>NC_132899.1:8780106-9115106 GCF_030463535.1 Salminus brasiliensis | reverse complement strand
ATGGGGAGAGAGAGAGAGAGAGAGAGAGAGAGAGAGAGAGCGAGAGACAGAGAGAGTTTCATGGTGTCATGGTTAAGCAAATAGATTAGCATCAATCAAATTTCACATGATTTCAATTGCAACAAAAGTTTGTAGACACCTTCTGGTCCCACGTTCCTTCTGAAATCAACAGCCTTTGCTCCTCTGGGAAGGATTTCCATCACATGTTGGAACATTGCTGTGAGAATCTGATTGCTGTGGGAATCTCACCAGTGAGTACATTATAGTTTTTCTCAATTGCTAAAACAAAATCTCATTAAAGACAAACCTCATCTTCAAGCAGCATTTACAAAACCTCTGACACCTCTCACAAAATCAAACTTTCACCTCAAAACAGATTTACCTGTCAAGACCAAACACTGCTCTCAGATCATAAACAAAGCCATCAACATGATATACACTACCAAGCTGTCGGTAAACAATGCCCCAAATAATAAAAAATACACTGTTTAAAACATATAGTTCTCCAAACAACGTCCATGTTTTTCTGTAATTGGCCTTTGATGAAGGAAAATGTTATATCATTGTAGCTCAACTGCATTTCTTGTTATTTGAACCTGCAACCAGTCAAAATTGATTGATCAGTCATTACTGTAAACAAATAGAAAGCACAATGTTCAGCGTCAGGACTAAACAGGTGATCAGTGTGCTTCCTCTTGTCGTTGGGCTGGGTCAGGCCAGAGCACTTCATCGACATCACAAGCAATATGTTCCCTCCTGAGGCAACGGGGGATGAAGCCTCTTGTGTGCCGTATCCAGCCCTGACATGATTCCTCACCTATATCACCACAGGCTAAAGCCATGGCTTGCAGCAGATTTGCTCTGGTGTGGGGTTGTCTATCATATACTTTCCATCTCCAAGAGGAGAAAAACCCTCAATCAAACTTCTGATTCAAATACATTGTATCTACTGAAGAGTGATGTTATTCACATAGTATGTGGCAGTACTGTAGACAACCTGTCTTGCAGTAAATGTGTCTGGATGCACATATAGTTGCACACACTGAGCTCGCAGCTCTTTTACCGTTGGTGAGTTCTGCTCAAAAGGTGCTCTGTATACCTGTTTCCTGTTATATTGGAGGACACTGCCCTCTCACATAGTTTCTTCTGCCCATTGCTCTTTCTCATTCCCACCTTCAACAACCTGTTTGTTCTCTGAGCAGACTTTTATTGGTTGGAAGGGGCAGTGGTGGCTCAGTGGTTAGAGCGCCGGGATATCGATAACAGGGTTGTGGGTTCGATTCCCGGGCTCGGCAAGCTGCCACTGTTGGGCCCTTGAGCAAGGCCCTTTACCCTCTCTGCTCCCCGGGCGCTGGAGTTAGCTGCCCACCGCTCTGGGTGTGTGTGTGTACTCACTGCCCCTAACACATGTGTGTGTGTGTGTGAGTGTGTGTTCACTACCAGATGGGTTAAATGCGGAGGACACATTTCGCTGTACAGTGTACACCTTTGTGTTTAGTCAGTGATGTGTGCTTCATTTGTATTTGGCAGTATGGATGACATGTGCATTGGAGTTTTGCCAAAAAATGTAGGTGAGATATAGTGTTTTACCATGTGAAACACGTTGAACAGTCAGCTAAATGAGTTTAGGCAACTGTGAACTTAGACTCAAGTGTGACTGCTTCATAGTGTCCTATTCTAAAAAACCTACATTTAGGGAGGTAGCACCACAACCACAACCACCTCCACCTCCGTCACCTTAAACTGAACTGATTGATACTGGAAGAGAGAGGTAGACTGTAAATCCCGCCCACAGAGAACACTCATAGGTCTACTTAGCACCAAAAGAGACCAGTCAGGATGCTCACTGTCGCACAACGTCTGTCACTTACTCACTCTCTCCCTGGGCTTTGCTCTCTCTCTCTAAAACGTTCCAGGAGTCGTGTAGCCACTGGCAATGTATGGGAGGCTCCTGCAACCTCCAGGGTTGGGAGGTGGGATGTCTGCTTTCTATAAAAACCCAATTTCACCCCTGTTCCCACCCACTAGATAAGATTTAGGCCAGGTGGTAGTGTAGGTTTCCCCACTTCTGTTTGAACAGCCTGTAACGGACAGCTAAACATGCTTGGAGGAGAACCCTAACTGCCAGTTACCCAGCGAGAACAAGGTTAGTCCTGCTTTCTGGGACTCCAGGCAATGGATGACCGTGGCATCACTCACACAAAGCATTTCCAATAGAACGGGACACACATGACCCTAAGGTCATCATAATCAAAGCAACACATCAGCTAGCAGGGAATAGAGCCCCCCAGCATTGGGCTGTGGAGCCGGGGAACTGCATTGTGATTGCAGTTTGAACTGTGTGTGTGTGTGTGTGTTAGGTCAGAATCTTTAGACTGGTGGAGACCCTCCTCGTAATACAGAAACAGCTCTGCAGTGCTGAGTGGGTGGGAAAACCTCACCACTTCTCTCTCTCTTTCTCCCTCCCCTTCTCTCTCTCTTTCATATGCTGCCTTTTATACTCTGTTTACTCAGTATATCCCTCCACACACATACGCACACATGCAAACACACACACACACACACACATACACACAGCTTTTCATGCTTATGCAAATGTACAGTAACTGCAGCAGTTTTCTCTGTGCTGCTGGTGGCGCGTTGTGAAGTGCTGTTGAAACGCAATGAAATCTCAACCAGACGGAGCAGTCAGGCGGAATCGCTCTCACTCTCCACCCACGTTCGTTAATCCTTTAAAACCTTAAGGCATGTATTTGGACCCTGTGACTCTGTTTACACCTGATCAGGTGTCCCGAGAATTAGGATTATATCTGGAGAAAGCCAAGCCACGCTAAACTGCAGGTGTAAACACACCCAAAATACAGATCCCGTCACTCAAACCACTTAAGGAGGTGGTCTGAGACGCATTTGAGCCGTTATGTTATAGCAGTCTCTCCAAGACACATTGGACAACCAGTACTCCTCCCAGTACAATCGGGTAAACACCATTCATTTGCACCAGTAAGTTGTGTATTTTGTCCCATGCTGTAATCACATTTCAGTCTGACTAACCAGAGACGCATTTGACTACCAATTGTGGCTATAATCTTATCCAGGTATAATCCAGATACTGGTCACATGAAGATAAGATAAGAGATAAGATAGTCCTTTATTAGTCCCGCAGTGGGGAAATTCACAAGTGACAAGGTGTAAATGGGGTCCAAGTTACATACCATGGCTAACAGAAAAAAGTCAATTTTTGGACATTCTGTACATAATGTGACATTTATTATCTCTTTTATTATTATTTAATTATTGTACATTTTTTTTATTTGACTTCCATTAAAAAGAAGGTTTTTTTCCCCATGCCATGTAAAGTTGGCATGTTGGAGATAGCAGGTTAGTCTCATAGCAGTCACTAAATAATAAGGTTGTGGATTCGATATCTGGGCTCGGCAAGCTGCCACTGTTGGGCCCTTGAGCCCTTGAGCAAGGCTCTGTAAAGTTGGCATGTTCGTCACTAAGTAGTTTATAGTTGTGTCTAAATAATAATTGGTTACAAGGCCCTTCACCCTCTTTGCTCCCTGGGCAAAATGGCAAAATGTGGTGGTGGATGATCCAACCCATCCCAGAGGCACAGAGCAGAGCTCCATCACTCAAGAGAACTCTACAAGTACAGGGCTAGGGCTGGGTGATATGGTAAAAATACTGTATCACAATATTTAAAGATTTCTTTCACGATACGCAATATTTATCACGATACATGCAATCTGCTGCTCTTCATCTAATTAATCCAGTCTAATGACACTGGTAGTAATGAAACCTGCAGCTGACCTGTGTGAGCACTAATAACAGTATCCTCCATATGCTTAGAAAAGCATATTGTTATCACAATAACCAAATTTATCACGATACGATAAAATATCGGCATATTGCCCAGCTCTAAGTACAGCCTGTCTTGACCCGTTATTCTTCAGGATGCATGGTAGACATGCATCAATACTCTTCTCTGTCCTGGCACCCAAGTGGTGGAACGAACGTCCACTGAAGACTGAAGACTCATCTTTTTAAATTGTATGTAAATGAGCACTGAGACATTTATTATTATTATTATTCTTATTATTATTATTTGCTCATGATGTGTATTCTTTTCTATAGGCATGGTGTGTGTATCTGTCTCTCTAGATAGCAGCACTGGCTGCTATCTGCTTTGTTTGTGGCAGTGTCTGATATTAAGGATAGTTTAGACTCCAACTTATTTCGTTCTGGCTAGGATTTATTCCAATACTGGCCATTAAAGCACTTTTGTAAGTCGCTCTGGATAAGAGCGTAACGTAAACACCTCCACTGCTCCTCAGCTCAATTCACACTATACTTTCATTCCCCTCTAGACAAGGTTTGGCACCAGGCACCTTGACCTTAGACTCCAGGGTGACTACTCCGGAGTGTCTGTTCAGTTTATGGAGGTAGCACCACCACCACCTTCTCCACTCTGTCACGGATAAGATCCTGTATCGGCTCTTTTTAATCCCAGTCCAATTCTGATTCTTTCTTTTAATCACAGTGTTCAGAGCGCCACCAGCTGGCCTCAAGGCGCCATTTACGAGCATTATTTCTAACCGGAAACAGTATTAACAGTAACTGGAAGATTATGTCTGTCTGTGATGATATACTGGTTGCAGGATGCGATTTCTAATTAGTCTCGAGTTCTGCACTTGAAGCTGGAGCTGCTGGTATCAGTGCCGTTTTATCAGCAGTTTAGTAGAACCAAATCAGTCTGTTAATTTTATCCAGGAAAACGTCCTTCTACAAGCTGATCCTTGTCAAGTATAGGGAGATGCAGGCCATGTAGGTGATGGTGATGGCACAGTGGGTTCAGACATAATAGTGTCTATCAGTGTTTTCTATGTCCTCTTCTTTGAGCGGCACATGAGTGTAAGGCCACTTTGCCCAGCATAGTGTTGGCTGGAGGGGTACACAGCCCCCAGTAAGAGAACTGCGTTCTCTGGAGTGATGGAGCTCCATCCAATACTTTTGGGGTGAGTTGGAGTGGCGTTCGTGATCCAGAAGGCCAACCACTCATCAGAACCTGACCTCACTGATGCTCTCATGACGTGATGTAGAGTCTTTAACCTTAGTTAACCTTAGTGACCAGGCATGACTAGAACACTGGAGCTAGAACTGGAGCAGAGTGGTGAAGCACTGTGTGTGTGTGTGTGTGTGTATGTGTGTGTGTGTGGGGAGGGGGGGGGGATTGCTGCTAAGGATTGATAGCCGAATGGTTGCAGTCTGCTTTAGCATAGCATACCTAAACATCACTCATCACTCTCTCTCGGTCTCTCTCTCTCTCTCTCTCTCTCTCTCTCTCTCTCTCGGTCTCTCTCTCTCTCTCTCTCTCTCTCTCTCTCTCTCTCTATCGCTCGCTCTTTCTGCCTCACCTTTTCTCTCTTCCTGTCTACCATTCAGTTCTTTCCCATCCTTTTTTTCTTCCTCTTCCTCCACTCTGTGCATCTTCTCCACCCCCCTCTATCTCTCCAGCTCTCTCCACATCTCTCTCCCCTACTCTCTCTCTCTCTCTGGGTGACACACAGGCGATTACACGCTTGGAGGGGGACGTGGTGTGTTTGATGGTTTGCGGAGAGAAGGCGGCTGAAGCCTGTCTTAAATCACACCCTCCTCGCTTTCGCTCTCGCGCACATACACACTCTCTCTCTCTCTCTCTTTCTCTCTTGCACATGCAGCCCCCGCACTGGCTGAGTCATTGTTGTTGGTTTATGGGGGACACTAGCAGGGCTTTCCTGCAGTGGGGGATTGCGGAGAAAATCTGGCAACTCGCCAGGGATGATATATGTGTGTGTGTGTGTGTGTGTGTGTGTGTGTGTGTGTGTGTGTGTGTGTGTGTCGCCCTCCCTTGTAATTAGAGCATCCCCTGGGGTTTCACATCATTTGCAGACACACACACACACACAAAGTGCAGGCTTCTGTATTCTTTACATCATCCACTGTCTTTAACTGTGTGTGTGTGTGTGTGTGTGTGTGTAAGGGTTATGGGCTTGTCTTTAGGCTGTGTCTGAAATGTAATAAATGCTACCTACTCAGGCGATATTCGAAGGCAGGAAGGTACCAAGTCTTGTCTAGATTCAACTGTTTGTTTGAAAATGCTGCCTGCTGAAGTACCTTCATCTTGCTGATTTGTAAAGGCGGCGTAGATGTATCCTTCATTACTTTGGCCATATCCCATGATCCTCTGGGTTAGCACAACAAGCAGTTTGTACAGTCAGTTGTTTACCAATATTTTCCCTTAATATTTTTTTAAAATATTTTTGTATATCGATTTCAGTGACCGTAGTTGTCGGCATCCTGGCAGTGTCATGACGTATTGCTGCCTTAGTGTTGCTGGAACCACAATGCTGCCTTCTAAGGTATTGACTTATGAGACATCGTAGACCACAAGGCATTGAGGACCAGCATTAATTATGTTTTATTATCAGTTAAAATGAAATGATGGGTTTCACCAGTTATTAGTCCATTGTACTTTTCAAATAATCCAACAGATTATTATTTTGGTGATAAATTAAGAAATTGTTACAATTAAATATGTTTTTCTGTTATTTTCAGTGATAAAATCATCAAAAGCAGGTAAATCAAATGAGCTGTCCACAGACAAACGGGTTTAATTGAATATAAGAACATTGCAAGCATCTTTTTTATTCCCTGACTTCCAACTAACTGTCCAAATATTATGTCAGTAAAGTGGGGCTCTATTTCCACAGAGCTCTGAATTCTTACTGCTCGGTCAGAGGTCATGCTTGAAATTGTCCATGGGTGATTTAATGGCTAATGAGACTGTATTGAACAGTGAGCCTTGAATCCCGAGAGGCATGTTCACTGCCATTAGTTCGTTTTCCCATTCATGCTCCTGTCAAAGAACACCTATCTGTCTGTGCGTGTGTGTGTGTGTTTGTATGTGTGTGTGTTTCACTTGTTTACACTTGCAGCGAGTGGAAGGATAGTTGACAGTATTGTGTGTGTGACAGTATTTGGTTTAGTGACCAGGAGATGAATGCTGTAGTTCCGTTTACAGCCACAGTCTTTATTAGGGTCCAACTGATATGACAATTTTATGGCTGATAACAATTTTAAGGGCCACTATAACTATATATTCAATTACTATTTAACACTCGTCTCACATCTACCCCACAAAAACACACTCTGCACCCTGCACGTACTACTGGAACTCCTATGCACAGTCATAGAGCATGCACACAGACTTCTCCCCATTCACACTACACTGTATTCACACCCATCCTGTGTGTGTTTTTTTTTTTTGTAAATAATGTAAACCTTTTCAGATTATATGAAACCTGTACATTTATACTGCTTTAAACCAGTGCAATATTGTAAATAGAGACTGTGTGTAATGTGTGCATAATGTGTGTATATGCATAGTATATGTTAATGTGTAAGTACTCTAAGTGTAAGTATTTCTATTTTGTAAATATGTGTGAGGGACATTTTCACCGGCACAAGCCTTTTTGGGGGCCCTAAGCAGATTTTCATTTGGGGTCCCCCTATACCACCATTGTAGCACCAGATGCTTCATCATTCCATAGGCTACACTGTGTGTGTAACGTACCCACTGTAATTAGCTTAGTTCACACCGGTGTCATTCCGGCTATTGTTTTTAACCTTACGGGGGAGCAAACTCACAAAAATCATTCATTTTCAAATTCATTTTCACTTTTAAATACAGAGTGGTGTATATACAGAGCTCGGCTTATTAATTGAACTATTTGAAAGTAACATCAGCAGACAAGACACTGCATTTACACTAAACCAGTTAACCAGTTGAACTTCTTTTGTTTTTGAACAAAGTTTAGAACAGATGTGCAAACGGGAAAGGGAGCTGCCGTTTTCTGCAGAGAGAGAGAGAGAGATATTGTGCAGTACGCTGAAGCACCCGAGCCTTTACCGACCACCCAAGCGATGCATATCTGCATTTTCCCAGCAGTGGCAGCAGCAAACAGCAGGAATTGATTAATTAACCTAGTATTGGTGTGCCAACTATGAAAATAAATGGATATAAAATTGTCTTATACCATTTCATCTTATTATTCAATGTTATTTTTAAAATATGTATATTTAATTATAATAACTTGTTGCTCTTGAGCGCCCCCTGGTGATGTTGGGGCCCTAAGCAGCAGCGTAATTCGAGGTTTGGTTCCCTTCGGTCCGAACCAAGATGATACATTTTAGTCCTGGGTTTGCTTTGCAATCGTACTGACTTATTTTCAATCAAACCAAAAGGGGGAAATGCAAGTAGAGAGCATCTGGATGGGAGGCATCGCTATCACAAGCAGGTGCAGGTGACTTGGTCATTGCCTGGATGCTCTTCCACATGCACCATGTGTCAGCAGTGTCCTGCAAGTGTTCATGGATTTTCTTTGCATAGGCTTTGCCTCTCTGATGGCCCTGGAAAGCTTTGCTGTTTTGAGGCCTGCCTTATCCCCTGATTTGAAAGCCCTGTAACAGCACCTCTGCAGTCATCCATGGCTTCTGGTTGGGGTGTATTGTGATGTGTTCAGAGTCACCGGAAGCTTCCCTGAAGTCATTCTAATGCTCTAGTGTGCTCAAAACAGTCCTGACGAGCAGAGACACTCACTTGCTTCAGGTCCAATATAAGCTTCACGGAGATGTGGTCTGAGTAGCCAGAGATGTAGATGAAGCTGTAGATGATCTGAAATGACTGAAACGAATAGATAATTATATAAGACATTATATTGTTTTTATTTCTGTCATCTTAATAGTTTTTTCAGTAGGAATTATTGTTAAATATAAAATAATATTAATATGATACGTAAACTTAGCGTGTTGAGCTACGTGTCAGACATGTTTTGATGTACGTTTGGTGTTTGAAGTGAGATCCTGCCTCAGAATATGTATTTTCTGCAGTTGTCTGTCACTGGTGTGATGAGACGGAGTGTTGTGAACTGCTTTACCCTCTCTGAGACGGAAAGCACCTCATGTCAGCCCTGTCAGAATCCATCCCGCTTGACTGACAGCCAGTCCAAAAAGCTGTTCCATCTAAATCCAGAAAATAGTTCTATTGTACTGTTTTTTCCAGCCTCCTTCTGTCTTCACTATTTGTTGTTGTTGCTGTTTGTGTTGTGTGTTGTGGCGTCTCTCTTCTTACAGACTGATTTGTGAAAGCTTTATGACCTAGCAGAAGCATTCGGTACAAACACAGCCGGCAGGGTTTTGTACGCTGGGCGTTTCTTTTTTATTCACGTCTGTGAACTCATCTGTTACCTATTCTGTGACTGCGGTTGTTTCCTTGACAGGCCTGATGGGTCACAAGAAGAGTAGAGACGAGAAAAGCACCAAGCTCTGAAATTCAGCTTCTTTCTCTAGCAGTTTAACATCTAACAGATGTTGTCCCAGCTTCGTCATCCAGATATGTCCATCCTGATCTCTAACGAGCATCGCAGAGGGAGACAGTGTTGAGAACAACTCCATAAGAACATAAGGAAGAACCACTGACAGGAGCCAAGACTCAAAAGGAAAACTCATTAATAAAGAATACAGCTGAGAAATGCTGCCATATACGCTGAATGGACAAAAGTATTGGGACACTGCTCATTCATTGTTTCTTTGGAAATTAAGGGTGTTAGAAAAGAGTTTCTCCTGCTTTTGTTGGAGTGAACTGTCTCTACTGCCCAGGGAAGAAGGCTTACTACTAGATTTTGAAAAATAGCTGTGAGGATTTGATTGCATTAAGCAACAAGAGAATTAGTGCGGAAGACGTTGGATGATCGCCATACTACCTCATCGTCAACTCCCTGACTCCTCCCAAACCTAAAGTAATGGATGGAGCACCAACATTCCCCATTCCCATCATTCCAAAGGACACAGTTCCACTGCTCCACAGCTCAGTGCTTGGGGGCTTTAACCCCTCTAGCCCACGCCTTGTATTAGGCATGATGCCAAAGTTTATCTGCCCCGGGAGTGTCCTATTCTATTGGCAATACTTTTCTACAGTGACAAAACGAGCTGTTCATTAGAAGGGATGTGCGCAAACATTTGGACATAGAGTGTGTTTTTTTTTTTTTATAAATCTGGCCCTTTGTATTGTAGGCAAGATGCTACTAAAGGTAGGGCTAATGGAGAAGGGGGCAGGGGGGTGGAGGTGGTGGTCATTTACCAACGCACTCCCTGCTCTGAGACTGCACACTGCCTGCTGCATAATGAAGAAGGAAAGTGCCACGGTCATATGAGAGTGGAAACCAGGGAAGTGGAAAGTGCTTCATCTGTGGCGCCATTTGAAAGTCCAGTCATTTCCCAAGAGATGCTTTAAAGAGGCTGTTCACTCGCACCATTAAACACTTCAAACTGAAGTTAATACATTTTGGAAAATGTAATTATTTTGTGTCGGATTTATTAAACCTCTTAATTTTTCATTAAATTTGTGTTTATGCTGGCTTACTCTCTTTGAATTGAAGGGTTTCTTAGAAATTAATTGACAAAAAAAAACATTATATATATATATAATTAAACCATACTCTTAATAGGTGAGCTGTGTGTGTTTGGAAACCATGCTGTATGTGGCTGTGTTTATTGACTGTGAAATTGGGTTCTGTACAGGCTGGAAAGAATTTGGACGGTATGAATGCTTTTGAAAATGGCTTTGCGGTACTTCATTTTTTAGGACGTGATTACATGACCGTGCCTTGGTCATGAGCATGTAGGCATGTGAGGTTGCTTAACAGTGCTGAAAATGCAAGTGATTTCCTGACAAAGGGAGTTGTTAGTAGTAGAGTTGCACTGATACTGATACTGTATCGGCACTTACACACAGTATCGGTATCTGCAGTAGAGAGCATCGATACCATGAAGCTTACTGGCATCCTTGTTTTTTTTATTACATTTTTCTTACATACAATATTTTTGCAACCAGTAAATCCAGTCATAAAAAGTTATTACCATTAAGCAGACGTTTAATGGAACTTTGGACCACTATTTCCATGTGGTCTTTGTTTGCTTCTGAAACCAAAAGTTGAGTTTCAGCAGCTTGTTTAAAGGCCACACACTGAAGATTAGTAGCTTTTTACACAGAGACGTGTACCTGGATGGGAAATTTGCTGCAGAAGCACTTTCTGTTGCTCTGAAATGTGAATTTAAACACTGATTAAAAAAAAGCTTTTTGGTCGAGCTTAGTTGGCTTATGCTTCCCTACTTGCACGTGTTTCTGCATTGTGGCAATGTTTATTTTTTCATAGCTGAAAATGCACAGTTCCTCACCCAGTAAACACTGTTCGTTCAAGCTTATTAGATCTTATTTGGGATAAGATATACAAAAAGATTACAGCCTACAAAAAGTGGAACACTATAAATGTCAGGATTTATAGCTGTCATTTGAATATTTAAGTCGGAGTGGGTATCGGTAGTCGGTATCGGCAGACACTTGAAAATCGGGAATCGGAAATAGTATCGGAACATCCCATACAACCTAGTTGTTAGTGGGGATTTCTTACTGAAATGGGCTTTGTACGCGATGTCGCTTTCCCGTGGACAGCTGTGCTGTATTGTAGTGATTAACCTTTAAAGGGTGGTGGTCATATTTGGTCAGATTTCTAAATTAGCTGCGTTATGACATGCAGTATTCAGTTATACCAATAAGAGGCCTAAACGAAAAGCTGCCACTGGAACGCAGAGAGAAGTGTCTGCTAATTATGAAATGTGTAATGTAAAATTTAAATGTATTAATATCTCTTCTGCTAACACTGTTCTTCTGTCTGTGTGTGTGTGTGTGTGTGTGTGTGTGTGTGTGTGTGTGTGTGTGTGTGTGTAGGACGATGAGGTGGTGTTACAGTGTTCAGCCACGCTTCATAAGGAGCAGCAGAAACTGTGTTTGGCTGCTGAGGGATTTGGGAACAGGCTCTGTTTCCTGGAGTCCACCTCCAACTCAAAGGTAATGTTTTCTATGGTATCTTTCACCATGTCTAATCTAAATCACATCAGCATTAACCATGTGTAATTCAACATATACCACATCTAATCCTATTCTGCTTAACTTTAATGCCTTAGTCGCCTTGACTTGTCTCGCCATGTCTGATCTAATGCGCTTTTACTTTAACTTTAACTATGTCTAATGTAAGTCAAATGGATTTGAACCACATTTAATGTAACTCATTTTGATCTAACTCACCTCGGCATTAACCATGTCTAATCTAACCTCGATTTTAACCAGTATCTAATTCACCGCAACATTAACCACAACTAATCTAATTCACCTCTATGTTAACCATGTCTGATTTAATACACTGAACTAAACCTAAACCACATTAAATCTAATCTAACTTTATTTTATCTTATCTAAATTGACTCAACTTCAACTATGTCTAAAGTAACTTAGACTTACTTTAAATTAACCATATCTAATCTAACTCACCTTGATTTGATTTCAACCATGTTTGATCTGTCTCATCTTGGCCTTATTGTCCAAATTACCTCAACTTTAACTACATATAATCTAACTTGCCTTGATTTTAACCATGTCTAATCTAGCTCTTCTTAACTTTAAACATGTCTAATCAAACTCAGCTTCAACCAAGTCTTGTCTAACTCACCTCAGCATCAAACCTTATTAGATTGAATTCGCCTCAGCCTGAACCATGTCTTAAACACTCATCTCAACGTTAACCATCTGACTTCACCATGTCTAATCTAACTGAACTTGAAACACATCTAATGTAACTTGCCTGAACATTGATCACTTCTAATCTAACTAACCCCAATTTAACCTCAATCCAACCCACCTAGACATTAACCATATCTAGCCTAACTTTGATTTCACTTTGAAGTCTAATCTAACTCAGCTTGGCCCTTATTTTCTAACTTACCTCTACTTTAACCACATCTAATCTAACTTGCCTTGATTTTGACCAGGTCTAATCTAACTCTTCTCAATTTAACCGTATGTAATCAAACTCAAATTTAAACATGTCTAATCAAACTCAGCTTTAACCAAGTATTGTCTAACTCATCTCCACATTATCCACATTTAATCCAACTCAGCTCATCTTTAACCATGTAGAGTCTGACTCACTTCAACTTAACCATGTCAAAAACTCATCTCAACTCAAACCATCTAACTTAATCATGTCTAATCTAACTCTTAACTTTAACACTTCTAATCTAACTAACCCCAATTTAACCTAATCTAATCTAGCTAATTTAACTTAACTAACAAATTGAGACTCGTTGCCTTTTCATAAATAATATTTTGTAAATAAATGTATATTTTGTTATAATTGTCCATTTTGTCATAAAGGTTTTTTTATGAGCTCTAATACTGTGCTTTTTGTAGTTTTAACAAATGTTAAAGTACATGTGTTTATTTATTTATTCTTAAAATCTGATGTATACATAAACAAAATATGAATTAGTTGGACTCAGAAGAGGAAAGAGCTGCAGATGAGTAAATAGATCACTTGTGAGCGTGGTGAGTGATGAGTTATGAGTGTAGAATGACTGAATGACCGACCTCTTCGACCCTAAAATCTCTTTTGCTGCAAAAGAGTCATCACATTGGAACACCTCTCTTTATCCTACGTACACAAATCAATCAAATTAACCGGGAGCAGAGAAAGGAAATGAGGATGTTTCCTCATAGAATAAGTGTAAAGAATATCTGTATTATGCAGGATTTTCTAAAAGTAGGTCGGATCATTATATGATCATTAGAAACGCATTATTGTTGTGTTTCCCGGTGATGAATGACAGCAAGCTAACATCATTTTTTCCTGCGTCAGCTACCAGTAGATTGCTTTTCTAGTGGAGAGGAAGTAAAATGGCTTCCTCCGCATGCCTTAGCACAGAATGAGCTTATGATCACACACTTTATACCTCGGCGGGGGATGAGAGAGGCCGGTAATGCTGATTGATTGTCTTGCTCTGGACTGATCGATGATGATCGGTCTCTCTGATTGAGCTTTTAACCTGAGCTATGGTGCACAAATCATACAGTCTGTGTTCGGCTCAGTGTAGGCTGTGTTTCATCACGAGCGATGGTTTAAGGGTCCTTAGTATACATTCTTAAAGGGTCCAGTCACCTTTTCTTCTCTACAATAAATTGTGCAGAATACACAGACTGAGCAGCTGTGTGTCACGTGAACGGAGTGCGTGGATAAAAGCGGTATGAGCCACGAGAGCCATAAGGCAACACAGCGAGCACAGGAGCACAACTGCAGCTCCATCACTCTGGTATGTTTGAGTGGAGAGCAGAGTTCTGTTAGTGTGAGGAGTGGGAGTCTGTGAGGAGCCGGACTTTTAATGTGAAACAGAATAAAAAACAAAACAAAAAACAAGCGTGAGAGAGAGGCAGTCGCTTCACTCACCTGCTACATCACAAACAGACTGTGTCAAAATAAAAGTCACTATTAAAACGGATCAGACCATGTCCAAATGGACAAACTGACCATATTAAAATAAAAGTCAACATTACAAATAAACAGGCTGTGTCCAAATCAAAGTTATGAATACAAATAAACAAACTGACGCTGTCAAAATAAATAATTAATATAAATGGACAAACTGACCATATTAAAATAAAAGTCACTAATACAAATAAACAGGCTGTGTCCAAATTAAACTTCCGAATACAAATGAACACTAATACAACAAACAACAACAATCACTAATACAACAAACAAACCATGTCAAAACAAAAGCCACAGATACAAATGATGCAGTAACACAAATTACTTTTCACATTAGTCTTCTTTATTTTTTTTTTCTAAACCGATCCATAACTCAAAAACTGTGAACCAATTCGAACCGTGTGTTTTGTGGTAACACAAATTTTTATACAAGCAATCCTTACATCTCAACACATCCTACAGAGAAAACTACTGCAAGAATACTACAAACATACTACAAACTACCATTCATGAATGATTCAGCTGAAAGTGGCAGGTTTGCACATTGTTACAATAGGCTGAGTTAATTGTACCATGACTGTAACAATCACTAATACAGAACCAGACAGAATTTCCAAACTGAATACATAAAAATACATCCAGAAATATAAGATAAGCATGTATTAAAATTATATCTATTCTATGGTCGAATGGATGGATATGGGCATAAACTGGTAAATATCTGATTGATTTCTGTGATATCAATTTAAAATATTCAGGCAAGTGAGATCATCACAAACTCAATAGAGGAAGTGGTATAGCACAGCATTTTGTGCTTTGGCCCATAACTCCTGCTCAATGAGGTATAAGGACAAAATTCATGGTTGTTCTGGTGCACTGTTTCAGACCAAACCCAAACCAAACTGCAGATTGGACTATTAAGCCAAATTAGACTTTGAGCTAATCTATATGATATCCAGAACCTTGGTTTGATTGGCTGCCCTGTATTGTGCCATGTTTTAAAATCAATTCAGGCTAAATATGGAACATACTGTGAAGTTAGTAAAAATCATGATAAGTTAAAGGATTTTGCATCTTAAGTCCCATATATGGCCCTTTAGAGTCTTTTCAATGTGGGAACTCTTACACAACCAGTGTAGGGAGCATGTCAGGTCCCCGGCCTTTCAGCTGGATGAGTTGAATGGAGAGCTGCTGCACAGTTGATTTAACTCATGGGATGGTTTAGTTTATCCAGCTGAATCAGGTGTGTTGAAGCAAGGAAGCTCTAAACCTGTGCAGTGAATTTGAAAAGACCCTGCTGTGTGTAAACACTTCACATGCTGCTGGAAAAGAACTGAAATGCTCATATCAATAGAACTGAAAGAAAGAAATATGTTTAGTTTATTTTATTTGTTATTTTTTTTAATCTTTGGTCCTTATTGACCAACCGTTCTTCTTAAAACCCAGTCATGCATAGTTTAAGTTGCAGTTCGTAAGGCTTTAGATCCAGGAGAACTTTTATTCCCGTTTATTTAATTCTACCTGGAACACTAGTATACAGTACGCTTTTACTTACAGCCACAATCTGGCCCTGAAGGATCTTACTGAATTAAACTTTATCGAACAATATCAGCTGTGCTCTAAAACTGTCCCTAAAGAACACACACTTGTTTGAGTTTTTTTATTTTATTTATTTATTTATTTATTTTTTATCTGTGGTCCTTATTGACCAACCGTTCTTCCTAAAACCTGGTCTTACACAGTTTTCATGAGGATTCTGACGTTCACCAGTATTTTCTTATTTGGCATTGGTTCAGTTTACAAGGACAATGGGATCCGTCAGTGTACCAGCATAGCTGTGAACAGTGCTGTCCTTTAAAAACACAGCCTGAATCTAATGTAGACTTTCTCTTCAGACTTTTCTCAAGAACAAATTTAAGAAAAGTTCTTAAGACGATATCAGTGAAAACCTGACTCCAGGTCAAAAACTGGAGAAGTGAATCACAATACATGGCTAAATGCTAAATTGTTTGCAGACAAGCAAGGGTGAAAACGCAAAAGGCTAGATTTACAGACAAACAGTACAAGAGGGCAAATTCAACAGGCTAAAATCAGAAGACACTCTTCTGTGCTCTGAGATAACAGGGCCAATACGTCCTACCATGAGAACCATACATACAGGATTATGTAAATTCTAACATATTTTTTAATCTATTTTTCACGTTATAAACATTTTCACGTTTATACTCTTTATAACACATGACATTAATGACACTTTTGCTGTTTGTTTGCTGAAAATTCAGTTCTGCTGTCTCTGTAACTCTGTCTGAATGAAATATAGAGATCTGGGCAGAAACCTCTTGAATGTTAATATTCAATATATATATCTATATATAAAAATTACTTACTCACTAAGCCCCGCCTCTGCACACTTGTTATCAACCCCTTAAAGGTTCTTTTTCACATGTGCTGGAAAGGCTAGAGGCCCACTAATATAAAGGGGGCGAGGGTCCTTTTAATACAGAGTAAAACAGGTGATGCTAATCAGAGTTCAAATAAGGATTTGCTGATTGGAGGGCTGGGTCTTGTGAGTGGCTGAGGGATTCTAAGAGTTGACAGTATCTAGGGTGTGTCCTAATTACATACTAATTAGTAGTAGAAAGTAGTAAGTTGAGTAAGTTCAGGAATTCACCCTGCATCCTTACAACTGGCCAGTTTTTCAGTATGGCTGTGTCCCAGTTGAGCACTAAACACTAATACTACAAGCTAAAGACTATATACTAATCTAATATTGTAGGTCTGGCTGTTTAGTCCATAGAATTTTTATGTATTGTCCCACGCTGAAGTGCTTCTATGCTAACAAACCGCCGTCGCCGCTGCACTTGCATCGTTATCCACCATTTGTTTCTCATTTTTCTCATTTTTTATGTGAGTAACTCCTCCACTTACATTTTATATTGCATTATGGGATAGTTGTGTCCATGGTAAACTGACCAGTTCTAAGTATGTGGACATTTGAGTATACTCAACTTTGACCCATTTATCTACTACATACTCAAAAGCTAATTAGTATTAGTAATTAGTTAACAATTGGGATGCACCCTGGGATGTGCCCTGCTACTGGGTGAACGCAGGGGCTGCTCACAGTAGCAGGAGAACGCTTCATCACTTCCTGTTAGTACTAGATGGATCAGTATGCTAAAATTGTGAGAATTTAAAGTATATACCTAATAGTATTAGTGTGTATACGCAATTTTGACGCTGCCTAAGTGAAAATTCGGGAAGGCAGGATTGGTTCATAGTGTCTTCTAGATTGCTGCTTGACATTTTTAAAGACCACCAGGGTCATTTCTAAAATAATAAAGTAGAATAAAATCCCACCCTGAGCTGAATAACAGAGAATCTGTCCTTCTGTTTGCAGAATGTTCCGCCGGACCTGTCGATATGCACATTTGTGCTGGAGCAGTCGTTGTCCGTCCGCGCCCTGCAGGAGATGCTGGCCAACACGGAGGAGAAAGCTGAGGGGGTGAGTTAAAGCTCAAACGCTCAAACAGGCCCCGTTTCTGCTGAGCTAGACTGTGCTTCATGTCACATTGCCCCCTCTGTCTCATATTTTGTACCTGGGTGAAACTACAGTCTCTACTGAGTTCCTTCTAAACTTGCTTCTGTTTGGATATGGGATTTGGCGATTTTGACTCGCTCTCCTTTCCCAAGACGAGCCCATGGGACCCCCACCATACTATACCCCAACTTCAGGTCTATGAACAACAGCACATGTGATGATTTTTCCTCAAGCACTGCATTGATACAGCAGGATTTTGTACCAATCATAGAAATTATTTAAACAAGAAAGCTTTTAAAATCAGCCATAACATTAAAACCACCTGCGTAATGTCTGTGAATAGACCCCCCTTGTGATGCCAGATCAGCTAGTTTTAGCAGCAGATTCTTTGAGTCCTGTAAGTTGTGAGTTAAGGCCTTAATGAGAATCAGTGAGCCTTGGGTGGCAGTGACCCTGTCACCAGTTGTCCTATTTTGGAGCACTTTTGGTAGGTACTGACCATATACTGGGAACATGCTCTGACCGTCGTCTAGTCAAAATGTCTCAGATTCTTACACTTGCACAGTTTTCCTGCTTTCATCTTCAATAACTAAATGGTCAATTGGTGCATATTATGTAGATCTTTTGACAGGTGCCATTGTAACCAGATAAACAAAATTATTCACTTCACCTGGCAGTGGTTTTAATATTATGGCTGATAATGTGTATAATAAGCCAACAATACGATATTGAGAATGTGAGTATATGCACAGTGTGACAGACTAGATCCTAATGTTGTTGTTGCTGCTGCCATAGAGGATGATATAGCAAATCTGCTCCATTACTTGGCTCTGCAGAATAGCAGCTCGACTGCTTTTGGAAGCTGGACAGGCTGGTCTTCTGGATGACCTGTATCTCCACCTCTGGTCTCTTTAAACCAGCAGATACCTGGAGACATCTGCTCCAGGCCTGCTGTTAAGGGGGGCAGGAGGACTGTGGGGTCAGATAGGTGGCATCAATATAAGGGGACGTTATTTGTGCTAGTTTAGAGGCTTTATTGCAGGATTTGCTAGTTCTGAGGTGAGAGCACTTTGAGAACTCGTGCTGGAGTTTAGGCGGCTTCTGCTTGTGCTAGGAAGCCTGCCCCCCTTTCTGATTAGTGGAGTCAAGAATGAGAGATTTGAGTTTAAGTTAAGGGGGTGGGGGGGGTTACAGGGTGCTGGGGGGGGGTGCAGAGTATGTATTGTGGATATTTGAGTATACTCAACTTTACACTTTTATTTATATGACATACTACATATTGAAAAGCTAATTAGTATTAGTAATTAATGAACAGTTGGAATGCACCATATATATTTGTGATGGACACTATTGTCCCACAGTGCATTGCACAATAGAATGGCCGGAGCTACTCACATCTGGAAAAAATGGTAAAAATGATGGACAACGGCGACAGCAGCGGGAGAACGACAAGACGGATTAGTATGTTAAAATTGTGTGTACTAACCTGCCAAACCCGCACTGTTAAAGTGTTAGTGTGTAGTATGCAATTGGGACACGGTCCAAGTGAAGATTTGGGAAGGCAGTGTTGGTACATAGTGTCTTCTAGATTGCTGCACATCATGGACTCGTGAACAAGGTACAGGTGGTATTTATAGGACGTTAGATTAGGAGGAGGCGTGTCCGGCATGTCCCTCCTCCAGAGTTCTTTATTATTAACTTGCATTGATAACAGTTCAATTCTAAAACGGATGAGGAAGGAATACTAAAACAGCCATTAGTAATTAAAAACATATATAGCACTAATATCATAAAAATGAATCACATTTTCATGACATCAGTGCTGAGACACCATATTATGCCACATATTATACACATAAGGTCAGCAGTCATCCTATGGAAAAAACAGGGCTCCCCACCCTTAAAAATCCCAGGGTTGATCCCTGGCGACACCACACAGTGCTAGTTGGTGTTCACCGAGTGTCTGTTCAGTGGATGAATGAACTGAGGATATGTTGTAGTTGTGAGAAGACTGGAGTGTGTGGTTCGGTAGCCTCCTACACTCTCAGCAGAAATGGTTCTGTATACTGAAAAACGTTTTGTCAAACCACCAATAATGATTTATAACACACAGCCCTCCAAGCTGAGGGTTCGGGCACCATTTAAGTAGTGCGTGTCAGTCAAGTCTGCAGGGCTCTCTCCCTCCCTCTCTCCCTCCCTCTCTCCCTCCCTCTCTCGCTCTCACTCTCTTGCTCCTGTCTCTGACAGTGTGCTCCCCCAGAGGAGCTGACTCATCAGGCCCTGTTTGAGTGTGTATTATGATGGGGTCAGAGGTCGTGTCTCTGAGAGGCTAAGCCGTAGACTGACAGGAGCCTGAGCTCCAACAGTATGGAGCTCTGTTAATAAGCACTCTAAGGATTATGGGAATGCAGTGTGTGTTACCTTACAATTAAAGACTGATTAAACTCATTTTCTTTGATCACATCGTTAATCTCCCGAGGTGTTGGGTGTGGTGGTTTCTGTGTGAAGTGTGAGGAGGAGAGAGTGACAGAGGTGAAGTGAGGAGCTCTGGTAGCTGTGTGTGTGTGTGTGTGTGTGTGTGTGTGTGTGTGTGTGTGTGTGTGTGTGTGTGTATGTGTGTGTGTGTGTGTGTGTGGATGTTGGTGATGAAAGCAGTTATATGGAGTGGGATAAGCTGCTTCCTACTTCATCACTGTTTATTAGAGAAAGAGGAGCTACTATGTTCTATTCAATTCTATTTAATTCTATTGTACTGTAATCAACCCTGTTATTCAATTTATGGATATTCTATACTTATATCTTTCAGATCTGGTCTATTTCATTATTTATTATTATATTTCTACTATAATGGGCCCTGATCTGTGTTGTTAATCAGAGTTCCAGTCTGTTCTATTCTATTTAGTTCTATTCATTTTTTGTTCTGTTCCACTGTAATCAGCAGTGTTTTTGGTTGTATTTTGTTCTGTTGTCATGTCTTTTCTATTCATCAGCATTCTATTATATACTGTTTGTTCTATGTTCTGATGCAGTCTAGTTTATTCTGTTCTATTTTGTATATTTTGTATATCTGTTTAGCTGTAATACATAATATTCTATTCTATTTTATTTGACTCTGTTCTTTTCTAGTCTACTCTGTTCTATTCAATTAATCCACTTTATATTATATTATAGTCTATTCTGTTCTATTCTACTCTACTCTACTGTAATCAACTCACTTCTATTCCATGAATCTGTATTCTGTTCTATCCTTTTCGTTCTGCTGTAATCTACTCTGTTCCACTCCATTAATTCACATTGTATTCTATTACAGTCTAGTCTGTTCTATTGTACTGTAATCTACACACTTATTTTCTGCTGTAGTCGTCTCTGTTCTGTTCCATTAATCAGTATTCTATTCTATTCTATAATACTGTAATCTACACAGTTCTATTCTACTGTAGGATTCTCTGTTCTGTTCCATTAATCAGTATTCTATTCTATTCTATTCTATAATACTGTAATCTACACAGTTCTATTCTACTGTAGGATTCTCTGTTCTGTTCCATTAATCAGTATTCTATTCTATTCTATTCTATTCTATAATACTGTAATCTACACAGTTCTATTCTACTGTATGATTCTCTGTTCTGTTCCATTAATTAGTATTCTATTCTATTCTATTCTATTCTATAATACTGTAATCTACACAGTTCTATTCTACTGTATGATTCTCTGTTCTGTTCCATTAATCAGTATTCTATTCTATTCTATTCTATAATACTGTAATCTACACAGTTCTATTCTACTGTAGGATTCTCTGTTCTGTTCCATTAATCAGTATTCTATTCTATTCTATTCTATTCTATAATACTGTAATCTACACAGTTCTATTCTACTGTATGATTCTCTGTTCTGTTCCATTAATTAGTATTCTATTCTATTCTATTCTATTCTATAATACTGTAATCTACACAGTTCTATTCTACTGTATGATTCTCTGTTCTGTTCCATTAATTAGTATTCTATTCTATTCTATTCTATTCTATAATACTGTAATCTACACAGTTCTATTCTACTGTATGATTCTCTGTTCTGTTCCATTAATTAGTATTCTATTCTATTCTATTCTATTCTATTCTACTGCAATCTACTCAGCAATGTTCCATTAATCAGTATTCTATTCTATTCTACTGTAATCAGCTCAGTTCTACTCTACTCTACTAGTATTTTCTGTTCTGTTTCATGAATCAGTATTCTATTCTATTCTATTGTACAGCTACTACTATCTATTATCTACTAATATCTACTTTGTCCTCTTCCATTGATCAATATTTTTTAATATTCTAATTTATTCTGTTGCTCCTGGCAGTTCTGATGTTTATGTTTAGAGACACATTTAAATCTTTTGACACTGATTGGCTCTGTTTCATTACTGTTACATTTACGCTCTATAATATTTCTTTCTTTTCCATTATACTTTGTTCTGATGCTGTATTGTACTCTAGTCTAGTAGAGTGTATCTCATTTTGTTCTATTCTATTCTGTTGTAATCAGCTATGTTCTATCCACTCTTTTTATTCAATTAATTCCACTGTATTCTATTGCATTTTACTGTATTACAATTTCAATCTTCTTTCATTCTTCTTTCATTCTTCTTTCATTCTTCTCATGTTTCCTGTTGCTTTTTGATCTGTTGTACTCTAACATCAAAACTCTCTTTTTCACTCAGCTTTAGTTGCTTTTGTTCTATTACACTGTATTCTATTCTACTGTATTCTATTGTGTTTTGTTTTATTACCCTTCACTCTTTTATACTTTCTTTCTTATTCTTAGTCTTCTTTTCATCTAATGTACTGTGCATTAAAATTAGTCTCACACACACACACACACACACACACACACACACACACACACACACACACACACAGCACCATGACTTGCAGTTTTACTCCCTGCTCTTTATGTTTCAGTAACAGGTGGATGAATAGTCTCAGCTTGTTGCTGATATGATGACTGTATTCAGAGCAAACCTGAGAGAGGGGGAGGGAAGGAGAGGGCCGAGAGACTCATAAAGAAAAGAAGAAATAGATAGATAAGGAGGAAGAGAGAGGGGGGGGTATTCTGATATTCACTACACTCAGACAGTGACACAGACAGTGTGTAATTCCACTCTGTCAGAGAGAGCTGAGCAGACTGCACCAAAACACACACACACACACACACACACACACACACATTTACACACTTCTCTCTCTCTCTGCTCCCTGCAGTAGGAGGTAGGTAAAGCCACTGGCCTTTGCGTCCGGTGCAGCAGTAGATAAGCTCTGCTGTATTTAGATGCTGGACGCCTCTCTCTGCAGCGCCGGGGGTCTCTCCATTCACCTTCTCACTGGCTATGAGGAATAATTAGCACAGAAATTCAGTTCTGCACTATTGTTTTCAATTCTGATTAATTCCACTATTGTAGTGTATCTGCACAGCGGTATCTGCTCACATGTCCATCTTATTCTGTTTTACTCTACTCTATTCTACTCTGTTCTATTCTATTGTTTTGTGTTCTGTTCTATTTTTTGTACTCTATGCTGTTCTATTCTTCTTTGTTCTACTCTATTTGATTCTGCTTTGTTGTATTCTATTCGATTCTATTATACTGTGATATTCTGTTGTATTATATGTTTTTCTACTCTGTTCTATTATAATCTATTCTGCTTTGTTCTGTTCTATTCTGTTCGATTCTATTCTAATTCCTTCTGTTCTATTCTATTCTGCTTTGTTCTATTCTGTTCTATTTTATTCTACTCTACTCTGTTCTATTCTGCCTCTATCTTTTCTATTCCAGTGTACTTTGCTTTGCTCTATTATATTCTATTTTAATCCCTTCTGGCCTATTCTATTCTACTTTGTTCTGTTTTATTATTTTATTTTATTATATTATATTCTACTTTGCAGTGTTCATTTCTATTCTGCTTTGTTTTTTTTCTATCTTTATTCTATTTTACTCTATTTTATCCTTTCTGTTCTAGTATATTTTGCTTTGTTCTATTATATTCTTTCTAATCCCTTCTGTTCTATTCTATTCTTTTTTGCAGTTTTCTTTTCTATTCTGCTTTGTTCTATTCTGTTCTAATCCTTTCTATTTAGTATAGTCTGCTTTGTTTTTCTTTCTATTCTATTCTATTCTGTTCTATTCTAATATTTTCTGTTCTGCTTTGTTCTGTTTAATCTTTTCCTTTTTTGCTGTTCTATTCTATTTCAGTTGAACTCTTTTGTAACTGTTTCTCTAGCTTCTATTCGTTTGGTTTGTCACATTGTCACGTCCACTCAAGATAATGATTTATCCAACATTTTTAGAAATATCAGTGAACAGTAGCTTTAGGCTTTGTTGTTGGAGGTCTAAAGGACTTGTCTCTCCACTCAGATGAAACGGTAGATGAAGCAGAATTTACCCAGCAAATAATGAATTAATTGATTAGCTATGTTTGAAGCAGCTCTTCTAGCGATATATTTGGAGCCGCCTTGGCTGATAGACTAAAAATTCTCAGCCCCAAAAGGTGAAACGGAGCCATTTATGAAATGATGGTGGGCTAATTAGATCTCAGTGCCAGGCACCGTGAGTGATTAGCCGAAATAAACAAACATTTTCGTTCATTAGTCGTGGCGGAAGAGTTAGAGTTTCAGAAGCCAAAACACAGAGAGATAAATAAAGGGAGGTGTGTGTGTGTGTATGTGTGTGTGTGTGTGTGTGTGTGTGTGTGTGTATAAATGTAGCTCAGAGCACCAGCCAGTTACACTCAGTACAGGGCCAAGGGCCCCTCTGTTTCAGCATCAGTGTGGATGTGAAACCTTCCATATTATTTTTGTTGAGTTCTCTGAATTGATATTTTATCTGTGTATTAAAATGTATCAAATATTAAAATTATTTTTTTTATAGTATTAAAGTATCTTCTGTTCTCTTCTGAAGTCCGAACTGAAACGATCAAACCTGCTTCTTATGTTCTTTCATATCCTCTACTGAATATTACACAGCTTTTGCAGATGTTTCGTAACAGTTTTATAACAGTGGTGCTGCAGTGGTCAGCTGGCTGTTGTGTGGACTGCCATTAAAATAATGGCTACATCTGTTTTGGCCCCTTGCTGTTCATACCTGTCATTTTCACTGTGACCAATCCAGAAACGATTAATATGATTCATAACCTGCCTGAAATACTAACCATTTCTCATTTTTCGAGGTTAAATGTTTTATTTGTTGTTGTTTTTTTTGTGCATGTGACACAGATAACCATTAAAATAACCAGCAGGTTCTGTGTTGCTTTGATGAATATAACATCACAATTTCATCAAAGTCCTTTTCATAACAATGCCGATTTATTTATTTATTTATTTATTTATTTATTTTGCTGCCTTTGACCTACTTTATTTTGTTGCTGGGCAGTGTGAACGTAATCGAAATGTCTAATTTCAGCAGAGTTTGGTGTCAATGTCATTTCAAGGAGCATAGAGCTTTGGTATCGTCAGTCAAATTGGCAGAGATGCAGTAATTTTCTATATAATAAACATCCTTTGCCATCTGCTCAAAAACAGTGAACATGCCTTTACTGAGACGTGTGCTTACCACAACCAGTAAGAGTTGAGGAGAAGGACAAACTTTTTTAACTTTCAATGGAAGTCAGTGTAAAAAGCTTTTCTTCCAGGTTATTTGAGAGCATTTCTATTGGTCCTTTCATCAGAAAATGTTGATATAATATACAGTGCAATTTTCAGATTCACATTTTGTCAAAAAGTGAAAAAAAGCAACAAAATATATATTTTTCTGTGACCGCTGTGATCCCATATATTACTAAGTAACCAGCTGTGAATTCTGCTGTACAGTGAATTTGCTACTACAGGCCTCTTGTCCACTGCAGGGCCCAACAGTTCTAAGCACAGAGAAAAATCTCTTCAGTGGCTTTTCCATACAGACAGGGTTCGGCAAAGAATGCTTATAAACCAGGCTGAGCCCAGCTTTCTCAGCATGGATAGCTAACTGTACTTGGGGCCACAAAACCGTTCGGTGGGAGGGCTTAGTGGCGTACATTGGCTCCACATTGAGTCACTTTTGTCGAGTCTTTATTTTTCCAGTAAGGACAATTGTGGAGACTGTCTCTAATAAGTATAACAATATTTTCTTCTTTTTAGCCTCTTCAAGTACGTTATTTCATATTAATATATTAATATTATTGGTGTGGCGACAAGTACACATAGCACTGTAGCTTAATGCAGTTTAGCTTACTTGAGTTGCCTACAGGCCTCGTTCAACATCGCTATAGGTAAACGACTACGTTTATGATTTTGTGACTGTATATAGTCTTTTATGCCAGGGACACGACAATGGCAACACGTTAGCATAGTGCTAACTGCATGCCGAAGTTGTCACACACTTCCATCAAACGCCAATGATTCCAACATTATTTCGCAACTACATCTATGAAAAGGCCTCCTGGACAGATGAATTTACAGTTTCAACATTAGCCTTGTAGTTGTAGTGCAAGACTAAAGTT
Source organism: Salminus brasiliensis (assembly GCF_030463535.1). Classification (NCBI taxonomy): domain Eukaryota; kingdom Metazoa; phylum Chordata; class Actinopteri; order Characiformes; family Bryconidae; genus Salminus; species Salminus brasiliensis. The sequence continues at coordinate 9,088,632 of NC_132899.1, read as the reverse complement.
CCTGTTTCATATTAAGCAACACAGCAACTGTGACGGTAACTGCAGCGAAGCGGTATGGCACGGCCTTTGGCGAATTTGGCCCTGCAGTGGAAAAAAGGCCAGATAGTACAGCCACAAGAACAAGAAATCTGACAGAGTTGATCTCAGCCCTGTGTTTCTGATCAGAAACCAGTCAGTCCATTCCCTCTCTTCCTACAGTTTGTCCTTAGTGGTGTCAGATGGAGACCTCTTACTTTTGCCTTTTCTGTTTTTGCCTTTTTCCCTCATTTCCACAGCAGGTAGATGTGGAAAAATGGGTATGTCTGCATTTTACTAACACCACCAACATCATCCAACCCTGTTCACCCTCCACAGTCCATCTTTCAGACAATATTCTGCACCACTAGTAATTTGTAATCCAGTACAGACTCTCAAACTGTAACCAGTAACTCACTGCTCATTACTCACATACTTCAGCACCAGTAGGAAAACACAAAAGAAGACCCATCAGGCCTTTTAGTTCTTTACATAATGGCACACATCCAGTCAGAATACAGCTCATTTAGATGACCCGTCACTCTCCCGTGCCTTTGTTTTGAACACAACGCCAGTTCTGCTGATTACAGCGATGAACAGCTGATGCCAGTGTTTCAGTCTAGACCATTAGAGGTGAGTCAGAGCCGAGACCTGGGCACACTCATAACTCATAACTCATCAACCATAACATTAATACCACCTGCCTAATATGGAATAGGTCCCCCCTAGTGCCACCACAACAGATCTGACCATTCGAGGCATGGACTCCACAAGACCTCTGAAGGTGTCCTGTGGTATCTGGCACCAAGACTAACGTTAGCAGCAGATCTTGTAAGACTTGTAAGTTCTGAGTTCGGGCCTTCCTGGATTTCATCAGTGAGCCTTAGGTGCCCATGACTCTGTCGCTGGTTTATCAATTGTCCTTTCTTGGACCACTTTTGGTAGGTACTGATCACTGCAAGACCTGCCTGATGTTTTGGAGATGTTCTGACCCAGTCGTCCAGACATCACAATTTGGCTTTTGTCAAAGTGGCTCAGACTCTTACGCTTGACCATTTTTCCTTTCACGTCACCTTCAAGAACTGACCTCTCTGCTCACTTGCTGCCTAATATATCCGGCCTTCAACATATGCCACTGTGGATGAAAATAATCAGTGTTACTTTACCTGTCACTGGTGCTAATGTTATGGATGATTGGTGTATGACGTAAATGAATCAGTTAATCAATGAAAGTTTTAAGTTCAGAGATGTGGCCAATTTAAGGAGCGTAGAAGTCACAGTCCCACATTACCTCCCACCAAATGCCTGCCCTCTGTCTGTGGTGTTAACGTTACGGCTGACCGGTGTAACCTAACTTAGTATTGATTGGCTACCCTTTACTATGCCCTGAAAGCAGTCTATGATGAAATACTCCTTATACATGTGTGTGAGTGCTGTAGACTCCATCAGTGGATAAATGTAGAAATGCAGTGTAACCCCTGAAATCCCTGTAGTTACTGAGTAATACACCTAAGTGTGTAATAACCCTTGGATTGTTAAGGGGTTACATCAGATGTGTTTTCTGCATAGTTTACATACATGGACCCATATTAAATCAGTTATGCCCTTTAACCCCTTAACGCAGCAAGGCTTATCACACACTAAGGTGTATTATTAAGTAACTACAGGGACATCTGTACAAACTTGGGGGGGGGGGGGCTTTTCTTTGGTAATAGAAGTCACTTTTGGCCCTAGGCTGTTTATGGGGTTAATCTGTATTGTGACACTGTTGCAAGAAAAATAAATTACATTACAATAGCAGGTTACTATATATCGCTGTACTCCCAATACTGTCAACTATACACAAACACACAAACACACACACACACACACACACCCTTCCACTGCGCCAGAATATTGTCTGAAAATGAAACAGCTAATTCCATCCATACACTCTTGTTGTCATTATTTAGTATTTTTGGGTTTACACTGAACCCCTGACATTGCTCTGTGTGTAAGCGTGTGTGTGTCTGTGTGTGTGTGACTGTATTTCACTGAATGTGAAAAAGCAAGCAACTCACACATGCTACACTAATTTTGGGGCTTCCAGCATCTATTCCAGTGACCCTCTGTGGAGTTATCTGTGCAGGTTCTGACTTACCTCTGCTTTTAACTCCGGACTCCTGTCTTTTGACCTTCAATGGTCCCAATACCAATCCACAGTGATTTGAGCAATGAGTCTGTCTGCAATGTTAACTAGAATCTCGTACTGTGCCATTGTCTCTGTTATTGTGCTCATATCTGATGTCTTGGAAAGGTGGCGTCCTTTACCCCTCAACAGTCTATTATCAGCATTAAAATCTGCAAAAATCACTCCTTTAGTAATACAGTCTCTAATACACTGTATGTCCAAATGTTTGTGGACACCTCTTTGTGTATATGCGCTCAGCTTTGCTATATTAAGTTGCACACATAAACAGCTGTGGAGAAGTGGAGCTGTGTTCTCTGGAATAATGGTGCTCCATTCAGTATGTTTGAGATTAGTTGGGGAGTTGGGGATGAGGTGGAGTGGTGATCATCCAACATTCTGACCTCATGACAAGGCTCTTGTTCCTGAATGCAATCAAATCCTCACAGCAATGCTCCTACAATCTTCAATCTAGAAAAAAGATTTCCCTGGAAAGAATGAATAAGAAGGTGTCTCAATACTTTTGTCTATATAGTGTACTCTCCATAGAATGATCAATGTGATAATGGTGACTTCTGAGGGGTAAATCATGTTGAATGTTGACGCTCTTTTATAGTGAATTGCTGACCCTGCTGTGTTGATGGCCACATCTGCATGACTCCTCTGATCAACAGTGCAGCACAGTGGGCTTCTGTTTTCCTCATCTGAGAACTTTATCTGTGTGCTTTTGTGCTGTGTTTCCCAGTTTGCTATACACACACACACACACTCATACACTTCTACCATGAACCTCTGGTATCAAACCATCAAAACCAATAAGGTCACTTTTTGGTTTAGACAACGTCATATCATTTTCCACACATGAAGCTCTAGGCTGGATACAGTACTGTACAAAAGTCAGGCACCACTCTTCTTTTATTCATTTCCTGTCATATCTGCCATTACGTTTCTCAGGAGACATGTCTGAGGAGATTAGTTAGGTAATCCACTTACTTAAGGAAGGAGAACGTCAGAGAAAAGGAACCTCCTAACAAATGTGCAAGACCTGGTAGTCCACCAAACTGTCCTCCATCAGATTAACAGCACTTAAAACTTTTATCTATGAGACTAAAGGAAGACTGAGCTCTAGTCTCGCTTCATTTCTCAAACCATCCACAGGTTTCTGTCCATTTTTTCACTGGGAGAACTAAAATCTCAAATCTGTGGTTCTGAATGGACATGGAGATGATCAAGATCTTATTGAAGAGGAACATTTAATCAAAACAAACAAAGAAACTACAGATTTTTTCAGAACGAAGGACTGACCTCATCATCATTGGATGTGTTTATGATGATTTGAGTGCTAAGAAGCCAAAAATGCTCTGATCTTCTTTTTGGCATTTTCACACTAAGGTTTCTTCTGGGCCCAGCTCCGCTTGCTCCATGAGTTTGGTATGTGTGGTCAAGTGTGGAAGCTGTTTTCGAGCCCAGGAGTGGTCCAAAGCATCGATCTTTGGTCATCCTGACATGGGTGGCCTGGGGGGGTTCTTTTCCAGCTGACTGTAACATGGTCAGCTGCATGTGTGGAAGCTATCCGGTTGCGGCGTCACTTGTGGAGTTGTCACGTGACTGCTTCGACTTATCGCCTACTAGGCTAAAGACCTTCTCCTACCAGGACAGCTTCTCCTAATGACCCACGGTTCACATTGAATTCCTCTGTGAAACCAGTGATAATGAGTCCTCCCCCAAACAAGCCCAAAATCAGTCCTGGGTGTGGACAAGTTTGAAAACGTCCTTAGACTGAACTTTGGAAGTGTGGAAAAACCTCCCTGCAGATTTTCTGTAGAAATCCTGAATGCAAGTCTCATGAGAAGAGCGTTCTGATGAGGATTCTGGATCATTTTCTGCATTTTCTGCTAATTGATGGCCGTTTTGACTGGATACTAAATAAATGAAGGGTCTCTGACTTTTACACAGTACTCATGCTATAATTTTTAGATCCTCAAGCCAGAAAACGACACCATTATATTCTAATCAGTAACTAATATCGGCATAATCAATACTCATTGGCTGTGTGCCAGGGGAGGCTGGAGTATTAGCTTTAATGTTGAGCACTAGAGTAGTAGGCCATTTTCTTATGGATTTCTCATGATTGAAATGCAAAATAAGAGCTAAACCGGACACCATGATTTTCCTAAGAATCCATCATTTTTCTCTTATTAACAATATTCTTTTTTTTTTCCCATGCCACACAGAAATTCATGATGAAGGTAAGATGCATGTGTGTGTGTGTGTGTGTGTGTGTGTGTGTGTGTTTGTATGTGTGTGATCATTGCTTCTCCTCTGATCTTCATAGTTATTGCTATGAAAGGTTCATTTTTCCCCTCATGTTTTATGTCACTAACATCACACAGCTAAAACCAGTTACTAACACCTGATTGGTCAAAAGAACACAGGCAGGATGTGTTCAGTTTGTGCCTTTCTCTGAAGAGTCTGACGCAGAAGTGTTTAGAGTCCGATACAGAAGTGTTTAGAGTCTGATACAGAAGTGTTTAGAGTCCGATACAGAAGTGTTTAGAGTCTGACACCAGAGTGTTAAGAGTCTGACACCGAAGGGTTAGAGTCTGACACCGAAGGGTTAGAGTCTGACACCAGAGTGTTAAGAGTCCGATACAGAAGGGTTAGAGTCTGACACCAGAGTGTTAAGAGTCTGACACCAGAGAGTTTAGAGTCCGATACAGAAGTGTTTAGAGTCTGACACCAGAGTGTTAAGAGTCCGATACAGAAGGGTTAGAGTCTGACACCAGAGTGTTAAGAGTCTGACACCAGAGAGTTTAGAGTCCGATACAGAAGTGTTTAGAGTCTGACACCAGAGTGTTTAGAGTCCGATACAGAAGGGTTAGAGTCTGACACCAGAGTGTTAAGAGTCTGACACCAGAGAGTTTAGAGTCCGATACAGAAGTGTTTAGAGTCTGACACCAGAGTGTTTAGAGTCTGACACCAGTGTTTAGAGTCTGATACAGAAGTGTTTAGAGTCTGATACAGAAGGGTTAGAGTCTGACACCAGAGTGTTAAGAGTCTGACACCGAAGGGTTAAGAGTCTGACACCGAAGGGTTAAGAGTCTGACACCAGAGTGTTAAGAGTCTGACACCAGAGTGTTCAGAGTCTGACGCAGAAGTGTTTAGAGTCTGACACCAGAGTGATTAGAGTCCGATACAGAAGTGTTTACAGTCTGACACCAGAGTGTTCAGAGTCTGACACCAGTGTTTAGAGTCCGATACAGAAGTGTTTAGAGTCTGACACCAGAGTGTTTAGAGTCTGACACCAGAGTGTTTAGAGTCTGACACAGAAGGGTTAGAGTCTGACACCGAAGGGTTAAGAGTCTGACACCAGAGTGTTAAGAGTCTGACACCAGAGTGTTAAGAGTCTGACACCAGAGTGTTCAGAGTCTGACGCAGAAGTGTTTAGAGTCTGACACCAGAGTGATTAGAGTCTGATACAGAAGTGTTTACAGTCTGACACCAGAGTGTTTAGAGTCCGATACAGAAGGGTTAGAGTCTGACACCAGAGTGTTAAGAGTCTGACACCAGAGAGTTTAGAGTCCGATACAGAAGTGTTTAGAGTCTGACACCAGAGTGTTTAGAGTCTGACACCAGTGTTTAGAGTCTGATACAGAAGTGTTTAGAGTCTGATACAGAAGGGTTAGAGTCTGACACCAGAGTGTTAAGAGTCTGACACCGAAGGGTTAAGAGTCTGACACCGAAGGGTTAAGAGTCTGACACCAGAGTGTTAAGAGTCTGACACCAGAGTGTTCAGAGTCTGACGCAGAAGTGTTTAGAGTCTGACACCAGAGTGATTAGAGTCCGATACAGAAGTGTTTACAGTCTGACACCAGAGTGTTCAGAGTCTGACACCAGTGTTTAGAGTCCGATACAGAAGTGTTTAGAGTCTGACACCAGAGTGTTTAGAGTCTGACACCAGAGTGTTTAGAGTCTGATACAGAAGGGTTAGAGTCTGACACCGAAGGGTTAAGAGTCTGACACCAGAGTGTTAAGAGTCTGACACCAGAGTGTTCAGAGTCTGACGCAGAAGTGTTTAGAGTCTGACACCAGAGTGATTAGAGTCCGATACAGAAGTGTTTACAGTCTGACACCAGAGTGTTCAGAGTCTGACACCGAAGGGTTAGAGTCTGACACCGAAGGGTTAGAGTCTGACACCGAAGGGTTAAGAGTCTGACACCAGAGTGATTAGAGTCCGATACAGAAGTGTTTACAGTCTGACACCAGAGTGTTTAGAGTCTGACACCAGAGTGTTTAGAGTCTGACACCAGAGTGTTCAGAGTCTGACGCAGAAGTGTTTAGAGTCTGACACCAGAGTGTTTAGAAATCATGAGCTTTTTACTTTCCAATTTCCACATCTGATTAAAACTTTTGCACAGTCCTGTAGGCATGATAAACCTACAGCCATCAGCCGAAACATCAACACCAGTGACTGGTGAAGTGAAAAATATTGGCATCTGTCCAGGGGTGGAACTGATTTATCAGTTCTTGAAGGTGATGTTATAGGAGCAGGAAACATGGGCAAACATATGAATCTGAGGTCCTTTGACGAGGGCCAAATTGTGATGGCTGGGCCAGAACATCTCAGTAAAAGACATCAGGCAGGTCTTGTGGGGGTTTTCTGGTATGCAGTGGTCAGTACCTACCGGAAGTGCTCAAAAAAAACGACAGCTGGGGAACCAACGACAGGGTCATGGGCACCAAAGGCTCATTGATGCAATCCATGGAGACTCCACCTCACATCTTACAGGACTTACAGAATCTGCTGCTAACGTGCCGGATACTACAGAAAGCCTTCAGAGGTCCTGAATCTGTTGTGACAGCACAATAGTGGTTGTAATTAGTTCTGGCTAATCAGTGTATACCAGAATACATCCACGACCGTAAGACACTGCTGGAATTTGGTCATTCAGACTTCAGCACCATCTGAGAAGCTGCGGAGCCTCTGCAGCACGACAGGCGGATGCAAGAGGAACCCAGCAAAGCCTTGACGACAAAGTGTGGACTAAGTTAGCTCAGACTGCAGCTGTCTAGACAGCGGGCGGTGATCGATGGTCTGCTGACTGATGTTTTTTTATTTTCACTTGAATGTGTCTCAAAAAGGCATCATGCCTGAGTCAGCCACTCAGCTAAGCAGCGTTTTGCACTGTTAGTACATTATAGGATGGTTTCTTGGACACGGTTTAAAGCCTAGTCATGGAGCACATTTTCTTATTAATGTTTCTGGATGAAGCTCCATCCCTCCAGAGAACACAGCTCTACTGCTCCACAGCCCTTTGTTAGGGGTGCTTTATATCCCTTTAGCCAATGCTTGACATAGGGCATGATTACCTTAAACTCATGATCGGCTGCCTCAGAGCATCCCGTTCTATTGGCAGTGCTTTTCTATGGCGACAATGGCAAGCTATTAATACTCAAATGGATATCTGTAATAACATGCAATGGGTGCATTGTAAAGAAGATGATTACACCAATTAGTAGGAGTGTCCAGGAGGATACTTTTGGATGAATAGTGTATATAGCGCTGCTGTCCAATGGAAAAATGTATCAAATTTTTTTGGCCGATTTTCGTTTTCTCCGTTGTTTGAAACCTGTAGCTGCTTTGTATACTGTGTTAATACTTCTGGATGAATAGACCAATAGAAGTGCTCTAAATTACTTGGAATAAACTTTTTTTCATTGATTACAAATTATTTTATATTCCATTCAAGGTTAAGAACATTTTTCCTTGCATTTGTTCTATTTTTTGGGAATTTTCTTAGGCGTCATGATCTCTCGCCACCAATTATGGTTGTTTTTGGTGTTGATGAAGATGGATTCACTGTGTCTTAGCAACTAGAAGGACGTGGATTTTAGAAGGACAATTTAACTGCATTCTATTCCACAGAGTCCCTGAGCAGTATCCTTATATTCCCAATGCACAAAGCCCCGGAATGCGGGTAAAGGGAACTGCAGCAGATTAAATAGGTTCCTTATGAACGCTCTGCATCATCATCATCATCAGATACGAATCTGAACATGCTCTTCAGTTGACGTGCAATGCCTGATGGGTGAACTTTCCAACAGCTTCAACAACCATCATTCACTGCTCCCTTCCAACTGAAGGTTTTTACTTTAAATGGCTGAATTCCTTGTGTAGCCCACTTTGCAGGAGACCACTAGGGTGATTGGAATACACCTTATATACCCCTTCATCAGTGGTGGAGCTCCAAAAACTGCTTGAACGTCCGCGGAGCTGTGAGAAACTCTCTGCATTTAAATCCTAACTTGAAATGATCTTTCCAGGGGTGCTTACCTTGGATGTGCCTGATCTGTAGCTCATGGCCTCATTTATTATTGGCAGACCTCAACAGGATGTGGATCCATGTGGCCTTCCAATCAGGTAAAAACAAGGAAAATGAACAGGAAAGAGGTTTCTTTCTATGATTGGAACTCCGGCCTCCTCACATTTTTCCAAAATGAAAGTACTCTGCGTCCTTTGCATTTAAAGACATTCTGACCATTTGTACGTTGCTACACAGCTCAACCAACACAGTTAAATTACCCCCAAAATCTTGTGCCTAATGTGTATAGCTTAGACATGCAAAAATTGAGCATTTTTGGATCGCTCATTTGCATTGCACTTCCTGTATAATGACCTTAACTAAACGTCAACACTTTATATATTGTCCTTGTCATGCAAAAATCTTGTATCTCCATTTTTGCTTTTTTCCACTTTTCTGCATTATGTGTATCTGGCAGTTGTTCTTTACGTTGTGTCAGTATGTCATGATGAATGGACCAATAGAAATGCTCCAAAATGACTTTGTCCAAAATATTTTCACATTGACTTCCATTAAAGTAAGAAAGGTCTCTGAAAAGTTACCATTTCAGATATACAAGGTTATACCGATCAAGGTTTCTGCATGACAGTCAATGATACTACGTATTGTCGATGTCTAATGAAAAACATATATCTCCAAAATGGTGACGTTACAGGAGAAGGCAAAAATGGTCTTAATTTAGAGCAATTCTATTGGTCCATTCATCTAGAATTGTTTACACAGTGTACAGAGCATCCATCAGGGTTCAAACCATGGACAATACTAAAACTGGCAAAAATGGAGATACATGGGTTTCATTGGACAGCATCGATATGTTATATAGAACCCTGCCAAGTCAGAGAACCAATTGAATGCCTATATGTGAAACCTCTAGAAATGGTTAAATATAGTAACAAAGATCCCTTTTTCTGTGCTGTATAGAACCTTTTTTGCTTAGAGTGTGGGAGGCTACCGACTTGTACACTCCAGTGCTTTCCACCAGCATACCGCCCACTAAGACTTCAGGCTGTCAGTGTGGCTATTAACAGTATCACTGTTACATGATATGGATGCTCCTTCCTTTCAGACTGAACAAGACATCGTCAGAATCATTACTGACATTTGGTAAACACGATGTCCAGCCTTTTTCATGGCAGATTGTCCAGCACAAGTCACAGACTGATCTCGTCTTTAGCCTGTTCATTTGATAGAAGGCCCAAATCAGAAAGTATCCCCCTTCCTTGTGATTTGCCTTGGTAGCATCTGTGAAAACAGATTTAAATGTGGTCAAGTGTTGATAAATATAACAGCACAGTGCAGCAGTGCAGTAATGCTGCAAACGTAGTTTTTTGGGGAGAATAACATGCTAGTTTGGTCACTTAACTGGTTATTAAATAGCCAGAGGAGAGAGGTAAGACATCATTGGTAACTGCTGTACATTATTGGTAAATATGGAACCACATATGTTTTATACTCCAATGCACATATACACGGTATGTCCAAAATGATCTCTACTAAAAAGTGAATTCCCAATCAGTTGCACATATAGATTTTCAAATCTCTATGGAAAAGTATTGCCATTAAAATGGGGCGATCTGCAGCAGCCTCACCTGAACTGAAGGGGTATAAAACCCTTAGCATTGGGCAGTGGAGGAATGACACTGTGGTCTCCAGATTCACAAATGTTGCCATATTCATTCCGCTGGACCTTCCAGACTGGTGTCTTTATACTATAATCACTTGAGACACATTCACTGCCCTGATTGTAAGATTATTAGCACCGGCTGCCTGGACCACTGTTGAATCAGGTCGGATATTTTCTTTTAATTGACATTACTTTGTAGAAATCTGTTTTCCCTTTGATTTCTCTGATTCCCTTTAAAAAAGCTAAATTATAAAAGCATTGAAAGAGAAAAACAAGGGGAATACTTTTTATAGGCACCGTATGGCTGCTTCAGTCCACACACTGGACATAATGCTTAATTGAATCAAAACCTGGCTTTTCTTTCAGATCACTGTGGAGGAGGGGCGGTGTATGTATGTGTGTGTGTGTGTGTGTGTGTGTGTGTGTGTATATGTGTGTGTGTTATAGCCCGAGGGAATCTTTTGTCCTTTTCCTAACCCTGTGTGTATTGTGTGCTTTAGACAGCGCAGGGCGGGGGTCATCGCACTCTTCTCTACGGCCACGCTGTCTTACTCAGGCACTCCTACAGTGGAATGGTGAGTGACGTGTGTATGCGTTTGTCACTGTACAGCTTGTAAAGGAAATCATGCCATGGCGCCATCCTCCTTTTGGACTGCCAGCACACATGGCTGTGGCATCACCATGGATCAAACCTCATGATCTCCTGATGTCACTCTCCAAAATGGAATTGCTTTAGATGGTTCTTTCAGCGACAGCCATAGAAGAACCTCTTTTGCTTCTATATACAACCATGTTTGAAATAGACGACCCTTTTGACAGTCTAAAGAACCTTCACTTAATGTAAAGGTTCTTTAATAATTGAAAGGTTCTTCACAGTCACACTTCTTGGTTCTTTATGGACATAGAAATTGTTACTCTATGGCAGAGGTCATTAATAGGTGGACCGCTTACCAGGTCCGGACCCAGATACCAGGTTCTATCCTGACCTGGACCTGTAACCTGGACCTGCCAATGCCGACCAGCATCATGTGGGAAAGGGGGAGAGAATTATCTACTCACCCTAAAAGAGCAAGACCAATTGTGCCCTCTCTGGCTCCGGGTGCTGATGGCATACTTGACCCTGGGATTCGAACAAGTGATCCTTGGGTCAGAGTGCTGGACCACGCAGAGTCAGAGGAAAGTTCATTCACATGCAGTGTTTAAAAAAAGAGGAAAGTGGAGCGCCAGAACTGAGATTTCAGTCAGGAATGGACAGACTGGTCCAGGTTTATACTTCCCATGGGCAGTTCTAAACTAGTATGTCTTATATGTGTTGAGACCATGGCAATTATTAAAAGCTTTATTTTTAGATGGACACTTTAAGCATGGTTTTACTTTAAAGTTTTAATAAAATTAGAAAATAACATTTATTTAGAGTATTTTTTATTAATAATTTGTCCAGTTCAGTGTAAAAACTGACAATAAATATTTGTGAAATGTACCAAAAATGATAATTGTACTCGTATTATTTGATTTTACATTCAATTATCAACGACATAAAATGTTGATATACCTACTAGGCTTCCTCAAAGTACAGGATATAGCACTGAATCATAGGACCTTATTCAATTTTAATGAAATCTATAGCATTACTCAAAGAACCGTTTGCATCCCTACACTATCCCTTCTGCTCTGGCCTAGATATTTTTAGAAGGTGGACTCTCTCTCAACCTAGCAGTGGCACTGATGTGTGTAGAAACCCCAGCAACACCACTGTGTCTGATATACTCATGCAAGCGGCAGACACACTACCACGTCAGTGTCACAACCGTGCTGCGAATGGTCTACCACCAGAATAACACCTGGTCAAATACTTTCTGGAGCTGATCTGACCCCTCTGGTTGAAATGTATGTGTGGTGTTTGTTGGTCTGGTGTAAGTTCCTTTTCTTAATTCTGCTTTCTGCAGTACCTCTGCTGTCTGTCCACCTCTCGCTCTTCGACAGACAAACTAGCGTTTGACGTGGGGCTTCAAGAAGACACCACAGGTAGGACAGAACTTGCCTCTATCAGTTTTTAAACATTGTCAGAAGAGCCACCAAACCCTAACTGCACGTACTGCATGTATGTGTATGTGTGTTTGTAGGCGAAGCCTGTTGGTGGACCATACACCCTGCTTCCAAGCAGAGGTCAGAAGGTGAGAAGGTGCGTGTAGGTGATGACCTCATCCTCGTCAGTGTGTCCTCTGAGCGCTACCTGGTGAGTCTCTGGAGGGGAATCAGTTACTTAATTTCTTGTTGCAGATGTTGCAGTTGTTGTACGTGTCTTTGTGGTGATACCAGCAAATACTATAATGAGAAATGAGGGAAATAGACACAAAATAGCAAGACATGATGGACTAAGAACATAGATTAATGCTGAACACACTTACACTACCCTCACATACTCATTAGATTGTCCAATTTTCCAGTTGTTAAATCCTAATTATGGATCCAGACTTCCAGACTCATGGACTTTTCTGCCTGCATCCAAAAAAAAACCATCTGCTTTCCTTGTTTTTGCAGGATCTGGTGACCATATAGAGCCCATGTTCCTATTACTAATATTGTAAGGAAAAGTCTAAGAAAAAAAAAAGGCAATCTACCAAAGGGTTCCCAATCCCAGTATTAGGAACCCTACGTAACCTCAGATCCCTTATTCTATGCTCCAAACTCCAGACTCATGGACTTCTCTTCATCCAAATGAAGTTTACCCTATCTGGTGGCCATATAGACTCAACGCTAGTCAGCTCTGCCTCTATATTTAAAGACACCAGGCATATCGCAAAGGGAGCATCATTCAGCTATTAGACTATAACCAGTCTGTCTCTGGAACTGCTTATGCACTAATCCCAGTCCCTGTGTTTTCCTGCTCCAGCACACCTGATTCTGCTCACTGGCTAATTATCAAGAAGGCCTTAATGAGCTGAGTCAGGTGTGCTGGAGTGTTTGTTTGGTTCTCCAGGGCTGGGAAAGAAGCTGTGTGGTGATGAGGTGTCGAATGCAGAGAGAAAAAATAGCTGAAAAGGGCTGATTTTTGAGTTACTGTAACCACTGTGTCCTGATTACTCATTCAAATTACATGGAACATGGAAATTTCATTAGCTTAGTTTTGCTAACTCTCGTCCTCCCTTATCCCAACTTCCCTCTATTGCTTTTTTCACATTTCCCTTTTCCCCATCTCTCTCTCCAGCACTTGTCATATGGAAATGGCAGTTTGCACGTGGATGCAGCCTTTCAGCAAACCCTGTGGAGCGTAGCACCAATCTGCTCTGGGAGTGAGGTCGCTCAGGGTGAGAAAGATAGAGTGTGTGTGTGTGAGTGTGTGTGTGTGTGAGAGAGAGAGAGAGAGAAAGAGAGGGATGGCATGTGTTTCTGTCATATTCTGCCACATATTAAGACATTACCCAAAGAGAGTCAAAGTCCCCTTTGTTTTTCAGGGTTCCTAATTGGTGGAGATGTCCTGCGGTTGTTGCATGGTCACATGGATGAGTGTCTGACTGTTCCATCAGGAGAGCATGGCGAAGAACAGCGCAGGTCAGTACAGTGGCCTAGAACCATAATGTCCATGATCAGTGGTCCTTAAGACTTGATTTTTTTCGGTGGGTATTTTTAGTGAAATCAAAAATGAGATCTTCAGTGGTCTTTAAAGAGAACCTAAGAAGCTACCTTTAGCATTTCTTTGGGCTGCTAACTGTCAATATTGTCACACTTATCCGTTCAAAAAAACCTTAAGGTCAACCTTAAAGCCATATGGCACCCTACAACAGCAAACCTAAGAGTTGAAAGTGAATCGGAACCTTAAGGTCAACCTTAAAGTCATATGGCACCCTGCTACAGCAAACCTAAGGGTCGGAAGTGGATCGGAACCTTAAGGTCAACCTTAAAGCCATATGGCACCCTGCTACAGCAAACCTAAGGGTCGGAAGTGGATCGGAACCTTAAGGTCAACCTTAAAGCCATATGGCACCCTGCTACAGCAAACCTAAGGATCGGAAATGGATCGGAACCTTAAGGTCAACCTTAAAGCCATATGGCACCCTGCTACCTTAAGGTTCCGATGCACTTCCGATCCTTAGGTTTGCTGTAGCAGGGTGCCATATGGCTTCCTCTAGGCTCGATACCCGATCCATTTAAAAATGCCTGGATCGTCCCTCGATCCCGAGTCACTGGATCAGATCAGGTTTTCAGTAGGTTGCCTCAATGAACTTCAATGTGAAGTGTGCTGTTGGTCTCCTGAGGGAGCACAAAAATGATGCTCGGGTTTCTTGGTCTCATCACTGTTCTGTTGTACTGCCGCAGTGGCTGTAATGTGATCATAATCGTAATCCTTATGTAGCTCAGCCATGAGGCCTTCAGTGAGTATTCACAGTGATCGCAGGAGCGGTAGCTCGCTTTGAGATGAATGTGTAAAGCAAATGAGAGCAAGGGGCTTCAGTGGGTCTCTTAAACAAGCTCAACTGTGAGGTTTTTTGTGGGTCTCCTTCACAAACACAAACCGTGACACTTATCACCTGATACTCAGAGTCCTGCATAAGTTTGTTTAGATCAAGACGGTGCTCTCTCAAAGTGCTGTGTTGTGGGACCTTCAGTTTTGGTCAGGTTAGTCTGCCTTGAATGTGCTTGCTCATATGAAAGTGAGCTTATCCGTCAGTGAAGGCCCTCAGAAACCCCCTTTGCTTCTTTAAAAAAGGGTGCCTTGATGCAGAATGTACGCATGAGTCTTCAGGGCATTTCCATGAATCAGTATGATCTACAGCACAGGTCAAATACACATCCATAACTACTGTTTGTTCCAGTCCAAGACATTCTTCTACTTCTGCACCTTCTTTCTCTACTTCTGCATCTTCCTCTGTCCTGCGTCTTCTTCCTCTACCTCTGCATCTTCCTCTGTGCTGCGTCTTCCTCTACTTCTGCACCTTTTTCCTCTACCTCTGCATCTTCCTCTGTGCTGCGTCTTCCTCTACTTCTGCACCTTTTTCCTCTACCTCTGCATCTTCCTCTGTGCTACGTCTTCCTCTACTTCTGCACCTTCTTCCTCTACCTCTGCATCTTCCTCTGTCCTGCGTCTTCTTCCTCTACCGCTGCATCTTCCTCTGTCCTGCGTCTTCTTCCTCTACTTCTGCACCTTTTCCCTCTACCTCTGCATCTTCCTTTGTTCTGCATCATCTTCCTTTGTTCTGCATCATCTTCCTCTGATTATGCTTCTTCCTCTGTCCTGCATCTTCTTCCTCTACTTCTGCATCTTCCTCTGTTCTGTATCATCTTCCTCTGTTCTGCATCATCTTCCTCTGATTCTGCTTCTTCCTCTGATTCTGCATCATCTTCCTCTGATTCTGCATCATCTTCCTCTGTTCTGCATCATCTTCCTTTGTTCTGCATCATCTTCCTCTGATTCTGCATCTTCCTCTGTTCTGCGTCTTCCTCTACTTCTGCATCTATTTCTATAACCATATTCCAAACAAGGAGGCAGGCTGGGGATACAAACCACAGCATCTTGCTCTGTCTTTGACTAAGATTGATTAAGCAAATAACTCGACTACTTGACAGTTTTCTAGCTCCTCATGCATGCTGGGACTGTATTAGCTAATGGAAACTAGTGCTGCTGGGTGTGAGGTGAATGTTTAACCCACTACATATGTGGTAGCTGAGCAGAAGGTGATGTGGTAGTGAAATGAACATCTACAGCTTGATGGCTCTGAGGAACCTTCAGCCTTCATCATCATCATCATCTTCTTCTTCTCCTTCTTCAGCTTCTTCTGCTCATTCTTCTACATCTTTTTTTTCTTCTTCTTCTTCTTCTTCTGTTGCTTCTTCTGCTTCTTTTTAGAATCAGAATCAGATTTATTGACCAAGTATGTTCACACACACAAGGAATTTGATCCAGCTGTTAGTGACTCTCTAGTGTTAACAATATAGAGATATTCTACATGTAATTTACAGACACTACACAATACACAACATACAGAGAACAATAGTATACACAGTATACAGAGACTTTACGAGGACATTTCTATACAGTGTGCTTTACAGTGTTATTCACAGAATAGCAGTATGCAACACTATACAGATTAAATATGGTTTAAGCACAGCAGTGTACACATGAAATGAGTTATGGTGCAGTAATGCAGTAACTGTAGAATAAGTAGTAAGAGTAGATAAGAGCGCTGCTTCTTCTGCATCTTCCTCTACTTCTGCCTCTTCTTCCTCTACTTCTGCGTCTTCCTCTGTTTTGCGTCTTCCTCTGTTTTGCGTCTTCCTCTACTTCTGCGTCTTCTTCCTCTACTTCTGCGTCTTATTCCTCTGATTCTGCGTCTTCATCTACTTCTGCATCTTCTTCCTCTGATTCTGCATCTTCTTCCTCTGATTCTGCATCTTCCTCAACTTCTGCATCTTCCTCTACTTCTGCATCTTCCTCTACTTCTGCCTCTTCCTCTGATTCTGCCTCTTCCTCTGATTCTGCATCTTCCTCTGATTCTGCATCTTCTTCCTCTACTTCTGCATCTTCCTCTGTTCTTCTTCTTCCTCTGATTCTGCATCTTCTTCCTCTACTTCTGCGCCTTCCTCTGATTCTGCGCCTTCCTCTGATTCTACATCTTCCTCTAATTCTACATCTTCCTCTGATTCTGCATCTTCTTCCTCTGTTCTGCATCTTCCTCTGTTCTGCATCTTCTTCCTCTGCTTCGGTGTCTTCCTCTGCTTCTTCTTCTTTATTAATATTGCAAATATTGTTGCTTCTCTTTGTGTATATGGGTATCATGGCATGCGTGCACACATGCGTGGGGCTATTTATGACTCTGTTCTGCAAATATCATTGATCCTCCATTGTTTATAGTGGCATAGATTCAGTAGCACAGGGTGAACAAACACAGTCTGAATAAGCAAATTGTGTGCGGGAGATAGTGAGAGTAAAGTTGGTTAACTAAGTTGGGGGACCTCTGGATTAGCCATCGTTGGTTGCGTTGTTTTGTCAGCACTTATCAGAACTCCAATTGTTGCTAATCTGCATTAGAACTAAAGGAATTTCATTATATACATAATATGGGCATAAGTATTGGGACTAATGTGAGCGATGACAACAGCATGAATTCAGTCCCATTGCCAAAAGTGGATATAATCAGCACCTAGCCATGTAGTCTGACAGTGTTAAGAGTGTAGTGTTAACCTCTACTTCTTTCAAAATAACCACCTCTACTGTTCTAGGCTTTACTCTAGATACTAGAACATGGGATGAGCATTACAGTTAGGTCAGGTGCTGATGCTGGTCCATCCCTTCATAGTATGCAGCTCCACTGCTCCACAGAGCTTCATACCCCTCTAATATCATGAGTTTTGTTCCTACTGAAATCAGAACTTGCTCTGCAACATGTTTTCCTTGTGTGTATATGACCGCAACTCTGAGCAATCCAGGTCGGGGTCACCTTGAAACACACTCACATCCGTGTACCTTTTAATGAAAAGCAAAAAACAAACCTGTCCTGTCCTTTCTGTCTTATTAAGTAGGCCGCAGGTATCTGCTCCATAGCCGCTGTACAGGATCTCCTCTCCAGTCTTTGACAGAATCAGTGCTGCTTGGATTTTCCCCGTGCAGTTACACTCTTCACCAGCTATAATAATTACAGGCCCACCTGGCCTCTATGGGCCTTCAGAACACAGAGCTGACCCCAATATCTCTCTTCACTCACCACAGCAGCTACTTTTAGCCCAACACAAAGCCACTTTAATTACTGTACAGGAAGATAAGCGGCCCTAGCATCTGCTCTACAAGGACCTGTATGGAGTTTTAGTAAGAAGCTTAGAATTTGAAGATCAGGAGTCAAGAAGAACTTTTTGTCCTGGCATCTCTCTTCAGTATGCAGTGGAATGAGGTGACGTTATCTTAATGAGGCATACAAAACATGACCAGTGTTTATTGGACCATGAAGAACAAGTCCTACTGCAGCTGGATTGCAATAGATGCAGTCTATAGTTTTTTTAAAGGGCTAAAAATGATCATTATTATATAATATTTATTTGAATTAGAGATTCATATTAGACAAAAAACTCAACCGATTCCAATTTACATTCTTATTATAAATAAGAATTATAAATGACAGCATACAGAAACATTTTTGTTCAACTTTTCATCCATACTATCAAATATTATGTATTATATTAAATATATAGAAGAGTCTGTTTGAAACATTTGTAGCTGCACAGACACTTAAGGCTTAAATTTGATCTAAAGCATGTAATAAACATCAAGCTGAAGATCCCCGCTCATCATCTGTTGTTTTTAAAGATGCAACCGATAAAAACTAGAGTTAAGATAAGATAAGATAATCCTTTATTAGTTCCACAGTGGGGAAATTCTCAGTGTCACAGCAGAAAGGGATAGCAAGTTAGCAATACACTCAGTTACAAAAAATGTAGATAAATAATTTACACTATATACACAATATAAATAAGAAGTAAAAAAGCAATAACAATATTATTTACAGATTATTGCAAATGACTTTTAATTGCACATGTGGGAGGGGGGGGATTGCACATAGTATTTTTTGCACATAGTATTTTTAAACTGAACCAGAGTGAACGCAGGGCTAAACTGTGGGACAGATTTACTCATGTTTGTGATTAAAGATGCTAAAGTCACTGCTGTTGGTAATGTTTACATGAATGTAGTGCAAAAATTAAACCTGCAAGATTTTACTGCTTATTGATCTCGCCACTGAGCGTCCTGCAGCAGTACACAGCGCTCTGCGGCAGACGTGCCTGTTCAACGAAGACAAACTATTGTGTCGATGAGGAGGCGGAAGTGACCCTCCACCCTACACCGCCCTAATGCCGGTCACCTGTGGCCGTGCAGGCTAACGAGCCAGGTAAACGGCATAAAAGGCATGCTCAGGGGCACACGAGAGAGGCGACCACCGAGTACACAACGACTGAGCTGCCAAAAGACTGCTAGATAGCCTAACTTGGGCCGTTCTGTTATTTTAAGTTCCATTTGGGTGTGGTGGAGGGCACTTGAAATAAAGGTATGTTTGTCACTTCCCCGCTGCCTGTCGGGTCACAGGGGTCATGCTTTTTGTCCATGTTGAAACTTCCAGACATGTTAACCGCCATTCCTTTTGACTAAGGAATGCTAAAGACTGGCAAGCACTCAGGCAGACAGCAGAGTGACTGTAAGAAAGGTCTATAGGGAGCCAATGCAGTCCCAGCCATGCTGGCACCCTCGTGCAGCGCACAATTGTTTAAATAAGCCTGATAATGTCCGGTCATGATGACAACCGTCCGATTCCGGTCACCAGCTGATCGCTCGGTGCCTCCCTAGTATGAATTTCTGCAATAGACATGAGCAAGGGTTGAGCTTAACAGACTCTATAGGCTCTCAAATAAAAATGAAGCCCTTATATTGTCAGAATGTACTATTTATTTTGCACGTCTGGTCTGTTTGTAACAGAATAAGACAGGCCTTTAAATTGTGTTTTTTTTATATTCAGATTTTTTTTGTTTTCTATGGGCTGTGGTTATTGGCCAATATTATTGCCAAAACGATGAATCGGGTGAGCCCAATGATACAGAATCTAAACCAAGGAGAGGAAGGAGCAAGTCTGAGATGTTTGTGTGTGTCAGCTGTGCAGCAAATGTGCAGAATGTCAGCGATCTGTGAAGTCATGAGTGAAGTCCTAGCAGCTGTTCCCCTGTTCCAGACGCAGCAGTGAAGGCCAGCAGACAGTTCTCTGTGGACTTCCGTGTTGCAGCTGAAAAGGCTTATCTTTTTAAAGGCGCTTTTCTCTCAGGTTTCTTGCATTTCTCTCTTTGCAGCACTGGTTTAATTGAGCCTTGAAGATTTACTTGGGTGGTGTTCCTGCCCGCAGGCCTTGAATAATATCAGCCTCGGCATGCAAATGAACTGGCAGAGCATTTCTCATAGTCACTCTCTCGCTCTCTCTCCCCTCCTGTCTATAACAGTGTCTTTTTAACTCAGTGGTTTATGTAACCTGGGAATGTTTTGCAAGCAGTTATTGTAAAGGGAGAGCTGCTTTTATGAGGGTTGGGTATGTTCAGTGTTGGCTTCAGTGTGTTTGTGTCTTTCAGCATTAGAAATGATTGCTATAGAGGCGGAGCGTCACAGCCTGGAGCTGTTTTCTCTCTACAGAAAGACCATCTACAAAAACATAAGTGTTCTGTATTAAGAGGACAGCATAGCCATCCCAGTTTTGGTTGTTAACCCTTTATAGTTTTGTTTAGGTAACTAAATCATGCTCTCTTATTTCATGATGGAATGCCAGGACATAAATGTTATATTTATATTTATGATTTAGAATTTTATATTTATAATCTTTACCCTAATCTACAACTAAACCTAATCTGGACCTAACCTTAATCTGCACCTAATCTGAATTTAACCTACACCTTAATCTTTGCCTAAACATAACATTAACCTGCACCTTAATCTGCACCTAAACCTAATCTGAACCTAACCTTAACCTGCACCTTAATCAACACCTAACCCTAATCTGAACCTTAGCCTTAACCTGCACCTTAATCTACATCTAAACCTAATCTGAACGTAATCTTAATCTACACCTTAATCTACACCTAAACCTAATATAAAACTAACCTTAACCTGCACCTTAATCTGCACCTAAACCTAATCTGAACCTTAGCCTTAACCTGCACCTTAATCTACACTGAACCTTAGCCTTAACCTGCACCTCAATCTACACTAAAACCTAATCTAAACCTAACCATAACCTGCATCTTAATCTACACCTAAACCTAATCTGGACCTAACCTTAATCTGCACCTAATCGGAATTTAACCTACACCTTAATCTTTGCCTAAACATAACATTAACCTACACCTTAATCTGCACCTAAACCTAATTTATAATTTATATACTAAACCTCAGTGTTTTAGGCTATAAGAGCAAGTGACCATTTTCTGTGCAGTGGTCACACTTGCATTACCACAGGATTATACTCTCAGTGTTTTTTGACAGCTTAATTATAATAGTAATAATTGATTAAGAACAAATGACAGACTAAAGCTTTATTCACCTTCAGTTAAATTATTAAACTTTGTATAAAACTAAACATGTTTAGTATCTTACAATCAAATGAAACCTTTTCTTTTGTTCAACAGAGCTTCATTTATTTAAGACCGTGAGTTGCCTCAAATATTTTTAAGTTAGGCGAACCAGGCTTACTGTGTAGTAACCAAAAACACTCCTGAAACTTTTTTTTCAAATGAATTCTTCCATTTAAAATAATCAGCTTTTTAACCTCTTGAGATCCTGCATCCTCATATGGGGACGTTACATTTCTGCTTCTCTGCAACATGATACCGCACATTTTTAAAACTTTGACCCTTTGGCCTCATATGAGGACATTGTTTTTTTTGCAAAGAAGACTTGTATAATAGAATAGAAGAACTGTATAATAGCAACCTTTGTTTTTATACTTGTGAGGACCTACTAATGCCAAATATGAGAACTTAAAAATGCACACCAAGCAAAGTCTCAGGATGTTAAATTTACATTTATTATGTGTCTAAAATGTTTCTGGGTGATATTTTAAATCAATATCAGGATTACTTCAGCATGTTACGTCCATTATGATTAATGAACAAGTGTGTAAGCTGCTCGAGTTGCTCAGTTGGCTCAGTGTTTGAGTTCTCCTCCATGTTGGTTCCATGTTGAATGTAGTCACATGACTAAACATGGGGTAGTATGTTTTTAAGGGGACAGTACATTAACATACACAGTGAAGAAAGTATAACAGAATGTTTAATAATTGGAAACCAGTATGGATCAATGCTTTGATTATAGGTTCTGAATATTGGTTTAGATCAAGTTTTGAATAATTGTCCAGCCCATTTTTACAATACTTATATATATTATACTATAAACATATAAATACTGTAAAATATTTAATTGTAGAATGTATAAAGGTAAAACTTAGATTGTACTGGTATTGGCCTATTCTCTCATTCTCTATCTGTATCGCCAATCTTTAATTTGTGCCATGCATTCTGTGTTATGTTTAGGGTGGTCATTTGCTTTTATTGGTAATAGAGTTATAGAATCTACCAATTGTTTTAATGATTAATTGAGTAATTAGAGTTTTTAAGGTCAAATAATAAATTAGAAACCACACAGCCTTTCAAAGATAAATTAGGAAACTAAAAGATGTTTATTTTATTTTAGAATGATAAAATATACATTACCTGAGGGCTAAAAATGCTGAGTCATCAAGAAGGTCAACTTTAATAATTGAGTAATCCTGAGAGTTCATGTGCACTGGATACTGACCTTGGTTCTCTCTCCTCTCCCCACCAGGACGGTGCACTACGAGGGGGGAGCTGTGTCCACCCATGCCCGCTCCCTCTGGCGGCTCGAGACACTGAGAGTAGCGTGAGTAAAAAATTCTACATCCACAGATCACCCTACTGGAAGAAAAAAAAAGTCACAAGCCCAGGCGAGATTGACACCTTTAAAAATGTCACAGTCACACTTCCACTAGATTCTTCCCCCTGATACGCCTCCCGTCATCCCTCCATTCAGACTCATGTTGTTGATGTTTTTGTGTTCTGCTGCCCTGTCCAAATGTCACCACTGTCCTGCAGTAGCATTTACACTGCTGACCCTGCTCGTTTTTTTCCCCCCAATTCAAGCAGCGTAATTTCTCCAGCAACCTAAAATGGCACGACAGGACCCATTAGGACAGAGTGTCCTAGGGGCGGTGCACTCTATCCTTGCTCATCTGAATCCATTTAGCTGTGCCGGTTGCTGGCCTGCCAGTTTTTGCCCTCGGGGGCGCCGCTGTATCTGGAGTTATGTAATATTTGGTCTGCAGGGAAATCTTGCACCCCGAAAAGTGTAAACGCTCATATTTGCACGTCCACAAAGGGTCTAATTACACTCAGCGGGGCCGTTAGACCCAAAAATAGCCATGGCGGAAATGTCTTTACCTGCACATGAGGGAGCGTTCGTGCAGAGTTGCACCACTAAAGGGTTCTGCACGATATAGATTCTCTCGAACTACGCTTGAGGTGTTTTATCAAAGTGACGTTTTGAGGTTGAGGCCAAATTCTGGAGCAGGAGTTGTTATTGCAAGTACACTTCTTTACAGAGAGCAGCACTGTGAACACAACAGCACTTCAACTTTCTGTGGTTTCTTCTGGTATAAGAGATTCACATACAGGCTTGTGTTTTCAGGAAACAGGCAGTGACTGGCACATCAGGACCTGGGATTCTGTAACCCGTACCAGTACTGATAAAATGGGCTGATGTAGTTCTGTAGCATGAAAATGAATCAGATTCCAATAGTTGTGTTAAACAGGGCTTTATTGACTTATATGACTGTCAGTCACAGTCATATTTACCCTAGATTTAGTCAGCCAGCTGAGTCAATTTTTTTCTTCAGTTTAGTGCTGGAGCTACAAGGCTAGTGCAGCTAACAAACTCTTGAACAAACCCAAATGGTTTCTGGATATACTGGCCCATGCACTTCTCAACCCGCTCAAACCCACAGTATGAAACAACATAATGTTGTCACAAATGTTCATGTTCCTTATTGACCGTATGGTTCAGTAAGGAGTTTTGTTCATTTTTATATTTCACACGCAACCCTAAACCACATCTACAAGTCTGCACAGACTAATAAAGACTGGCCGCAGTTTGCGCAGCTTGTGGGAATGTATTTAATAGAGGAATTTTAAGTGCCTAGTTGCTCCAGTTGTTAAAGTAGAGAAGCAAAATTCGGACAACAAACACATATTGGTTGATTGCCCCCACCTGGGGTATGTGGAAAATTGTGCAAATTACATATTTTGCTACACCAATCCAATCCAAGTACACTAGAAACTCAAATGGTTCCCTTTACTTCAGAAATGTCTGTATGCTAAGGTGTAAAAAAACATGAACTGTTGGTACTTTACTGTTACCAACGAATTTGAGACCTTCTATATATCGTTCTATATCTATATCTATATCGTTCCTAAATTCAGCCATGTCACTCCACTGCTCCGTTCCCTTCACTGGCTTCCTGTAGCTGCTTCCCGCATCAGATTCAAAACCCTGACGCTGGCCTACAAAGCCAAGAACGGACCAGCCCCTCCGTACTTGATGGCAATGGTCAAAAGCCGATCCGCACCTAGAACTCTTCGAGCTTCAAGTACGGCTCGGCTCGACCCGCCATCCCTCAAAATCCACGGAAGACAAGCGTCCAGGCTTTTTTCTGTCCTGCACCGAAGTGGTGGAACAAGCTTCCCCTGGGTGTCCGAACGGCCGAGTTGCTCGCTGTCTTCAAACCCAGACTGAAGACCCTTCTCTTCCGAGAATACTTGGACGAATAGCAGAGTGGTCTCCTTATTGACTTGTGCTTAGTAATGTCTAAGATTAGAGGATCTTTGAATTATTAGTCTATTCAAACTAGCTGAGGTTTTTCTTGGGTAAATAGCAAAGCACTGTTGTAAGTCGCTCTGGATGAGAGCGTCTGCGAAATGCTTTAAATGTAATGTAAATGTATATATTGGTCAGGCTGACATCATATACACTGCCGGCCCACTTTATTTGAAACACCTTGTATCTCTTGACTGGATATTTTTGGATGGTGAACTGCTCTCAAACTAGCACCTTAATAAGTGTTTACCTGTATAATGGACCTATAGGGTAGGGTAGGGTTTTGTGTGTTTTGAGTATTTCTCAATTTCTAGAATGCTATTAGACCTAGATAAGAAGGCAGCGAAGGCCTCATACATTTCTAATAAAAAAATTAGCTTTACACAATATTGCCAGGGCCAGCAGTCCTCGATGAGCAGCAGATGTGTAAAGCTGTTGCTGGAAAAGGAATTTGATGGCAGAAAATGCCTGACGCATCATTAGGGTTGCTATTGGACTGAGTAGCTGGTCAGTGTTGGTGCAGTAAAATCTGTTTCTCCACAGCTGGAGCGGGAGTCACACTCGATGGGGTCAGCCCTTCCGGTTACGTCACGTGACCACGGGGAAGTACCTCAGCCTGCTGGATGACAAAGGCCTCCTGCTGATGGACAAAGAGAAGGCCGACGTCAAATCCACTGCCTTCTGCTTCCGCTCGTCAAAGGTGGGCCTGGTCAAAATTGTTAGTAGTTACACTTCAGCCAGGTAGTGGACCCTTGAACCAGTATTTGGAGTATGAATGGTATGTGGCCAAAAAAATATGGACATGTTGAGCTGGGGGAATTGGGAACGTGCAGACTTTTATTTATTATGTTGTCCTCAATTTCTGAACTTTAAACAGACCTCACTACAGATTTAATAGTAGTCATTTAGTTTAATTGGCAGCAGTAAACAATTCTTTAAAAATGAATTTGATTAAATAATCATATTAGTTTATTAAAATTGTATTTGCGCTGCCGATATTTAACCCCTGTCACTTACATGAATTAACTTAACTAAGTGCGCTAACCACTGCCCCGATGTTTACATCACTAAGGCTAACGCTTGTCTCCCTCTGTGTGTTGTGATTGCAGGAAAAGCTTGATTTTGGGCTGAGGAAGGAGGTGGATGGCATGGGTGTCCCTGATATTAAATATGGAGATTCAGTGTGCTACATCCAACATGTGGACACAGGGCTCTGGCTAACCTACCAGTCAGTGGATGCAAAGTGTGCTCGCATGGGTGGAGTCCAGAGAAAGGTATGTATGCTTTTATAGACTTGACTTAGGTCTTTCCATTGGTCAGTCCCAGCATATTGCATATCACTTTAACAAATTGAAGACACTATAGTTTTCCATGACAGAGTTAATCCAAACACCTCATACATTTAGCCAACAGGGAGCGACATCGGTAGTCAATAACTCAATAACTAGAAGAGTACAAATTCTCTCTCTCTAATAGTGTCATAGACAACAAGAGCATATCAGCCCATGGGTCTCTCGGGGTAGGTAGGAAGGCCCTCACCCCGTCCTTCCCCATCTCTCAGCATGATGCTAGTCAGCATGACCGTCTGTTATCTCATTTAACAGAATTAGCAGGTAGTGATCTCCTCCATCTACATTTGGGCTCTAGTGACCTAATGTTAGTTCAAAAGGATGCAATGACACTTCCAGGGTCTCAGTGGAAGCACATGCTAGTCCTCTCCCCACCAGTTTGATAGCATCATGTGATAGAGGAGGTCTGTGAACTGGTGAGTGAAATTTGGCGAGCCACTGTCATACCTAATTTAACCTAAAGTGATTGCATATAATGTATTGCAGCCTTTTAGATGCAGCACAGAAAATCCTATAGAAATGAGTAATAAACTGAGTCTAAAGTTTGTGGACACCCCTTCTAATGAATACATTCGGCTACTTTAAGTTGCACCCATAGCCGACATAGATGTGCAAATGCACACACACAGCCTGTCTAGTATCTGTAGAGAATTACTGCCAATAGAATATGACTCTTTCGAGTGGATAAACATGAACCTATTGGAACCATGCTGCCTAATGCAAGGCATGGACTAGAAGGGTATAAAGGCCCTCATCATTGAGCTCTCCATCCAATACTTTTGGGATGAATTGGGGATGAGGTGGGGTGGTGACAGTCAAACATCCTGACAAACCTTACAGGAATGCAATCCAAAATCTAGTAAAATATCTCTTCCAGAGACAGTTACCCCAAAAAGCAAGATACAGATAACCTTAATTTCAGAACAATAATGAATGAGCGGATGTCTAAAAACCTTTGTCCATATAGTTCATCTGCAGTACACCTCACATCCTTCTTACTTCTCTCAAGGAATAGTTAGGAAATTATGTTTAAAAAGGTAAATTATCCTGGATATAGTTAGTCAGTCAACAAATATATGGACTTGTTTGACTAAAAGCATTTTGGGTAAAAGGTTAAAAAATGTCAATTTGGTTTTAGGCCAAACTTTCCCTTTAATTGAGTTCTCTATATTGCAGTTAGCCCCATTAGCATTGATTGGTTGCACCGTCCCTTTAACTCTAACACTCCATTTTTCTGCTGCCTTTTAATCTTCCAAATGTCCAGACATGGAGTTTTAGCCGTGTTCATGCTGCCGAGCACTGGTAAGGGAAGTGTGTTGGCTCTGGCTAGCAAGGATGGATGTGGCTTTACTGACACTATTAGCTTAGCTTAATGGTTTCATTCATATGAGAGGGCATTGAGCTGATTTAGAGAGAGAGAGTCTCATTAGGGAGATATAAAACACTCACACTCATTACTCCTGAGCTGCTGGCACAACCAAGCACACACAGCCATACAGAGACAGATGGCTGTGCCGAGCTCACACAGTGGTATGTGTGTGGGTGGGGGGAGATATGTGTGTGTAAGATATGTGTGTGTTATATGTGGTGAGTGGCTTAATATCATAATTAAAATCTTCATTATTTTCATTTTGATGTATATTTATTGATGCGTACACATGCATACTTCATTAAATCATAATTGATCATTCATTTTTAGTTTGGGGATTAATATAATTTATCTTATCAGTCTAATACAGGACATCAGGTGTCTGTGTGTAAACATTAGGGTGTTTGTACTTTCATATTAGGCTATAATGCACCATGAAGGTCACATGGATGATGGCCTGACCCTCTCTCGCTCCCAACATGAGGAATCTCGCACTGCCAGAGTTATCCGCAGCACAGTGTTCTTGTTCAACCGCTTCATCAGGTAACACACACACATACACACACGCCATCGTCTACAGACTCTATGTTCAATTAAACACTTCTCAGTTAAAAAAGTAATAATGTGTCATTTCCCCCAATATCTTTTTTTACGGAGAGTTACTCCAACAAAAGCAGGATAAACATGTTTTTTAATACCCTTGATTTCAGAAGAAACAATCAATGATCGGGCGTCCCAAAACTTTTGTCCATGAAGTGTATTTCTAGTACACCTCACATTTTTCTTACTCTTTCAAAAGAAAAAGATGTGATTATGTAAATCATTATGTATATAAAATGCTAATTTGGCAACACATTTCGCATGAGACTCTACACCAAAAAGCCTGGAAGACTATAGAAGACAACTACAGTAGATGATCACACATTTTTATAAGATTACAGAATTCTGTCCTTGGTGAAGAAAACACCTTTCACACAACATGTAGCCAATTGAAGAACTCAAACAGAATTAAAAGATGCGCTCATAAAGGTGCATACAGAAGATTGACTTTTAGAGGTCAACCACTGGTAACCCTTTAAAAAGAGAAAAGTCTGGGATGCTTGGCCATCTCAGAAACAAGATTCCTCGGACAGATGAAACCAAGATTAATTGAGTATGGAGACGGAAAGGAAAGGAAGGGGTCATTACCCGAAGCATACCACATCATCAATGAATTGTGATGGACGCACTGTTTAGGCATGGGTATGCATGGGTGCCAGTAGAATGGAGCCATTAGTGTTTATTGATGATGTGACTGTTTATAAAAGCAGCAGAATCACTTCTGTGATGTGTCAAGCTCTATTATCTGCTCAGATTCAGTCAACTGCATAAAAACGGATAGGTTGCAGATGGGTGATGACCCATAGCATACCATGACACTTACTGAAACAACAACTGAAGGAGGCTGCAGTAAAGTAAGGAAAGCGTTTGGGCATTTAGTGATGTCCAAGAGTTCCAGATTCATTGAGGTGCTCTACAGAGAGTACATATTTTATTTATATATATAAATATAGCAAGTGATGTTGGTACATACAGCTCCAGAAAAAAATAAGAGACCACCCTACATTATCAATGGTTTTACTTGCAATGTGTTTAGGGAAATGAACATTTGCATTGTATTTCATAAACCATGGACAACATTTTCCCTAAATTCTGAATAAAAATATTTGCTATTTAGAGCATTTATTTGTAGAAATGACAACTGCTCATAAACAACTGCTCAAATAATGCAAAGAAATTATGATAATAATTATAATGCAAAGTTATTATTCTAATTTAAACAACGCAGTGCTAATATTTGAATATTTGAGAGCATTCAGAAATCACTATGGTGAAATAAGCTTGACTGCCAGTCACAGCTTTCATGTCTTGGCAGGCTATCCACTAGTCTTTCACATTGCTGTTGGGACTTTATGCCATTCATAGTCTGCAAATTCAGGTAACTCAGCTTTGTTTGATGAAATGAGAAGCAAATTTAAGAAAAAAATGTAGTGGTCTCTTCATTTTTTCCAGAGCTGTATATCACATACGCCAATCAGCCATAACATTAATACCATATAACAATAGGCCAATACCCTCATTACACCTAAACAGTTCTGCTCAGGTATGGAATCAACAAGACGTCTGAAGGTGTTCTGTGGAATCGGGCACCAGGACATTAGCAGCAGATCTTTTAAGTCATGCAAGTTGTGAGGTGGTGAGGCCTTAATGGATTGCATCAGTGAGCCTTAGGTTTCCAAGGCCCTGTCACCGGTCCACCGGTTGTTCTTCCTTGGAGCACTTTTTGCATGGCAGGAACACCCCTGACCTGCCTGATGATTTGGAAATGTTCTGACCCAGTCGCCTAGCCATCACAATTTGGTTTTTGTCAAAGTGTCTCAGATCCTGACGCTCAACAATTTTCCTTGCTGTTCACTTGCTGCCTACTATATCTATCCCCTGACTTCATCTGTAAGTGGTGATAATGTTATGGCTGATTGGTGTGTGTGTGTGTTTATGTTTGTGTGAATGTGTGTGATGTACAAGATTATTTGCAAAGCAGAAACATGATTGCTCAAATGCTCAAACACACACACACACACACACACACACACACTCTTGCAAACTGATTTTTTTTTATGTCATTGCTAATGGCTAATTTCCTGAAATGTTAGGTAGGTGTATGATTCTTCATAAGTATGCAAATGCCAGATCATTTACATTTTTCCTGGGGAAAAGAGGCTTAACGTGAAGCCTATCAGAATTAGACATGCTTCAGCCTGCCCCTGCCCTGTCCCCATTACAGATTTACTCTTTTACATGCAGTAATGGAGATTGTGTTCATTCTCTGTCTCTCTCTCTCTCTCTCTCTCTCTCTCTCTCTCTCTCTCTCTTTCTCTCTCTGTCTCTTTCTCTTTCTCTCAGGGGTTTGGACACTCTTAGTAAGAAGGGAAAAACCTCCATGCTGGATCTGCCCATTGAGTCAGTCAGTCTGAGCCTGCAGGATCTAATTGGCTACTTTCAGCCGCCGGACGAGCATCTAGAACACGAGGACAAACAGAACCGACTCAGAGCCCTAAAGAACCGCCAGAACCTCTTTCAGGAGGAGGTTTGTAGAGATAAAATGCTCTAAAATAGCTAATGATAAAAGAGCAATCAACATTTACACAGTCTTCACTCATTAGCCCAAATGTGGTCAGTCAGCCCAGTCCTGGTTAAAGTTTGCCTCTTTAGCTTTGCACTGCAGATACGAGGCTAATGGAGCTAACATTCTAAAGGAAGAATATACTGCACCGATGAGCATTTTTAAGATGTGTTCATTAAGGAAAAAATCCTAAACCATGTAATATAGTTATTATTAGGTAACTCTTGCATTATAGTAACTATTGATGGGAGTTTATAGCAGAATGATTTACATTCCACCTCAGGTGTATGGATAAGTCATGTTTTGTATGAAACTAACAACAAGCTGTGATCTTAATAGGGCAATCTTAAATAAGGTTCTGCTCATCTTTAATCGGCACATTAACTTCCACACCTGAGGTAGACAGAGTCTTAATTACTGCAACACTGCACCCAAAGACAGTTACGATCCCCTCTAATGTCCTGCCGTTGGCAAAGTTAATCACACCTCTGTTCTTCTCTTGCATGCATATAGGCTATATCTACACCTTCAAACTATTTTTTTGCCTTAATGTGACACAGATCTGTTTCCTTTTCAGAGCTGTGTGGACATGCCAAACCCAGTCTTTTCAAATCAGATTAGAGTCGTTTTCATATGTGGTCCTAGACTGAATATGTGTCCGAATCTCATGTGTCTTTTTGCCTGTACATGTGCGCTTAGTGCTGTTGGTGACGGAGGCCAAGGTCCTTATAGGAAAGTGAGTTCACTCTGCAGTTATTTCCAGTCACACAAGACCAGTGCACGAATCTCTATGAATGGGAGGAGACCAAAATACTGAAACCTGAAGATCAAATTACAGTTTCAAGTTTATTAGGTAAACGGACACCATGTTGCAAGAACTCCCATTCATATTTCAACCAGTTTATGACATCTCTGGGGGAGGAGACATGCATAAACACATCAGTGTGCGCATGCATGCCTGTTCAGGGACAAAGTCATCCATTACAGACAGATGCAGCTTATTAACATTTATGAATGCAAACTGTCAAAATAGTGTAATCCAATCTGAGCAAGAAATCTGAATTGATTGAGGCTTGTAATGTTAAAGTAGCCATAGACTAAGGACTACACTTCGCACTTAAGGACTGCTTTGAAACCGCAGGCTAGCAGATGTTTTGTGATGCAGCAGGTACCGACATACACATACTCCACAGTGAGCTACATCAGTAAATGCACTGATGACATTGTCCCAAAAACCAATATCAGATCATTTCACAATCATAAACTCTGGATTAATGCTCACATCTAAGCCAAACTAAGAGTTCTGAGTGCTGCCTATAACTCTTGATACAGACCCAACATGACCTTCAGAAGACCATCAGACTAACCAAAAGAAGGACAAGGACAGAGTGGAGTCTAACAGCCATGGTTCTAAACTCAAATATATGTGGAATGGGCTTTACAAAGGGGGTAGAAACTGTGATGGATATCTCTGCCTCAAGCCCAGATAAGCTGAAGGCATACTATGCTCGTTCTGAGGTAAACATCTATTTTTTTGCTGTAAAAAGTGAATCAGGATGGCTCTAACCATTTCTGTGCCTGAGGTGGTCAGATCTAGGACAGTTGACCTACACAAGACACCTGGTCCTGATAGTGTCCCCAGTCTTGTCCTAATAAAGGATTATCTTATCGTATCATATGTGCCAACCAGTTACTTCCTTTCTGTGGTTCCCACATGCTTTTTGGGCATTTTCATACTTCCCTAGATTGTTTCTAAGGAAAGGGGTTCATTATTGCTTGTGTTTGCTTTCACACAGAATTCCATTCAAACCGTGGATTGATTGCACATTTTCAAATATGACCTTTCTGTGTGCATTTTTTGCAAAATAATAGGCCCAAGTTTGTTCGTTTTTTGCTTTTCCTTATTTTCCTTGGATGTAAACACTTAAGTAGAGAAGAACAGCATGAACAGAGTCATAGCATTTCAGCATGCAGGAGCACCTGCAAACAAGGAGCCATCCTCTAGAAGGTGTTTAGCCATGCAGATGACAAGTCAAGCAATCACTTGACAAAATAAACCAATTACACAACCTCACATGTGGCGCCAGGTTGCTTCCACACCTACAGTGGACTGAGTCTGAATGAAGCTAACCCCAGACCACCATTTGACCAAATGTACCAAACTCGCGGAGCAAGCTGGTCTCTCCCGGGTCTGGGAAAAAATGCTACTGTTTTCCTAGAAACCTGTTGTGACCTACCTGAATGACTACCACCTTGTTGGACAGACATCAACAGCCATGACTTGCTTTGAGTGGCTAGTCAAAGCGTATAACTGTTCCTCTTTTCTATCCACCGTGGCTACCATAACAATCAAAAAGATATAAAGATGATGACCATTGCTCACTTGGGCAAGAAGAACACACCTGACAAAGCTCTTTATAGTCTATGGCCTGGCATTCAATGCAAACTCTTCTCAAAGTCTGAGCACCCATCTCTGCAACTGGATTCTATACTTCCTGATGGGCAAACCCAAGTGGTGAAAATAATATTGGCACTGACTGGATATCACTGGACTGGATATCGAAAATAGTATAATTCCATATGATTCATTAGCCGAAACTATGCGTCAATTGCTCTGTTGCGAGTTGCTGTTCCCCTCCGCTATCAATGGCCCATGGAGCAACACTGTTGTGCCTGTTGGAGGCAGTCCTTATGCAAGTAGTTCATTCTCTGTACACATTCACTACGGTGGCTCTAGAACACCGTAGTGGTGGTTTCAGAATAGCTACCGATGCTAGCAATGCCAGCAATCGACACGCCACTGTGGACCAGTTAACCTTCATAAGGAACATCTTCCATCACCCAATACACTCCATGCCACTACAGTCTCGCTAGTGTCTTCCAAGCCAAGAATGTTTACTCTCGCTGTTAGGTAGATGATAATAACATGCTGATATGACTCTGCATATTCACTGCTCAGTCAACTTGGACAGTCACCCAGGTTGCCCATAGGGTAGATCTGGATCTGAGAGAGGAAGAGAGAGCGAGAGGATCTCAATTGACTGAAGTGCTCTATTGCATTACCTTTCCATAAATCTCCATTAAGTTTTCCTCTCAGCAGCCATCATTGTGAAAGCCCCTCGACACAAAAACACATTTCCACCAAATTAGGACCTCTCGTTCACTCTCTGTAGCTCAGCTTAGACCTCTTCACTACAACAACAGTAACAGTGTGAAGACCTATAACACTTACATACTGTATACACATGTTTATATTATATTTTGATGGTTTGGGTTGACACCAGAGAGGAGTGTGCCTCAGTGTGTGGGTAAAAAACTACAGAACCCACAGGAGGTTACACAATTTCAGTACCATAGCAGTAACCTGGGCTATCAAGCAGTAACAGTTGCTGCTGCCTGTGTTAAAAAGCTATATTTAAGTTGTACTAGACCCACACTGTCAGCCAAATGGTTCTGTGTAGTACTAAGGGAGCGTTCTTTGACTCATAAACCCCTATTTATACTATTTAGAACCCTCTACGAGGTACTAGCTAGCTACATTCTTAAAAAAAGGAATGGACCATTTAGATCATAGATCATGGTTCTATATAAGATCATGCCAACTCACAGAATACATCTTAATGGTTGGTGAATGTTCTTTGTATGCAAAGGAAATCTCATGTAAATGGCTGATTAAAAAAGGTGCTATATCACCCCAAAAAGGCTTCCACTATGAACCTGTTTTCAGTTCTATTTAGAGCCCTTTTTACCCAGAGGGAACTTTTTTTCCTGGTCATGGTGATCCATGGCTTGACCTTGACCTTTCCCTCTGTCTATTGTAAATGCTGAGAGGGCCTCCTAGCTGCACTCCTCAATGTTAACCATGTTAACCAAGATGTGTGTGTTTTTTTAATCTTGTGTAGGGAATGATAAACCTGGTGCTGGAGTGTATCGACCGCCTACACGTATACAGCAGTGCAGCTCATTTTGCGGACGTGGCGGGACGGGAGGCAGGAGAGTCCTGGAAGTCCATCCTCAACTCCCTCTATGAACTGCTGGGTGAGGGAGCAGATCTTCAGTCATCTCTATCTATCTCTACTTCTTTATCTCTCTGTCAGTCTAACATCTCCATAGAAAAGCATTGTCAACGGAAGCAATCTAAACGGAAGTGCTCATTGTTCTGCTGTAGACAATGTCAAATAACCACAATTATTGCACCTAATAATATCACCGTGATATTATTGGATGACCAAATATTTTGTTCATTTCCCTGTTGTTTATTAGTTGCTGTATTTGACCACATTTAAGCCCATAATTCAAATTTTTGCTCCATTTTAGCACCTAGACAGAAGCTAAGTCGGGTGATTAATTAACATGTCACTTTTGATAGGCTTTGACCAAAATCACATATATAAATACTGTAATGGTGAAGAACAAGTACTGCGCTGAGTACCAGCTATGTGACTTTATGAGTAGGTATTAAACACCATGCCTGTGCAACGCCGGTACGGCCGAGTTACATGAGTCTAGCCCATTGTGATCTAATTTCTCTCAGTAGTAGTACTTTCATCTACAGTACTTTCATCATATTTCCCAGCATGTACAGTAACACACTCTGTCCGTCTACTCAACTCACAGATTCAAAAGGGCCCTTCATACAATTACTGCTCATTAACTATTGAACAGTAAAGAGCTTAAGTAGCTATCAGTTTCCTCTCCTGTGCTTTCTCTGTCTCTCTCTGTCTCTCTCTCTCAGTGATTCAGATTTTGGTGATTTCTTAGAACGTATTATAAATAATAACGGGTGATTATTGAATGCTGCATATTCAGCAGTATGTTTGTATGTAGAAAAATTACAATAAAAACAAATAGGGGTGTGACAATGCATTCTCAGCTTGTGTTTACTTAATCATTTTCAGAGCTCTGCTGGAGGAACACCAGTATTTCCATAAAAGGTTCTCATAAAACATCCTATGAAAAAAAGCGTGTGTGTGTGTGTGAGGGAGTACTGCCCAGATACTGCCATCTGATTTTCTACCAATAGAACAGAGATGACCATAGGACCATTCTTATTAGAGTGGGGGTCCATTCTCAGCTTTACGAAATTGTTTTCAGCTCTGCTGGAGGAACAGCAGTATTTCCAGTTCTCATAAAACACCAAGTTCTATCTAATCTGTCCTTTATTGAAGTAAAGGAGGTGAGCTGCTGGTGGAACTGCATACATCCAACCCAGCTTGTGTCTGGAGTTCACAGAGAATCTCAGCAACCTAACCTGAGATGTTCCAGCTGTTCATGTTTTTCTAACTTCTAACTACATATCAGTAAGTTTACTGACCAACAGCACATCCTAACTACTGACCACTGACTTTGTGTCTTCAGTGGGGTGTAACAAAAAAAAAAAAGGTAAAGGTGCACGTATTTGTCACTGTACAGTGTGCACTGTACAGCGAAATGTGTCCTCCGCATTTAACCCATCTGGTAGTGAACACACACTCACACACACACATGTGTTAGGGGCAGTGAGTACACACACACACCCAGAGTGGTGGGCAGCCAACTCCAGCGCCCGGGGAGCAGAGAGGGTAAAGGGCCTTGCTCAAGGACCCAACAGTGTACACTCAGCTCATGATTTGATTGGCTTCACTATACTGGGTTCAAAGTTAAATATTCAAACATTTATAGAATAAAAATTATGACTCTATCAATGATGTATGCTTGCAAAATAAAATGTGACGGTGTGCATCCTGGGACAGGGGACATCCCATGGTAAACTACCAGCACCAACGACCAACCCACTTAAGTGCAGTCATGTCATGTAAAAAAATTCCATCCTGCCTCCCAGCTCTAGTCTCTTTAGAAGATTAACAGGTGTCTTTGTCTTGCTCTTGTGTTTTTCTCTGAGCATATTAGCACCTGGCTCTGTTTGTATTTTGTCCATTGTAGCCCTGCCCCTTTGTTAACTCTTCCCAGGTGTTTCTCATGTGTATGAGTGTATATGTAGTACCTTTGTTGCCTGTGGCTCTTGTCGGATATTGTGTTTGTGAGTGCATGGCTTTTCTGTTTTTACTGTCTTCATGGTTGGTCTCCAGTTTGTTTAAGACAAGACAAGACAACCATATTTACTGCTTCTGCTTTTATCCCATCCGTGCAGTGAACACACACACATACATACCAGTGAAACACACACAGTGGACAGTGAGCACACATGCCCGGAGCGGTGCTGCAGCGCCTGGTAAGCAGAGAGAGTGAAGGGCCTTGCTCAAGGGCCCAAAAGTGGCAGCTTGCCGAGCCCGGGTATCAAACCCACAACCCTGTCAGCAATAGCATGGAGCCACCAGCAATAACCGCTGAGCCACCACTGCCCCAATGTTTAGTATCTCTTGCTTGTTTTTTTTGTCTGTTAGCTTTCTCTGTTTGTTTCAGTATTTTCTTTGGTTATTTCCTCCTGTTTCTGGAATTTCCTGGTTTTATTAAAAACCATTACCTCCACATCCCTGCCTGCCTCCCAAAGTGACAATTGTTCAGTAATCATTGAATTTAACTTTGAACCCAGTATAGTGAAGCCAATCAAATCATGAGCTGAGTGTACTGTTACACCCCACTGAAGACACATAAAGTCAGTGGTCAGTAGTCAGGATGTGCTGTTGGTCAGATATGCTGGAACAAGTTAGAACATGAACAGCTGGAACATCACAGGTTAGGTTGCTGAGATTCTCTTTGAACTCCAGACACAAGCTGGGTTGGATATATCCGGTTTTACCAGCAGCTCACCTCCTTTACTTCAGTAAAGGACAGATTAGATAGAACTTGGTGTTTTATGAGAACTGGAAATACTGCTGTTCCTCCAGCAGAGCTCTGAAAATGAAGCTGAGAATGGACCCCCACTCTAATAACAATATGTGGTCAAGAATGGTCCTATGGTCATCCCTGTTCTATTGGTAGAAAATCAGATGGCAGTATCTGGGCAGTACTCCCTCACACACACACACGCTTGAGGATTTTCATAGGAGTGACTCTGCATATGATTTCATCCATTTTCCTAATGTCTCTCTCCCTTTCCCTCTCTCTCTTCCCCTCCCCCAGCTGCTTTGATCAGAGGTAACAGGAAGAATTGTGCTCAGTTTTCTGGTTCGCTGGATTGGCTGATCAGTCGCCTGGAAAGACTGGAAGCTTCGTCAGGTATGCAGTGAAGTCAGCCTGCCATCAAAAGCTTTGTTTCAGAATGTGTGTGTGTGTTGCGTATAGTCTAATCAGTCAAAAAGTGATTATCAATTCAATTTGGTGACTGTTATTTCATTATTTATCTAATCAAATTAATCTGACATCTTCACTTTGTATCTCTTAGCTTTCACTTCTTCTTTTTCACTTCTTTTATGTGGCAAGTGGTGTGAGGAACCTCCCTATTTGGGATATAACGCAATGCCATTATCTCTATATGTCCATTTCTGTATTTTCATTCAGTATAACCGCATGATATTAACTTAAAAAAATTGTGGTATAAAGTCGATGACTCATCCAACAAAGTGTTTAACAATGGAAATGTGTGATTATTTATTTATTTATTTATTTATTTATTTACTTACTTACTTACTTATGTAGTGGGTTCTCTATGCAGTATATTTACTAATGACCATTCTTCGGTATACGTTGATGTGCCAAATTCTCCACTTGCCATCAAATTAGCTCCCTGTGGAAGACTTCTGAAGATGTCCTGTGGCATCTGGCTCCAACCCGTTAACAGTAGATCCTTTGCATTCTGTTAGTTGAGGTGCAGCCAGATGGGACCTTTAGTTCCAGCACATCTGACTGTGTTTAGAATAATATATTAATATTCGGTTACATCTTCACTTCCTATTGTGGCTCTAGCAAAAGCACCACTGCCTTTAACCAAAGAATAAGTCCTGAATAAGCCAGCTAACCCCAGGCCTAGTATGAAGCTGAAGTTCTTATTTGTTGTCATTTTGTGTAGATACCCATATAAGCTACACTGCTTAGGGATATATATTTTTTTTGTAAAACCATCAGAAATTAAGAATTCAATATATAAAAACATACAATATTTCATCCCTGCCAGCTAATGCATGCAGAGCATTAAAGAACATCAGGTACAGGCTAAAACAAGTGGGCAAAGAGACAGCAGGCAAAATCCAACAAATAAACATTACATAACACTGTAGGAACACAAGAAAGCCTCTATTCCTGTGTATTATTGGGTCCAGCCTGCGAGAATTATTTGTTTTTGGGCTTTTTTTCAGATAGGTCCCGCTCATTACTGTTACACAGTCAGGTCCAATCAAAATATTCAGGCTTGAAATGATTAGTTAGCCCTGTCCTGTGTAATGTTTCATCAGTGGTACATTCAGAGACTTTGGGGCAGGTCTGCTGACATTGTGTGGCATTGTAAACCCTATTGACAGTGATGGGTTTTCTTCTTCAGTGACTATAATAAGATCCCATAAGCTTTACTGGGCTGTGTGATAAATCTCATTTAAATGGTGCATGGTACACACATGAGGTATCGCAAGCAGGAATGACCTGAAGGCTACATGGATTGTTCTCAGATGCTGAAATAACAATATACGCCATGTTAAAGTTTACCATTGTAGCTCTAATGAATGAATGGGCAGTTAAACAGTAAACTGAGATCTAATACGAACCGAGACTACGATTTGTTGAGGCATGTCAGGTGAAATGACATCATTGAAGGTGTATCTACACATTTCTGCACGCCCAGGGTGAGTAGATGGGATCTTATTTGACTTTCTGACGTAAAAAACAGCTGTATCAGAAAATGCTAAGAGCTACTTCACCCGGAGTACCTTATTTTCCCGACATTTTGATTGGTATGTTGAATTTCGGGGGAAATAACAATTGTCTTTGTTGACTTCAATTGATCTATGATTAGTAAAGAACATCATTAGCAAAACATAGTAGAATACAAAGCAGATGTGACATGATTTTGCCTCACCATTGAAGGGTTAAAAGTGAGTCAGTCTGCTGATCTGCCTCTGCAGAGGCTTCTCAGTGACTCAGAGAGAGCGAAAGACATGAATACTGATGAATATCTGCATATATGCAGATAAAGAGGGAAGAGAGGAGGCAGCTGATCCATCTCAGAGGGATGAAACACTCTTTTCATGTAGCTACACTGTATAACTTCACATACACTCTCTAATTCTGGAGGAGGACTTTAGGAAGTGCAGACTCAACAGATTTCAGAGTTCTCAGAGCTGGAGGCTGTGAGATGAGAGTGGACTAGAAAAGCCTCAGTAGAGGAAGGTCAAGAAAGGCCCAGGAGAGGATTGCAATTGTCACAGTTTATTGGGAGGCAGTTGGGGGCAAGCGTTGTTGTGGTTTTAGTGGTGTAATGACTTACCATGTAATAACATACTGTTGTGCTTTTTGCCATAGCATTAGTGGCCAGTGTAAATTTTGTGTATTTTGGTGAAAATTGACTGGTTGTTTTAGGATAGTAGAGCTCTTCAGTATCATTAGTAAGCAGACGGAGCATCATTGCTGCATCACAGAGCTACTGACGCTACGTGATGAGCTGACTGCGGTGTGTTTGTGCAAATCTCTGGGGGCTGTGTTTTAGCTCTACTACTGTTTCTGCGCTTTAATGTGGAAAACAAAGCATTTAGCAGCCTGTGTGTGTGTGTGAGTGTGTGAGTGTGTGAGCCTCCTTATATGCTTCTTTAGTTTCACTATTAATGTCTTAAGTTTTGACTTAATTTCCTCAAAAGATTCCTCACATTAGTTCCGTAAAGTCTAGGCCTTTTACGTTCCAAAAAAGGTTCTGAAACTAGTACCTCAAAAGGTTCTGGAACTGAAGTTTGAAAAATCTAGAACTTCTTAGCTCCTTATAAGCTTCTGGGTTTTGTCAATTTAGCAAAAGTGTCTGGAGCTGTTTAGTTCATTAGAATGTTTTTTAACTCTTTAGTCCCTGTTCTGTTAAAGGTTCTGAAATCTTGACAGAAATACACTCATGTTACTTAAGCAGTGTTGTGGATGAAGTTCAGCACCATGGAGAGCGCTTATCTGCCCCATGAGGAGTAGAGCTGTACGGAGCTGGATAGAGCTACACTGTATGGACTGCAGTATTGAGAGACACTTAATCAGATGTGTCATTCAGTCACCTAGCCTTGCAGACTGTCTTTATAGGCATTAGTGAAAGACTGGGTGGTTCTAAAGATCTCGCTGAATTCCAGCGTGGTTCTGTATGTTATAGGAGCCACTGCTGCACCAACAAGTTAACTGGTGAGATTCCATCCCTCCTAGATATTCCAGCATCAGCTGTGAGTGGTATTATTAAACAGTGGAAGCAACTTTCCTGGGGATAAAAAAGGTTGCTATGGTATCTCGGGGGGGGGGGGGGGGGGGTTGTTGGCTGCTAAGTCATTGCTAGGTGGTTGCTAAGGTGTTGCCTTGGTATAGGTATTGCTTACTATGTTGTTGCTAAGTAGCTGCTTATGTGTTGCTATGGTGTATGCGTGCCACAATCTTTGCCCACAAGATGGTTGGTTGAAAAAAGCTCACCCATCACATTTGTCTAATAGAGCTGTGTCCAAAAACTTTTGGCTGAACTGTGGGTGGTGAAACCTTTGCCAAAAAGCTGGTTGGTCAAGTGGCTCATTCTGTTTAGCAAACAGCACTATGTCCACAAAGTGCTCATCCAGTGCGTTTGGCTAATTGAGCTATGTCCACAAACTTCTGGGCAAGATTTGGAGTATATAGCATATCTCCTCTGCCTCTTCCAAACACTGAAAGCACTGGAAGTGCAGAATCTGCTCGTTTCAGTGAGGTACACCCCAGCAATATTTAGGCAGATGTGTCATGAGAGACCTGATCTAGATTCCAAAAGAGCCAGTAGGTGTGCATTTAATGCAGTAATGGACTCTGACAGTGTTGTATGTGGTTTGTGTTCTGCAGGGATTCTGGAGGTGCTGCACTGTGTTCTGGTGGAGAGCCCTGAAGCCCTCAACATCATCAAAGAGGGACACATCAAATCAATCATCTCTCTACTGGACAAACATGGGCGTAACCATAAGGTCAGACACAGCTCTATTTTGGTTGTTCACTGGCCATGTGCGATGGGAACACACTTCAAAGTGACCTCGAGAGATTTGGATTGGTGTGTGTGTGTGTGTGTGTGTGTGTGTGTGTGTGTTTGTGTGTGTATGAGTGTGTGGCATGCGTTTTCAGGAAACCGGCTTGTGTTTGTGCAGCAGCTGTAATCTTGTTTCCAGTCGTATCCAGTTCTTGTGTTTGTGTGTGTGTAAGAGTGACAGCCAGTCACGCTGTCTTTCAAAGGAATAATGGTATCAACAAGCTCCAGCTATGAGTTTAGCCAGTGGTCTAAACCCTTCGAAAGGCCTCTTTAGGGCTTGGGAGTGGTGCAGCTGTCTAAGCGTTGGCCCCATCATTGGGAAATCATGTGTTCTGTTCCCTGTAAAGCTACGGCCATCTGTTGCCTGGAGTCCCCGAGAGCACCACTGGCCTCATTTTCTATGGGAGGGTAGGGTGGCCCTCCCTGTGGTGCTAGCTATTGTGGGCTTCTGTTCGCAGGGAACAGCAGTTGACAGTTAGCGTTCTCCTCCAAGCATGTTGACACACACTGCAGCTGTTTAATGTCACTGTGACTCACATGTCTCTGAGGATGTGCCTGATAGCCCTCACTTTCTCAGCTTGTAGTGCTCCATGGAATTGGACTAATAATAAGGACTAAACTGGGGATCAGAAAGGTTGACTCCTAACAGTACTGATCTAAAACTGGGCCCAGATTTTGCACCTTCTATTTGTATCTCTGCTTGTATCTCTACAGAATTATGTATGGGTGTTTAGGTACATCTGTAGTCTGTGGCAAATTGCTGATTTCACACTGATTTCTTTAAGCGATTCATCAAAACAGGAAAGCTTTACCCTGCCTGTAACCCAGGTGTTCTTGCTCAGGTCCTGGACGTGCTGTGCTCTCTGTGTGTGTGTCATGGGGTGGCTGTCCGCTCCAACCAGCACCTGATCTGTGATAACCTGCTGCCTGGGAGAGACCTGTTACTGCAGACCCGTCTGGTCAATCACGTCAGCAGGTACACATAGCTCAAATCCTCCCAAACAGATATACGCCTTTACTGTGTTACCATGGTTACACAGACATTAACATAGTAGCCATATTTTTGTGGAAACAGGGGACACACAGTTATCCACCATAGTTAGGATGTGGTGGGTTACGTTGTAGGACTGTGGCAGTTTGTATGTCTGAGGGTAGAAATACCTCTGAAACCAAGCAGGTTCAGTATGTCAGTGCAAATTAATACATACACATTTACTAATTTAGCTTGAAACATCTGCATGAAACAGGGTGTGCTTCATGTAAATTGTCACCATTCCAACACCTGCAAAGTGGAGCTGCGTAGAAAAGGGTCTCTTGTCTTTTTGTCCGGCAGCATGAGGCCAAACATCTTCCTCGGAGTGAGTGAAGGCTCCGCCCAGTACAGGAAATGGTATTATGAGCTGATTGTGGACCACGTGGAGCCGTTTGTGACGGCTGAGGCCACACACCTGAGAGTGGGCTGGGCCTCCACGCCCGGGTACTCGCCTTACCCTGGTGGAGGCGAGGGCTGGGGGGGCAACGGGGTCGGGGATGACCTCTACTCATACGGCTTCGACGGACTACACCTGTGGTCAGGTAACACACCTGTCATTAACACTGATTTGAGCTATGTGGACAAAAATGCCACATATGTGTCAAATAACAGAACTGTAACTCTTGAACACAAGCTCATGGGACAGTTTAGTCACATGTCTCATTTTCTTGGTAATGCTTGGCTACATAAGGGCCACAAGGGCCAATATCATGAAAAACTGAATTTCTGAGAAAAATGCACCATTCACTCTTCAGTCCATGTAGTCCATATGTGGAACGAAGCACTAAAATCAGCCTGAATTCACTGTTTTTGTAATATCACAAAAATATATATTCAATATTCAGCCTAGAGCAG
Source organism: Salminus brasiliensis (assembly GCF_030463535.1). Taxonomy (NCBI): domain Eukaryota; kingdom Metazoa; phylum Chordata; class Actinopteri; order Characiformes; family Bryconidae; genus Salminus; species Salminus brasiliensis. The sequence continues at coordinate 9,045,205 of NC_132899.1, read as the reverse complement.
TGTAGCTCCACCTATTCAAATGGAAGCACAGTGCACATGTGGAGCTTTGAGAAAAATAGGTTGTGTAAAAACGGATTATGACTGTTTTGACTAATAAGCCCACATTACTGCTATCCTCTGAATAGGAGATCTCAGGGGAAAGTGATAGAAGCAACATGTAGGATATGAGCCCTTTAATAACACTATCAATACTGCAGGTTCTTGTCCATTTTAGTCCACTCTTCTGAGACCTGGGATTGATCTCTGGTGATTTTACTGGTTAGTGAAAGTGTCCCAGTGTTCAATCATGTCTGTTGAAATCCGTCACACACAGATTTGGACTTACGCACCCTGCAGTTCTCATCCTGAAACGTGGAAGTGAAAGCACAAAGTCACTGTAAGAGTGGGCTAAGATGGACAAGACTGGTGCTGTTATAAAGTGCAAGGAGACACAAAAACAAATATTGAAGAAGCATGAGGTGCATGAGATGAATGCTTTTTCTGGGAAGCACCTCTTTCATTCAGTTCTGTGTGCTGTTCTGAAGGCTGAAGATAGCGACATTATTTAGTCTGAATATGTGCTCTTTGTTAAACATGGTAGCCCTAGACCTGGAGAGGGCAACGGGAGCATAGTTTGCTGGTTTCCCTACTCTTACAGATCTACTAAACCTGGCAGTTAACAGATCAGTTGAATCAGGTGTGCTTGAGAGGGAAAAGCACAAAACTATGCAGGAATCCGGCCCTCCAGGAATGGAGTTGCCCACCCCTGCCCTACAGTGAACGCTCTAGGTCTAGCCTTACTCTAAGAATTTTACTCTATGGCTATGGAGTTTGTTGCATAATTTATCATGTAGGTATGTAATTGTCTATGCAATTCAAATATTGATTGTTTTAAAGGTAATTGTATCTAGGATGTAGAAGGTAAGATTATATATAAGCTTACCTTCTATGTCCTACATCCTAGTATTGTTCCACTACTTTTAATGTATTTGTGTGTGTGTGTGTGCGTGTGTGTGTGTGTGCATGTTTACCAATGGTCAGGTTGCATTGCTCGGACAGTCAGTTCCCCCAACCAGCACCTGCTGTGTGCGGACGACGTGGTCAGCTGCTGTCTGGACCTCAGTGCCCCCAGCATCTCCTTCCGCATCAACGGGCAGCCTGTCCAGGGCATGTTTGAAAACTTTAACTCAGACGGTCTCTTCTTCCCTGTGGTCAGCTTCTCTGCTGGAGTCAAGTGAGTCCAGTTTATGATGCTATAACAACCTTATATACCATAAGAGGTGTAATAAGTGCCTTATTAACATGGTGTAAATATGACCGGGAATACCAATGCTATTCATTTACACCCATAAAGCAGGATAGTTTGTGTTACAGGAGATTCAGTTGACAGTACAACCAATGTAGTCGATCAGTCAAGACATTTATGGGGTCTAAATCTCCTTCTTTAGTCTTACAAGCAAGCTAAGAAGTAATTCTTGAGCTAATGTAGAGGATATGTAATAGATGCTTACTCCCCACCAATTAGCTTTGTGCTAATTGGATACCCAGGTCATCACCCACTTGCCTGAAACAGTGTGAAGTTGTGAGATAATCTAAAATAAACTTGCTATGGTTTGTGACACTGTATGACACAGTAAACAGTAGCTTTGTCCTTATGTAGGGGCAGTGGTGGCTCAGTGGTTAGAGCGCCGGGATATCGATAACAGGGTTGTGGGTTCGATTCCCAGGCTCGGCAAGCTGCCACTGTTGGGCCCTTGAGCAAGGCCCTTTACCCTCTCTGCTCCCCGGGTGCTGGAGTTGGCTGCCCACCGCTCTGGGTGTGTGTGTGTACTCACTGCCCCTAACACACATGTGTGTGTGAGTGTGTGTTCACTACCAGATGGGTTAAATGCGGAGGACACATTTCGCTGTACAGTGTACACTTTACAGTGACAAATACGTGCACCTTTATCTACTTATGTACTTTTCTCTGATTTCCATCAGAACTGTGGTCACCTTAAAGAGTACAGTTTTTTCAGCCCCCCCAACATTTTTGTGAGTATTAGTAGTTTAGTAGTCTACGTCACTGATGGACAGACTGCATGTGCAGCTGCACAGTTTGTCATAATGCAATTACCCAGAGTTTCCTCCAGTGCCAGATTAGTTGTTTTACTATTGATTGTAATTATGCTGCACTGCTGATCTGGGAGAAATACCAGTCTGACCTGACCTGAGAGAAAATGATGAAGTAAAATTAGACCACTGGTCCTGTGGGCTTGACGTGGGGGATCACTTCTTAAACATTCATTCTTCATTGGTCATAATGCATAAATTATAATTACCAATGAATATCAGGTCTAACTTTTATTATCTTATGTTTCACTATATTAACTGAATAATATTTTCCACATATAGATTGCGGCCCTATTTTAGCAATCTTAGGTGAGCTGTCAACCGCCCACCGCACAGCTAAACTGAGGGCGGGTCAGTGTGTCTTTGCTATCGTAACAACGGGAAAAGTACGTCTTGCGTTGCTCGAAACACACAAAAGGGATGTATAAAGTCTCTTAATGAATCAGCGCGTCACTCTCCATTCCCTTTAAGAGCCAAGTGTGGTCTGACTTTGGTTGATTGCTATTTCAGTGGTGTAAAGCAGGGGTTTACGTGTGTTGGGCTGCACACGCCTGTCCTGACAATTCACTGCCAAGATAGCAACGAACATCTGACTGTTGGCGTCTGCCTAGGTTGTTTTCAGTCAGTGGCGCACCTGTGTTTTCCGTTGCCAAGACAGCAATACGCCAGAAATGTACCTGAACACACCTCATTTCGAGACCCCACAGCCATCGCCGTAGATATATTCGCAAACACTGTTGCTGTTGAAACAACACAGGTGGAAGGTGTGAAAATAGATTGTTGGCGGGGTGTAAGATAGCTATGAGCATTGCGTCTTCTTTTTTAATCTTGGTCTGTTGGTGCAATAAGGACTAGTTTTTATACAAAACATAAAAATAAGTGTGTTTACTTTTGCAAACTGTATTCTGCTGCAGAGCTCATATAAATTTCCTTTTCCTGTTACTTAGAGTGCGCTTTCTATTGGGTGGTCGTCATGGAGAGTTTAAGTTCCTGCCTCCAGCGAGCTATGCGCCATGTTTTGAGGCAGTGCTGCCCCGAGAGAAGCTGAGAGTGGAGCAGAGTCAGGAATACAAGCAGGACCATGCAGGGACCAGGGACCTACTGGGACCAACGGTCACGCTCTCTCAAGCTGCCTTCACACCCACACCTGTAGACACCAGCCAGGTACACACACCTGTACTATGCATGTCAGCTCCACAGATCCATGCCCATAGCAGTCAAGTACACCTATGCTATACCTGGCAGGGAGACATGTATCTACTCTCTAAATGCTTACTACTACTACACCTGTCAGCTACAACTACGCGTATGTACACCTGCCATATGCTCATACACCCATACCTATACCTCACCACAGAAGACAGATAGATACTCGTACACCGTACTTGCCAGTTACACCCATGCTTATACCACAGTAGCCAGGTACATCCTTACATATACCACACCAGGCAGGTACCTCCAGAGCTATACCACACCTGCCAGGTACACTCATACCAATCCCACACATCTATACTACAGCAGCCACTCATATACTACCCTAGTCAGATACACCCGCACCTATACATATACCAGCCAGGTAAACCCTTCTACACTTCTACTGTCAGAAACTGTATCATACTGTATCATACCAGACAGACCAGTACACACTTCCACCATATACCACATAAGTCATATACAAATCATTTACAGTTGACTTACAACTTCTATTTTTAACTATTTATGTGTTTTAGATTGTGTTGCCGCCTCACCTGGAGCGAATCCGAGAGAAGCTGGCAGAAAACATCCACGAGCTGTGGGTCATGAACAAGATCGAGCTGGGCTGGATGTATGGAGCAGTGAGTTCACCATGTCGTCTTAGAGACAATTTCTAAGCCCAGAGAGATTCTGATGTTATATATAAAAAGTCATTTTATTGATTTGATTAACAAACATAAAAGTATTCACCCCATTGTATGTTTTCCCAATTTATTACTTTTAGAAATGGAATCATGGTCAGTATTATTAGGCTTTTCTAACAAGAATTTACAGAGGATGCCTATGACTACTTCTTCAGTTGATATGAGAAAGATTCTGCATACAACAGCTATTGCCCGGATTCTTCACTAGTCATAGTGAGGGTGGCAAAGAGTTAAATCTCGTCAGGCATGTGGGAGACTCCAAGACTCCAACCCATCCATGCAGTGTACACACATACAAACAATTGAGCAAACAGTTCTCCAACTGTGACAAGTGCCCAGAGCGGTGGGCAGCCATTGCTGCGGCGCCTGGGGAGCAGGGAGGGTGAAGAGCCTTGCAATACCCTGTCATCAATAGCCCGTTGCTCTTACTGCTGAGCCACCACTGCTCTAGGTCAACTGGAAGAAGCTTATTCAGTCTGATGAGACCAAAATGGAGCATTTTGGCCATCAGACTAGACGCTCCATTTTGGTCTCATCAGATTGATGACTGCACATCACCACAAACACACCATTCCCACCATGAAGCATCAGTTGAACTCATAGGTGTCTTGGTGGCCCCCCTCAGTAGTCTTATTCTTTTGCTCTAATCGAATTCACAAGTGCCATAATCTTTCCGTTTCTTAATGATGGTTAAACTGAACTGCAGGGACTGTTCAGTGTGTGTGCATTCCCTGACTTTAACTCTCAGAGTTGTGTGGAGTGTCCCTTTGTCTTCGTGGTGTATTTGTAGCCAGTAATGCTGATTAACCAGTGACTGGACCTGTCTTTTTACTACAGTCACTTGAGACATATTCACTGCACGCAGGTGATCTCCAGTAAACTAATTGTGAGACTATTGGCACCAACTGCTCGGACCACTGTTGAATCAGGTCAGTCACTTTAAGGGGGTGATTATTTATGCAGTCACTTATTTGACATTACTTTTAGAAATCAGATTTGCTTATTTTTAAAAAAGCCTAATTTTACTGACCATGAATCCATTTATAAAAGCAATTAATAAGGAAAACATCCAAGGGGGTGAATACCTTTTATAGACACTGTATTCTGCATATTGTCACGACTCTACAGTGCCACAAAGAGTTCAAATCAAAGGAAGTGCAATAAAAACACAGCAGCAGAAAGTGGGCTAACACAGTGCTGTTTGTGCGGCTCTGTGCTCTGCACACTGTACGTAATTGATCTAATCAGATATTTGGGGAAGTAGTGAGCAGGCTTAGCTGCAGCTATTGTTCTCACAGCTGCACTTTTTGCCTCAGAGCCTCCACACTTCATTTTGAATGCAGCGTAATTACTGGGATTAAGCGCTGTGAACAACTTTGATTAATTCTGTCCTCTTAATCCCTTAATCTGTGTCTTAATGAGAAGGGCAGCTAATCTGAAGACGTGTTTCTGCTTGCTATTATTGAATACTCTGCAGTGTTGGAGATGAAAGCGTTTCCGAACAAAGATTCGGCCTGATTATTGAGTGCTGGACTGGGATATTGATCAGGCTCAGGTAATTAGTTTGATCGGTAGAGCTTGCAGGTCACTTTGGGTCAGCTTGTGTTATCCGTGGTCATACGTTTGGACACAGGAAGTGTGAGAAAACTCTCTGTCTCTCTGCCTATGCGTTTCTCCCTGTCCCTCTGTCCACAGAAAAATGACACAAAAAAGGCCAACCTAATCTACTTAACAACAGTTAGGGACCAAAAGCTAATCTTTGGATTTCTGGATTTCTGGACTTGAGAATCTGCAGTGGGGATCAGCCAGACGTCCCCACTGGATGGCTGATTCTAATTTGACAGCCCAATTTGACTACATGTGTGTACTAACTTAGTTAAGTAAGTAAAGCAATGCAGATACAGGCCAGCAGCTTTAGGTAATGTTCACATCAACCATCAGAATGGGGAGAAAAAGGGGTTTTGAGTGTGGCATGATTCCTGGTGCCAGACAGGCTGGCTTAAGTATTTCTAAAACTGCTGATCTTCTGGGATTTCAGCAAAACAGTCTCTAGAGCCTCTAGTCAGAATGGTGTAATACAGAAAACATATCCGGTGAGCAGCAGTTCTGCAGACAGAAACGCCTTCCTGACGAGAGTCAGACTGGTTGGAGCTGACAGAAAGGCTGCAGTAACTCAGATAAACACTCTGTACTCTGTGCTGATCAGAAAAGCATCTCAGAATTCACATCACATTCAGCCTTGAGACAGAGGGGCTACAACAGCAGAAGACCATGTCAGGTTCCACTTCTGTCACCCAAGAACAGAAAGCTGAAGCTGCAGTGGGCACAGGCTCACCAACACTGGACAGCTGATGACAGGAAACACATCCTGGTCTGATGAATCCTGATGTCTGATGAGGCACCCTATAAATAATAGTGTCAGAATTTGGCACCAACAGCATGAATCAATGGACCAAACTGACCTTGTGTCAGCAGTCCAGGCCAGTGAAGGTGGTGTAATGTTGTGGGGAATGTTTTCTTGGCCTGTTAATACCAATCAATCGTTGCTTGACTGCCACAGCCTGTTGGAGTAATGTTGCTGACCGTGAGAATCCATCTTCTGGCGGCTGATTCCAGCATTATGATGCACCTCCTCACAAAGCAAAACTGGTCTCTAACTGATTTCATGGACATGACACTGCAATTCCAGGTCACCTGATCTGAATCAGACTACATAGTACACCTTTGGCAAGTGGTAGAGCGGGGGATTCACAGTCTGCAAGAGTTTTGTGATGCCATCATGTCAAAGTGGACCAGAATCTAAAAGGAAACCATGCCATAAGGAATTGCAGCTAGAGAACAATTTGAGAACAATAAGAACAATAAGAAGGCCTGAACCTGCATCTCTCATTCCCTGCATGCAGGAAGGGGTGTTTGGGCACTAAGAATAGTGAAATTCATACATGCACAAGAACACACACATCCAATCAGTCTGTCAAATACACACAAGCACATTCTATGTGACACATTTTGAGAGGTAGCGAGGACCGTTTGGAGAGCGGTCTTGTGATTGACTGTTTGATCTATTGCTGTGCTACAGCTGATTACAGTCACAGCATGATGGAAGGCAGCCTTAGTCAACCCCCCCCCCCCCCCATCTCTCTCTCTTCAGCAGATACAAACATGTCACAGGCAATCCAGTGTGTTCTGTGCTACAGTCCACTGCTCTGTACAGGCTGGAGTTTACTGGCTGTTAATGAGCTAATGAGCTAATGAGATGCGTCAGGTGTGTTGGAGAGGGGAGAGACGGTGCCAAGGCGGTACCAAGACGGTGCCAAACTGTGCAGTGGCAAAGTACTGCTCTCTGTCTTACTCACTCACTCTCTCAGAGCCATTAGACCACTCTCTTCTCTTCTCTCCTATCCAGTCTTCTTATATCCTTTCTTTTCCGGTGCTGTCCTCATCTCCTCTCTTCAGTCTTTCCCTCTACTGTCCTTTCCTCTCCTCTCCATTCTTCTGGGCTCTTCTCTTCTCCGGTGCCCTCTTCTCTCTCCACTCTTCTTTGCTTTTCTCATCTCCTCTCCTCCAGTTATAAGTCCATGGCTTGGATTTAAAAAGCTTAAAATCCTGAAACCACAGACATCGGTTCATGGTATAGTCTGATGTCTTATGTAATCTGTATAAATCTCCTCAAAGCTTCAGCTGGTACAATTTTCTCCCGTTTCATCCGTGAATCAGTGGCACAGCAACTGTTCACCTCTAGATTGGCCTCAGTAATTTGTGGTGTTGATTGTTATTCACCATGATTTCTACAGAGCTTTCTACAGAGAAAGTGGAATTCACACTGTGTTTACTGATTTTACTCACACAGCAAAGCGGTGAATTCCAGGGTTTCTACGTAATGGGCTTATTTGACTCACTTCAGGAAAATGACTCACTTGCATTGTGTTGTTTTCTGTTCAGGTGATTCAAAAACAGGTGATGCTACCCATAATACAGCTGTTTGTGTGTGTGTGTGTGTGTGTGTGTGCGTGTGTGTGTTTACTCTGCAGATAAGGGATGATAATAAGCGGCAGCACCCGTGCTTGGTGGAGTTCTCTAAGCTTCCAGAGCAGGAGCGCAGCTATAACCTGCAGATGTCCCTGGAGACCCTGAAGTAAGCTACCTGATTTTACACACACTCTCTCTTAGTGCACACACACTTAGACATCACTCTGATGTAGAACACTTTCTCACACACATGCACACACACAATGTTGGTTATAACCACCCATCCCCACCACCGTAGACTGACCCTCCCCCCACCAATTTTCTTTTTTTTTCCAATTCCCCCACTGAATTGATGGGGGTTGGGAGTCTATGGCCCTCTTATTTAACCCTAGGAGCCCATTAAAGCCTCACAATATGAATTGTATATGAAAATAAACTTAAATATGTTATAACATTGATTTTCTGAATGTCTATTTATCCATTAAATACACACTCAAGCAGGGGTTTAAGAAGATCCAGTGTTGTGTTGTTCCAGTGTTTAATTTTAACCAGCTTCACGATGGAAATGGAAAATTGTTGTCTCAGGGTAACAAGTACAGACTGATACGCCCAATTAAACACCGGTTAATGACTCTTCACAACGCAAAATTCCCACTTCTTGACTACTGTTGTCAAGTTAATTAAGCTTTTAAGCCACTAAACAGTGCTAACAGGACAAAGATCTCAGTGAGAAATCTCAGCTAATAGCAAAGTTAGAGGAGGAGGAGCAGCATTGTTACTGTTCTGCACCCAGTTTAGATGAATGTATGAAAACAAAAAGAGGTGGTCTCGCTCCGGATCCGCCTGGACTGTGGTTCGGTTTATTTGTGGTCTTCTTTACTCCTCTCCTCTCATTCCCTCTCTTCTTCTCTCATCGTCTCTTCTCTCTTTTTCTCTCCTTCTTATCCACTATTCTCCTCTCCCCTCTTCTCTTTTTCTCTCCCCTCCACTCTTCTCCTCTCCCCTCTTCTCTTCTCCTCTCCCCTCCACTATTCTCCTCTCCCCTCCACTCTTCTCCTCTTCCCTCCACTATTCTCCTCTCACCTCCACTATTCTCCTCTCCCCTCCACTATTCTCCTCTCCCCTCCACTCTTCTCCTCTCCCCTCCACTATTCTCCTCTCACCTCCACTATTCTCCTCTCCCCTCTTCTCTTCTTCTCTCCCCTCTTCTCTTCTTCTCTCCCCTCCACTATTCTCCTCTCACCTCCACTCTTCTCCTCTCCCCTCTTCTCTTCTTCTCTCCCCTCCACTATTCTTCTCTCCCCTCCACTATTCTCCTCTCACCTCCACTATTCTCCTCTCCCCTCTTCTCTTCTTCTCTCCCCTCTTCTCTTCTTCTCTCCCCTCCACTATTCTCCTCTCACCTCCACTCTTCTCCTCTCCCCTCTTCTCTTCTTCTCTCCCCTCCACTATTCTTCTCTCCCCTCCACTATTCTCCTCTCATCTCCACTATTCTCCTCTCATCTCCACTATTCTCCTCTCCCCTCCACTATTCTCCTCTCCCCTCCACTATTCTCCTCTCCCCTCCACTATTCTCCTCTCCCCTCCACTCTTCTCCTCTCCCCTCCACTATTCTTCTCTCCCCTCCACTATTCTTCTCTCATCTCCACTATTCTCCTCTCCCCTCTTCTCTTCTCCTCTCCCCTCTTCTCTTCTTCTCTCCCCTACACTTCTCCCCTCCCCCCTCCACTCTTCTCCTCTCCCCTCCACTATTCTTCTCTCCCCTCCACTCTTCTTCTCTCCCCTCCACTATTCTCCTCTCCCCTCCACTATCTCTCCACTCTTCTCTTCTCCTCTCCCCTCTTCTCTTCTTCTCTCCCCTCCACTATTCTCTTCTCCCCTCCACTATTCTTCTCTCCCCTCCTCTCTTCTTCTCTCCCCTCCACTATTCTCCTCTCCCCTCCTCTCTTCTTCTCTCCCCTCCACTATTCTCCTCTCCCCTCCTCTCTTCTTCTCTCCCCTCCACTATTCTCCTCTCCCCTCCTCTCTTCTTCTCTCCCCTCCACTATTCTCCTCTCCCCTCCTCTCTTCTTCTCTCCCCTCCTCTCTTCTTCTCTCCCCTCCACTATTCTCCTCTCCCCTCCACTATTCTTCTCTCCCCTCCTCTCTTCTTCTCTCCCCTCCACTATTCTTCTCTCCCCTCCTCTCTTCTTCTCTCCCCTCCACTATTCTTCTCTCCCCTCTTCTCTTCTCCTCTCCCCTCCTCTCTTCTCATCTCCCCTCCACTCCCCTCCGGTCACCTGATCTGAATCAGACTAAATAGTACACCCAGTTCCCCTCCAGTTTAATCCCCTCTTTGTTTCCTACAAGTTTACTATTATAAAGAGATGTTTAATTTTAACCAGCTTCATGATGGAAATGGAAAATTGCTGTCTCAGGGTAACAAGTACAGACTGATTCGCCCAATTAAAAGCTTTCTCTGGGTTCTGTGATTATAGTTTAATCCCCTCACTATATCCAACAAATTTGCAATTCTAAAGAGATTATATTAGCTATTAGTTTAGTTTATTCAAAGTTAGTTAGCTTAGTTAGTTCATTTGGCCACATGCACTATATGGACAAAAGTATTAGGACATCTGCTCATTCATCGAGGCATTTAAAAAGAGTTTATCCTGCCTTTGGGGCATTGCTAAGAGAATTTTAATATATCAAGATAGTAAATAATCACCACCCCACCTCATTCCCATCTCCCCAACTAATCCCAAAAGTACTGGATAGAGCACCATTATTCAAGAGAACACCGTTCCACAGCCTGGCATTAGGCACGGTGCCAGTAAGCGCCGTCAATCTGCTTCAGAGAGTCCTATTCTATAGGCAGTACTTCTCCAGTAAACATACTCTATGCTGGTCAAAGGCTGAATTAGGTAACCAACATATGGTATGTTTTCTCCTGGATGACCTGCTCTTCAACCACCCTGTCCATCAAAGACCAGCTTAGACCATCAGAAAGCTACCAGCAAAAGCTGGTCTTGAGCTGGATCCTTCTGCAGGGACGGTAGACCATCTGAACTACAAACACCCAGAATGCAACGTTAGATAAATAGATTATGGGTTGCTGAAGGCTATAGTAATTTCACTTCACCATGTAAATGCATATACATTTGGTTAAGTGTGTGTGTGTGTGTGTGTGTGTGTGAGAGAGAGAGAGAGAGAGAGAGATTGAGAGATGCTGAGGTGTGTGACCTGTTCCCCTGTGGCCGTCTCTCAGCTCCTCTCTTAATTAATTATGTGTGCTGTAGCAGTCCAGGGACTCAGCCAGGCTGGAGCTGACACACTCCACTTCCTTCACATTTCTCCATCACGTTCACCTCACTGTGCACTGCACTCTAGTTAGTGTAGCCTGTGTCAGGCCATTGCCCTTACTCAGCGTGCCGTTGCTTTATTGTATTTGGATCGGAAACCTTTGCTGCTTACCTGCTGCACACCGTACAGCCTCATTTGTGTGCTTCGCCTAAATGGTTCCTGTGGAAAAAGCATCGCACTGATTGATTTGTGATGCCTTTGTGTAATCTAGTCATCTACTGTGTACCATAGCCACACTGTATGCGTAGGTTAGACGCTTTCTGAGCATTGTGAAACACAGTGGAGGCTTTAATGTGTGTATTGATCCTGCAGGACTCTGCTGGCGTTAGGTTGCCATGTTGGAGTGGCAGATGAACGGGCTGTGGAAAAAGTGAAGCGTCTGAAACTCTCGACCAAGTGAGTAACTCTGCCTCAGTCAAAACTGAGCTAGATGATCAGGAGCTAATGGCAACTAATAGGCAAAGAGCATTAGCTCAGATTCTTTTTTCAGTTTTATTATTTATTATTATTATTGTATAGTTAATTACACTGTAAACATCTGGCAACTGAAATATTTCTATTTATGTGATTGTAGTAAGAATATTATAGTTGTTTAATGTTAACATATTTTGTATTTTGTACATATTTTAAATGTTTTTATCTTATGAAAATATCTTATTCTATCAGCAGATTTTTAAAAAATAATTCTATAATAATATAAATCTTCCAGTGACAAGTAATTTAAAAAAAATATTGTGTCTGAAACTAATTGAAATAAATGTACGATATTCTCACAAGAAATATATTTATGCTTATTTATTTTTTATTTACTTATCTACTGTTTATTTATTTATTTATTTATTTATTGATTTTTTTTATTTTGACACAGTAGTAGCTTGCTGAATGTCTTGACACCTCAGACCCACCTACAGTTATTATGGACCCGCCAATCTTCTGCATCTCCTTCTTGTTGGACGTGTAATATCATTTCTGTCTGTCTTCTGTCTTCAGATATGAGCTGTCCAGTGGTTATAAACCTGCTCCTATGGATCTCAGCCATATCAAACTGGCATCTACACAGGAGGCCATGGTGGACAAGCTAGCAGAGAATGCTCACAACGTGTGGGCCAGAGACCGTATTCGCCAGGGCTGGACATATGGGATCCAGCAGGTCAGTGTATGTATATGTGTCTACTCTACTGTTGATCATCACCATTTTAAACTTAACATCCCACTGGAGCTTAATTCAGATTCATTTAACCACTAAAATGGGCAGGACCCTCCAAACTATCTGTTACACACTTCTATACCTCAACTACTAGTCAGCTAATTTGCATTGTGGTCAGTGTTGGTATTAAATAATAATACTTTAGATGTAATGTATAGCTGGTATTTGTAGCTGGTAATGTAGCTGGTATTTTAGAGTAGAGGAGTTACAGCATTCACATGTGACACTTTAGACAAAGTACAGTGGATCGGTGCACAGAATTTGTGCTGTGTGCTACCCTGTTTCCTGTTACTGAATATAAGGGGCTTTCCTTGTTGTTGGATGCACTGTGTTTTTAGAGCAGGTGCTTACTGTTTGTTTACCGTTCTGTGTAATCTGAATAGTCTTTGTAAACATGACTGTGTGACTTATATTCTTATATTTTGTGCTTGTTTAAAACAAATTGTTTAACCCCTTATGCTCCTTGTCTTTTTATTACACCCTAAGGATTACTAATCGGTAACTACATGCAAAGCCATGCAAACTGGCTGAGTTGGTCCCAAGTTATAGCTGTTGGGGGAAACGCCAGAAAGCCAGCGAGGAGGTTTAAGAGGTTAAAACAAACACAAAAAAATAATGTAAACGTTGTTTTTTCTTTTTTTTTTTTTTTTTTAAGAAATCAAATTATTTCAATATTCATAGGCTTATATAAAAAGACTGGTAATTTTTTTATATTTTTATAACTGGCTTACAGTGAACAAAATGCACAAACAGTCAATATTTTATGTATGTAGTGGTATGTTTGTTTGATTTTTATTTATTTTTTTATATATTGCACAGTAATGAATGAGGAATTTTGTAATATTGCTTTGTCCAGTTGGTTTTCCCAGTAGTTAGAGGTTCCTTTAAATACACTCAAAATAAATAAATGATTAAATAAAATACAATACACTGCCTGTCCAAATATTTGTGGGCACCCCTTCTAATGAATATATTCAGCTCCTTTAAGTTGCAGTGCTGACACTTTTGTGCACATGCTCTCTCACACACACACACCGCTTGTCCAGTCCCTTCAAAGAAGTAAGTAAATCAAAATCAAAATAGGACTCTATAGATCAGATACACTTGCCAGACGTGGGCAGGAGGGGGTATAGAGCCCCCCATCATTGATGGTGCTCCATCCAATACTTTTGGAATGTGTTGAATACAATCAAATTCTTTAGAGCAATGCTCCAAAATCTAGTAAAAAGCCTTCTTCCCTGGGCAGTAGAGACAATTACTCCAACAGCATGGACTCTTGAAATATCTTTGATTTTGGAAAAGACAGTGAATGAGCAGGTGTCCAAATACTTTTGTCCATATAGTGTATTTAGAATGTGTTGTCTTTAATGCATTACTGAGACTTCTCTCGGTGTGTTAATTGATGGGCATGTAAAGTTTGCGTGTGTGTGTGTTGAACCTCTCGAATGCAGTGTGAAAACTGAATGTGCTGCTGGCCTGTTGATCAGGCAGTCTGCAGTGTGAAGCAGTGCTCTGTCTATTTCAATCCCCAGCTTGGCAGCTGGAGTTCATCTTTCTCTCTGCAGCTCTAGATAGAGGGGCTTTTCCCTGCTGAAGGCAGAAGGAGAGAGCGAGTGAAGAAGACGGAGAGAGAAAGAGACACAGAGACGCTCGGATGACGGAGCCACCTATCATCTGATACGACAATTAGCATCACTACCTAGAGACTGTGTTAGAGTCGGGAGAGAGGGAAGGGAGATAGAGGGTGCGAGAGAGAGAGAGTGATGACTCTGCCTCTGAGCAGGATTAGTGTTGTCACAGTTATTCATGGGTCACATTAAGAGTTCTGTAGCGAAACGTTTCTAGAATAATCCTGACAGTCAACACTGTCTGACAACGCAATCAGCCGCTGTCACAGAGACGTATGCGTGGAGCTGTGGGACGTGACAGAGAGATTCTGCAACTTGGAGAGGAGGCATGCTTTATCTTCTGTGTGCGTGTGTAAGGGAGTGTGTATGAGTGTAAGGTCTGGTGTGGATATCACCTCAGCCAGTCATAAATACACTATCTCAACAGTAAGTGTTTACTTTATCTGTAAAATATTTTAACATAAGCACAAAGTGAAGTCAGTGGTCAGTAGTTAGAATGTGGTGTTGGTCAGTAAAGTTCTGTGGGAACTTTCATGAGACCATTCATGCCAAATTCTCTTGTTCAGCCCTTAAACTTCAAACTGTTCAAATTGTTACTGTGCCTTTAAGACTGATATATGCAAATTACCTCTGTTTGTGATTGGCTGTCTGCATTATGCTTCATTGAAAAAGCAGGACTAAAACTCACCCTAAGACTGCAGTGTAAATGGGTGTGGCTAATCTTTTCTAGGCTAAAAAGTATATAGTAGATAATAGAAAAGTATATATGATATTTGGACAAAAGTATTGGGACACCTGCTCATTCATTGTTTTTTCCAAAATCAAGAGTCAAAAAGAGTTTATCTTGCTTTTGTTGGAGTAACTGACTCTACTGTCCAGGGAAGTCTTTCTACTAAATTTCCACATATCCCAAAGAGTGGACTGGCTTCCTACCACAAAGCCACAGAAGCAACCTGAACTCCCAAAGCCCAAAACTACTTTGAGTTCTCCTCCCTCTCTTGCAGTCTTCTCCCAAATCATCATAAGACAGGGAAATCATCAAACTAGTTAATAGTACATTAGTACCCACAATTTAGTGTGGGTACATCTAATCACATAGTCCATTAAAATGCTACACAACAGGTCTCTGATCTCTCTCTCCCTTTCTCTCTTTCTTTTAGGATGTGAAGAATAAGAGAAACCCGCGGCTGGTGCCTTACGTCCTTCTGGACGAGAGAACCAAGAAGTCCAACAAGGACAGTTTGAGAGAGGCTGTGCGCACATTGTTGGGTTACGGATACAACCTGGAGGCTCCCGACCAGGACCATGGTACATACCACCCCAGAACAGATGATTTTAACCGACAAGACGACACAATTAAAACCCCACACCCTGCTCATTTCTGTTTGACTGCAATTAGGAATGCACCACTGCCACTACCAGCTTAGTGGTTATTACTGGATTTGTTACACAGTGTTTTCTTATCACATCTGTGGGTAAAAGGCGCTGTCACTATGATCAGGGGATCACTGGTTCGAATTCTAGTCATGCTGCTAGCCATCGACAGCCAAGGCCCCGCAAGAGCACAATTGCACAATCGCTTTCTCCTGGGTGGCTAGATGTTGCTCACTTGTCACTGGCATCCACAGGCTGGTGCGTTGGAGCCGGGTATGGGGCACTTTCCTCCAGGCGCGTTGGTTGTCTGCTGATGTTGCATTGACTGCTAGTGTTGGGGGCATCACATGCAAGGAGGGGGGATAATTGGCGGTCCAAATTGGGGTGGAAATGGCTGAAATGGGTGAGGTGTTTTTTTATTTATTTTTTTTTATTAACAAAAATAAACCTGTATTTTAGTGTTAATGCCAGATGAGCTGGATAGCAGTACATCATTGTCTGTATTGAAGTTTTAATTTTCCTTAATTTTCAGTGTTGAGGTCAATCAGGGGTGGTTCCACAGTTAGCTGATATATACGTAATAAAAAATACTGCCCTACATGGACAATCATCCGCAGGTTTGTGCAGTCGGTAATGTGTTTGGGCATCAGCTTCTTCAATACAGTCCATAAAAGGGCCAAAGAATCATTCTCATTGTCAGAGTAGCGGCAACCCTAAAGTTTTATTAAAGCATCAGTCCTGCTGTCTTTATTTGATGCACTTTGAGAAAGTGGGTGTGGGTGCCTTTCATTGCATGGTCAGATTTATGGATCTGTATAACAGCGGACGCTCTGTGATCTCTGCTCGGTAATATACAGTGGCTGGCTGGACACAGAGCAGTCTGTGAGAAGCTGAGCAGTGACGCAGTCTTTGTTTTCTTGGTTCTGAACCTTTTGAGGAAAAACAGCCGCTATACAATTAAAGTGCAAGCCTTATGGGACCCAAAGTCATTTGCATATAAGCTTCCTTTTGGTCCTAGTTTTCCAAAAGTAATTGGACAGTTAAAGTTGAGAAAATGAGGACCAAAGAAGCGCCCGTCCATTAAATCAAGCTGCCATGAAAAATCAGGTCTATCTGAGCCACCTGATCAGATTCTGCATTTAGACTTTATATAAGAATTATTTCCAAGCTTCTTTGTTTCTGTCCCTTCTCCAGCAGCTCGAGCAGATATCAACAACACATCCGCGGAGCGATTCCGGATTTTCCGAGCCGAAAAGACCTACAGTGTCAATGCTGGGAAGTGGTATTTTGAGCTGGAGGTGGTGACGGCGGGTGAGATGCGGGTGGGCTGGGCTCGCCCAGGCTGCCTGCCAGACCAGGAGCTGGGCTCCGACGACCAGGCCTTTGTGTTTGATGGGTTTAAGGTGAGTTAGAACAGAAGAAAACATTTGGAGTAAGTTCCATCCGTATGCACTCATCTGCCATAACATTAGAACCACCTGTCTAGTGTTGTGTAGGTCCACATTGTGCCTCTAAAACAGGCACGGACTCTGCGTAACATAGCCGGCATTGACTTTTTCAGCAATATGGGCTACAGTAGATGGGCTGACCTTCACTTTCCACGAATATCAGTTAGCCTTGGGGGTCAGTGACCCTGCCGTCAGTTCACTGGTTGCGCTTTCTTTGGAGCACTTTTGGTAGGTATTGACCGCTGTACATTGGGAACACCCCACAGTCCTAGTCGTCTAGCCAAAAAATGTTTGTCCATTTTCTTCTGCTTAAAAACTTGCTGTTCTGTTACTTGCTCCCTAATGCATCCCACCCCATGCAATCAATGTAATTCACTTAATCTGTTATGTTGTGGCTGATCAGTGTATGTGTGTATAGGTGTGGGGTACCTCAGGGGTCTATGTTAGAGCCCTTGGATTTGTTCTACCTCCACTGTTTTGTCAGTTTCTGAACATAACAAGATCATTTAGGTTTAAAATAGCTTGTTAGTCCACTCATCCGTGGACATGCTGAAAACCTTTAATTTGATAGCGGAGTGTGAAGCCCATGATGGCTGCGAACTGAGCATGTACTGTGTGAAAGTGGAGGCTGGCGGTGCCCTCAGCTGCCGCTCTTTATATTCCAACCAGAGTGAGTCAGAACACACGGGGAAAAAGAGAGCGAATGTGAGTAAGATAGCATGTGCGAGAGAGAAATAGAAAGGAGTGGGATTGCTGAAAGAGGAAAATACAGCAAATATAGCAGCAGAGTGCAGAGGAGAGCCCTCATCATCATCATCATCACCATCACCATCATCTGATCTCACACAGTGAGAGCTCTACAGATGGAGAGGCCAGGTGGGCGTGTGTGTGTGTATGGAGCAGATAAAAAAAGACTGCTGCTATGCCTTACCGGACCAAATGTGTGGTTCTGGGGAAGTTCTCTGTTGAGAGCTTCATTCGGTCTTACTCTTCCCAGAGTGGTCTTTCACAGTATGAGTGCTGTATGAGGATGCTGTGCCATAAGCAAAAATAAACACAGGCAGGTTTATTTACAAAACAATATCAGATAACATTGCAAAACCACATATCTCCATGTTTTTTTACTTATATGATTCTGGCCATTGTTCTTTATATTGTGTTTTCATAATGAATGGACCAATAGAAACGCTCCAAATGTCTTGGAATACAATCTTTTTACCGTTGAAAGTTAAGAAGCTTTTTTTTCCTTCTCATTTTGCTTGAGAGCTGTGATATGTACTTTGTATTTTGTTACTAAACCTTGTGTCTCCATTTATGACATTTTTCAATTTTTACATAATTTAAATTCGGAATTTTATGATGAACAGTCCCACAGAAATGCTCGGAAATTGCTTAAAATAAAATATTATACATTGACTTCCAAATTTTTCTCCTGTATATTGACATTTTTTAATCTACCTTTCTCTTTTATATTCTTTCTCTGTCTTTATTTCACTTTCTGAATCTGCTGTTTCAAATTAAAAGTCCTCTGCAAATTTTTGTAATTTCGAGTTCATGACATTTCATAAAATTCTAAAGAATTAACTCAAAATTACACAAATTTGCAGTAAATTTGCAGAGGACTTTTAATTGGTCAAAACAAATGTTGACCACCTTGTCAACAAAGCCAAATCCTACACACTTTATCCCCTTGTAGTGTAACACTCAAATCATTGAGGTTTCTATACCTCCTTTAGGCCAAGGATGTTTAATTCTGTACTTTTAGCAGTGGTCTGTTAAATGCTAACTATTAAATTATATATTACATTTATTATATAATATACTTACCCGTGTATGTCTGTTTTTCAATTCTAGGCCCAGCGGTGGCACCAAGGGAATGAGCACTTTGGCCGTTCCTGGCTGGCGGGTGATGTGGTGGGCTGCATGGTGGACATGAACGAGCACACTATGATGTTCACACTGAACGGAGAGGTGCTGCTGGATGACTCAGGCTCCGAACTTGCATTCAAAGATTTTGAGGTCTGGGAAGGTCAGTAAATAGTGCTGTTCACTTCTGACTCAGTGACTGAGTGAGTGATGGAGACTTTTAAGGTTTCGTCTGGGTTGCCTCCCCAGGCACTGGTAGTTGTGAGGCGCCTCAAGGGTTTGTATTAGAGCCATTACAATTGTCTGCTTTTTGCACTTGTCTTTGTTGGTATTTATATATGATGCTAAGGAATGAAAATGGGATGCAGAGGCTGAGAAAAATGAGTGATGGGTGGAGTATTGGAGATGGGGTGAACAATGGGCCAAGTGGTGGAGTAAGTGATGGTTTAAGTGGTGGGGTGAATGAATAAGTGAGCGATGGTCTGAGTGTTGGAGGGATTAGTGTGAGCAGTGGGGTGAACGATAGGCCAAATGACTGGTCTTAGATGGGATAAGTAGATGTAGTGCTGGAGTCCACTACTGACCAACTGTTTAGGTTTGTCTGAGTTGCCTCAGTGTGCAATACCCCCCCACACACACACACGTGCAAATAAGGGTCAATTTGTAATATGTAAATAATATAGTTTTTTCCTCAGAGTTTTTTTTACTTCTATTATTTATATTGTGTATATATTGGTAATTTATCTATGTTGTGCATCTGAGTGTCTTGCTATCTCTTTGCTGCTGTGGCACTGTGAATTTCCCTACTGTGGGACTAGTAAAGGATTATCTTATCTTACCTTATTTGTTGGGTACCTGGTACTTTAGGGGTTTATGTTAGGGTTAGGGTTTATGCTGTCCAGCACACAAGCCTGTTTTTGGGTTGTGGCTCCTCAATTTGTTCAGTGAAAATTAGAGAGGGAAGGATCAATCGGCAATGTAACAAAATTGGACTTGGATTTCTAGTCCAAATATGCGATCAGCAATATCAGATCATATAATACATGTTTCGGGAGTGCCTGCAGCTCTACACGAGGCCACAAGATGTTGCTTTCCCTCATTTCCTTATTCTCTTATGGCAATATGGAGCTCACTCATGGTTTTATGGATATCTGCTTCTACTGCTGAAGTGTTTTTTTTTTTTTTGCTGTTTCTGACTTAAACTTGCATATTTGTAGAATGTGTAAAGCTAGCTCTGCCTCATAGGGGAAGCAGGGTATAGTCTTTTAGTACCACTTACTGGATACCACTCTCAAGATTCCATCCCTCAGTCCAGTACAGTGAGTATCTGCAGAAATAGTTTTAGCAAATGCTGGTGCAACACTGAGCAAAACAGTGCAGTTCTGTACAGGAATTCTGTACATGTGCTTGTGCACAGAGTTTGACAGCATTGTAAATGTGGTCAGTTCCACAAATACCCACCATACCTTTCATCTTGGGAGACAATAGACCTCTGAAGTTATCGTTGTTTTGTGGTTGGCGCCATGTTATGCCCATATTTAGCACTCCAGGGTCTAAGCTGGATTCATGTTCCTGTTTTGTGGTAAATAAATATGTTCAGAACTCCATACGGTCCTGTACATCACTGAATCCTCTGAATTACAATGTCATGTAAGAGCCATAATGATAATAAAGATACGTGAAAGCTAATGCTGTTGAACATCTGATGCTCGTCAGTAAACTACACCGAAGTAAGCCGGACTGTAGCAGCCGTATCACTTTGTGGTTTGTCATCCTACTTTAAGGACCACAGAAGTATTAGAGTATATCAGTCTGGTCATGTTGAGCAGTGTAGCCTTAGTTAAGAGGGGAACGCTCCTCTGTGTTTCAGTGAGTATTTGATGAAGAACAGATTACTGCATCATAACCTACATTCATTTCCTGCTGAAATATCCAGTTCAAAACCTGCTTCTGCTGCTAGCTGATTTTAGATGATCTAATCTGATCCTTGATGGTCAGGGTGATTGAAAAGCTGCTTATCCAGGAGAAAACACATCCTATGCTGGGAAGCAAACTTGTTGAACAGCTTAGCTCCTGACCAGCACAGCATTTCCTTTTATTGGAGTTTGATGGTTTAGCTGGTCTATCAGTGTGACCAAGGTGGATGAGGTGGATGACCAGTTTGATCAAGCTGTTCATATTGATGGACCAGCCTGGTAAACAACTGCTTCTCAAATTGAACTTGCTATTACCACTCTGCTACCACATTCCTTTAGCGTGTTGGTTTGTGCGGCTGCCAGACATGAGTAATGAGGTCAATTCCGTGCACAGAAGCATTAGTTTACATGAAGCAATATTCATATTTTGACTCTTTTCTGACCTCATAATGGAGAAGATACAGTGATGTACAGATGAAAATGTACACATGACAAAGCATGTAGTGGTCCGAACATACGTATTTACCACAGAAAGCTATATTTTTTTTAAAACCCCATTCATATCTGCCATTGCAAATCAAGGTTAGACCCCAAGTGCCAAATATGGGCATAACAAGGACTACTGAATGACCCCAAGTGCCAAATATGGGCAAAACAAGGACTACTGAATGACCCAAAGTGCCAAATATGGGCACAACGAGGACTACTGAATGACCCCAAGTGCCAAATATGGGCACAACGAGGACTACTGAAGCTGCATTAACTAGCCTAGAAAGGTTAATGTGGCATCCAGCCTGCCCTCGGACCCATAAACACAGATTGGTCCATGTCTAGTGAAGAGACCTCTCCTTGTGGCATCTCAGCAAATGTACTGCTGCATCTCTGAAAGTGAAGCTCGGCCAATGTGAAAAAGCAGGGCATTTACTGAGCTGATCTACTTTTTGGGTGTTGTGGATGAGCAGGTGGTTGACAGAGGAATTACATCTGACACACTAAGTGTGTTTATAGATCTATTCAGTGTGTTTGTGGGTCTGTGTGTCCATGTGTGTCAGATGTGTGCATAAGGGTGTGTTTGAGAGTATGTTTGCATCAGCGTGTGCATCTAAATGTGCATCTGTAGGCATGTGTGTGTGTGTGTGTGTCGTCTGCATGTGTGTGTCTGTGCGTGGTTGAAAGTGAATGGGGCTCCTTCTCAGCAGGCTTATTGTGTGGCTAAGCACTGCTGAGACCTGCTAAGCTGATGCAGCAAAACAAGGATCAACACACACATACACATTCAACACACACACACACACACACACACACACACACACACAAATCACGCTTTTTCCACCCACTGTGATGTCTCTGTTATCCACATGCCCAGGACATTGCACCAGCAGCTACAGCGGACAGGGTATTTTAACTGTCTGACAGTACTCCAGTAAATGCATGTGCTTACCCCACCTGGTAGACCCATTCCTTTCCCACATAAAGGAAGCCTTTGTCGCCACCTATCGGTCACTGTGGAACAACACATACTGCGGCCCTTATTAACCACTAGTGCATGTGTTCAGGACACTTTATAATGCAGCGTAGCTCAGCCTGTGTTGGCATAGCCCACATATAGCTGCTGTCCATTAAAAACCATGTATGTCTATTTTTGTTCATTTGTTGTCTGTTTTCTTCATGGTTCAAACCCTGTAGCTGCTCTGTACACTGTGTCAGTAATTCTGGATGAATCGACCAATAGAAATACTTTAAATTAGTACAGAGTATAAGCTCTTAACTTCCAAAATTAAGAGCATTTCTGCCTTCTCTTGTAAAGTTGGCATTTTGAAGATGCATGTTTTTCATTGGGTAGCAATGATATGCTTAATGCACAATTACTGTAGTAATTTGGAACTGTCAGTGTGGTAGTTTGTAACATTAGGGTGTCTATACTTCATAAATAATGAAATAATAATCACCTTTGCGTGTTTGTGCGATGCTGGTGGTCTTAATTGACATCCATTTAACAAAGATGATTTCTGAACACAATTGAATGAACTTTTAGTTAAAGTAGCTGTAACTGAGATATTTCTGCAGAGATTAAAGGGCAGACCACTAAAACTCACAACCATGGAAGACTCAGTAGATCACCAGAATTAAAAGCCATGCAGGACTTGATAGACCACCAGAACTAACAACCATGCAGGAATTGGTGCATGCCCAAAAATAACAGCCATGCAAGAACTGGTAGACCATCAGAACTAACAACCATGCAACACCTGGTAGACCCCCAAAATCAACAGCCGTGCAAGAGCTGGTCGATCACCAAAACTAATAACCGTGCAAGATATGATAGACCACCAACACCTACAACCATTCAACACCTAGTAGACCACCAAAACTTATAACCATTCAACACCTGGTAGACCACCAAAACTTACAACCATTCAACACCTGGTAGACCCAAAAAAAAATCATTTGAGAGAGAACAGAAACTCTAGCTCCACTCTCGCTTCAGTTCTGAAAACACTATATTTCTATATTGTGTGAATGGGTCTTATATATTATAGACACTCACATTTTTAACATATACTGTATGTAGGATCTCCTCCATTGTTGTTTTGTCTCTGTCCTCTGCTCTGAGGCAGGTTTTATCCCGGTGTGCAGTCTGGGTGTAAGTCAGGTGGGCCGTATGAACTTTGGGAAGGACGTGAGCACTCTGAAGTATTTCACCATCTGCGGCCTGCAGGAGGGCTACGAGCCCTTCGCTGTCAACATGAACCGAGACATCACCATGTGGCTCAGCAAGAGACTGCCTCAATTCATCCCAGTACCAGCCGGCCATGAACACATTGAGGTCTGCTTTCACACACACACACACACACACACACACACACACACACTTTTCTACATTTACTATTTTCCATTCTTGGTCAAAATACATGGAGTTTAGTGACACGAAGGCAGTTCTGCTGTAATGTGCAGCGTCTGCTGCCCGTTTACTCGCCTGATTCAGATGAGCTATTGTCAAATTATTGTCACACTCTTCAGGAGTGAAACTGGGTGATTTTGACTAAATCAGAATTAATAGAGGTGTAAATCTCAGATCTCACAATGATATAATTGGATGATAATATGGGAAAGGATTTATAGTGGTTTAGTGATAGTTGAATATTTCTGTATTATCTGTAATAATTGATTCTAATATAAACAAAAAAACCTAATGCATTGTTTTATTTTAATCAGCATTTAATAAGTATATATTCTTTAAATATATTTATTAATTTCTAAAAGTTTCTAAAATGTTAATAAGATAAACATTGGTAATATATAATTACCAACACTGGCTGGTGAAATTCAGTCATACTTTAACCAAGAAAACCAAAAATTGAGAGCTACAGGTTTTAGGAAATAAGGCAGAAGTTCTGTTTGGTAAAATACAGCATCAGATAAATATAACATTTAAAAATGAAATGTCATTGTATTATTAAGTGAAAATAACTTTCATCTACTGCCAAATATGACAAGACAGAAAAAAGGGGGGGGGAAGCCTGTAGATATACAAAAAGTCCCAGAGATTTACACAAACTTGAAAAAACTTTAATCTTTAATTAATTTAATCCTCTTTTTAATTTCATGACGTACCAGCAAACAATAATTTCATCAATTTAATTAGTTTCTATTCAATCTTTATTTATTTATTTATTTATTTATTTTAATGTAGTTTAGCCACATTTGAAGCTGTTGTAATACATTTTGTATAAATTCTGCATCAGATTATTACCTTAGGGACAGCATCTGTACTTCTATGGGATTGGTCAGTCCTCTGACATTTGTAATTTAGAGAATACTTAAAAAAACAGAGAAGAATAGAGCTTAAGTTGTTTTTTGGAAAAATACAGTTTTGGTGCATTAGTTTTAACTGACAGTCACTGTTTCTCTGAAATAACAGCAGGTTTATCTGAATATGGGTTTAGCAAAATTTATACACTCCTCATGATTCTAAACTACATCATCGGCTCCGTCTATTTCACATAATTTACCAGAAAATTCAACAGAATTCCTTTATATTTTTGGTGTGTGTGTGTGTGTTTGTGTGTGTCTGGTTGTCTCTAAAAGGTCACGAGAATTGATGGCACAGTGGAGAGCTCTCCATGCTTAAAGGTCACACAGAGGTCGTTCGGGTCACAGAACAGTAACACGGACATCGTTTTCTACCGCCTCAGCATGCCCATCGAGTGCGCCGAGGGCTTCGCTAAATCAGCCGGTGGGACGCTACCTGCTAACGGCAGCTTCTTCTCCCCGAAAAAGGACCTGGAGGACTTTGAGACGGTGTCTGACTTTGAAGTGCTGATGAAGAGCGCGCACGGCCACATGGGTTCCAACGGCCCGGAGAAAGACAAGGACGAGTTCAACAACCATAAGGACTACAACCAGGAGAAGCCTTCCAAGCTCAAACAGAGGTGAGTGGGTGTGTTCCTTCATTATGCTGATCAGCTCTCAAGATGGAGATGGATTAATAGAAGTGCAGGGCATTATCTTCTACATTATTCCCATGTCTGAGCTTTAACTGTTGTGCAGGTTCATGTTGAAGAGGTCTAAACCTGACTTCAGTACGAGTAACTCTTCAGCTCGTCTCTCAGAGGAGGTGTTGGCGGATGAGAGAGATGATTTTGAGTACCTCATGCAGACGTCCACGGTGAGAACATCCACATACAGATTGATGCTAACATGCAGAGCCTGAACTGTTGTTTTTTTTGGCCAATAAAAAAGGCCAAAGCTGAGGAACCACAGATTTTTCTGCATATACACCGATCAGCCATAAGATTAGTACCACTGATGAGTGAAGTGGAAAAACATTGACTTTCATCTAAAATGGCAGCTGTCAAGGACTGGATATGTTGGGCAGCGAACAGTCAGTTCTTGCAGTTGATGTGTTAGCTGGAAAAATGGGCAAACATGGTCAAGGATCTGAGCCAGTTTGACAAGGGGCAAATTTTCATGGCTAGATGACTGGGTCAGAGCACCTCCAAAACTTCAGGCAGGTCTTATGGGTCAGTTCCTACCAAAATTGGTCAACCAGCGACAGTGTCCTGGATAAGTTATGCTGCTCACTCTGTACTACTGCAACATCTTCACTTGAATCCATTTAACTGCCTTTGGTAAAGCTTGTCATGACCAATACTTCCAGTTGGTCATGTAGCCGGTAGTCATGCTACACCAAGGAACACCAAGTAATCAGAGGTACAGATTCTAAAAACAGAAGCTGGGTGGTCTTTGGTAAAGTGCAGTAACAAATAAACAACAGAAAATGAAAGCAGATGAAATATATGAAATATGAGAATTGGCATTTCATGGATCTGGGCTTCCCCATGGTTGGGAAGTGTAATTTGTGCTTTGAGCCACTCTTAAAGGACACCTTTTAGATATGCATTTTTGGACAAGCTGAGAGATCCATCACTGAGAACTATCACTGAATTATAATATAATATTATTATATTATAATGTTCGTCATAATCATCAAACATGTGTTGATCGTTTATTTTTGCTTGTTCTTTGGTATGTCAGTACTACTACTCGGTGCGGATCTTTCCGGGTCAGGAGCCGTCCAGCGTGTGGGTTGGCTGGGTGACCTCGGATTTCCATCAGCATGACCCGGCCTTTCAGCTGGACAAAGTCAGAACAGTCACTGTTACCCTCGGCGATGAGAAGGGCAAAGTTCATGAGAGGTTAGTGATGCTAACAGCGACACAGGTCTGCGGTTGGGTAGTTGTCAGTGGCAGGGAAGCCACATTGCACATGAAGAAGGGACAGCTGTTGAACACGTACAGAACACATACAGCCTGCTTATGTACTGAAGGGTGTTTTAACCATGTGTTCAGGTCTCTTGCCAGCATTGTCCAGCGCAGTCTGCTGAAGGTGCAGTATTGAATGAGAAGAGCTGCAATCATGGGCTCCTTAACAAAAAGACCAACGTTGCAGTAATGAGTAGTTTATTATGGTCAGGCCCTAGTAGAACTCTTTCAGCGCCCTATTTTAGCGATCTTTTGACGAGCCGTCCACCGCACAACATGCAGCTTGATTTAGGGCGTATCGGTGTGTCCTTGCTATTGTAACAACGGGAAAAGTACGCCTTGTGTGGCTCTATACGCACAAAAGGCATGTACTAAGTCTCTTACTTATTCATGGGTGTGTTTCGGGCGTAACGTGTAATAAACCAATCAGCGTGTCACTCTCCATTCCCTTTAAGAGCCAGGTGAGGCCTGACTTTGGCGGATTGCTATTTCATGGCGCAAAGCAGGGGTGTACAAGTGTTGGGCTGCACGGACCTGTGTTGACAATTTACTGCCAAGATAGCAACAAATGTCTGACTGCTGACGTCTGCCTAGGCTGTGTTCAGTCAGTGGTTCACCTGTGTTTTCCGTTGCCAAGACAGCAATACGCCAGAAATGTACCTGAACACATAAATATAAATTTATTGGCAAACACCGTTGCTATTAAATGACGCAGGTGGAAGGTGTGAAAATACTGTAGGCAGGGTGTAAAATAGCAATGAGCAACGCAGTGCACCCTGCACAGAGTGTAAGATAGCGGCCTAAGTGTTGTTGCACTGTGTGTCACAGTATTAAGCATCATGTTGTACTAAGAGTGCTGAGGTTTTGTAATTGTTGTGTCTTTTGCTGTGGTGATCTGGTGTCTGTTGCAGTATCAAGCGTAGTAACTGCTACATGGTGTGGGCTGGGGAAAGTAATAACCCGGGCCAGGGCCGCAATAACAATGGTCTGGAAATCGGCTGCATGGTTGACACAGCCAGTGGCCTGCTTACTTTCACCACCAATGGCAAGGAGCTCAGCACTTACTATCAGGTAGGATTGTGTGTGTGTGTGTGTGTGTGTGTGGGGGGGGGTTATAGGTATAGAATCAACTGGGTATGTGTGGGTTTGGGCAGCAAAGCATTGCTGTTTGTTGGTAAAAAAGAGAAGTTCTTCATGTGACTGTGATGATATAATCTACATTATATGTCCAAAAGTATCCAGACACTTTTTAATTCATGAATTCCATAACGTTGCACCTATTGCTGAGTTATGCTGCCTGCCATCAGCAGCTGGAGGCCGAGAGAGCACAATTGCTAAGGCCTTGCTGATCGGCCTCAGATGAGTTGGATTGCCGTTTGTGATCCCGAACTGAGCATCCAACCTCAGTAATGCTCTTGTGGCTGAATACAATCAAATCTTAAAAAAAAAACAGCTGGTGGAAAGCCTTTAGAGAGAAGTAGAGGACATTACTGCAGCAGAAGGGGGACAAACGTCCTTTTAATAGCCTTGATTTCAGAAGAAATGCTGCATAAGCAGGTGTCTACACCAGAGTTCCTCCAGTACAGTTCTGGAGGGTCAGTGTGCACAGTTTGGCGATTTCCCTGTTAAAACAAATCCATTACAACCGACGACAGACAATTTGATCCAGGTTTGTTTGAGGGGGGGGGGGGGTTGCCAAACTGTGCTGGACGCTGGCCCTCCAGGACTGAATTTAAAGAACCCTCGTCTACACCTTTTGGACACGTAGTATATTCTGTATGAGTTATAGTGAATAAGTATGAGTCTATGTGTAAGTGTTACTTTTACCTTTGTTTATGTGTGTAGGTGGAGCCCAGTACTAAGCTCTTTCCTGCAGTGTTTGCCCAGGCTACCAGCCCTAATGTCTTCCAGTTTGAGCTAGGACGCATCAAGGTAAGTAAACACACACACACACACACACACAACCTGTTCACACATATTAATCATATAAATACACTGCATTTAGCCAAGACATGTTTGCTATCTAAAGTTTGCTTCTTTAGTTTTGCACTGGAGTTACACAGCTACTGTACCTAACAGGTGATGGAAACACATATCCCACAAATTAGCGTGTTGAAAGCTGCTTCAGCTATTGTTAAGTGATCTAAAATAGACTGGCTAATGCGGGTTGTGCCACTGTGAGACACACTGTTATCAACAAACAAGGACAAAGATATGGACACAAGTAAGGTGTGTCCATATGCTGCTATTAAAGCCACACAACACTGTACAGAGTGTAGTAATTCATTGTGTGTGTGTATGTGTGTGTGTGTCAGAACGTGATGCCACTGTCGGCAGGCCTGTTCAAAAGTGAGAAGAAGAATCCGGTGCCTCAGTGTCCGCCCCGCCTCCACGTCCAGTTCCTCACACCTGTGCTCTGGAGCCGAGTGCCCAATCACTTTCTCAGGTCAGAGGTCACCAGGGTCAACGAGAGGCACGGCTGGATGGTGCAGTGCCCGGAGCCGCTGCAGTTTATGTCCCTGCACATACCTGAGGAGAACAGGTAACACCCATATGCAATATATAGTATATATATAAAAATCCTCTAGTACTGGTAAAAAATGAGCAAAATGGGCATAAAACAAAGTGATCAGGACAGAAAGCAGGACAGAAATCTAACCTTTCAGTTAGTTTTTCCATAATTTCTTGGCGAAGATCACCAGTAATGATTTATGGGAAATATTGTGTCGCTCATTAACAGCAAATCTAATAGAAAATTTAATATCTGAAAAAAATAATCTCATTAGAAAAAATAACTCTCTATAAAAAACAAGCAAAACGTAAAAAGTCATATCAGAATATTATGACCACTCCTGGTTTGGAATGAACCGGCCATTCTATCAGCTCCACTGACCATACAGGTCTATAATTACAGACTGTCTATTTCTCTGCATCCTTTTTTAGCCTCCTTTCACCCTGTTCTTCAATGGTCTGGACCCCACAGTACCACCACAGAGAAGATATTACTTGGGTGGAGGGTCGTTCTCAGCACTGCAGTGACACTGACTGACATGATGGTGGTGTGTTAGTAGTGTGTGTTGTGCTAGTTTGAGTGGATCAGACACAGCAGTGCTGCTGGACTGAGAATAGTCCACCAGTTAGAAACATCAACAGTGTCCTGCGGGCTGTGTCCTGTGACCACTGATGAAGGACTAGAGGATGACCAACACAGACTGTGCAGCAACAGATGAGCTTCTGCCTCTGACTTTACATCTACAAGGTGGACCAGCTAGGTAAGAGTGTCTAATAGAGTGGACAGTGAGTGGACAGACACAGTGTCTCTAAACTCCAGCAGCACTGCTGTGTCTGATCCACTTGTACCACCAGCGCAAGAACACACTCCATGGCAGTGTCACTGCAGTGCTGAGAATGGCCAACCACTCGAATAATAGCTGATCTGTGGTGGTCCTGTGGGGTCCTGACCACTGAAGAACAGGGTGAAAGGAGGCTTACAAAGTATGCAGAGAAACAGATGGCGGAACAGTGGTAGGTGAAGTTGATAAATGGACAGACCAGGGATTTTAAATACCTTTACTGACCATCACATTCTGAGTAGTGACCACTGACTTACATTTCATGGCTGCCTAAGACTTTTGCACTGTACTGAGTGTGTGTTGGTTCCAGGTCGGTGGACATCCTGGAGCTGACAGAGCAGCGTGATCTTCTAAAGTTCCACTATCACACCCTGCGGCTCTACTCAGCGGTGTGTGCGCTTGGCAACAACCGGGTGGCCAGCGCCCTCTGCAGCCACGTGGACGAATCGCAGCTGCTGTCGGCCATCCAGAACAAGTACATGCCAGGGCTGCTGCGCACGGGCTACTACGACCTTCTGATCGATATCCACCTGAGCAGCTACGCCACGGCGCGCCTCATGATGAACAGTGAGTACATCGTGCCTATGACTGACGAAACCAAGAGCATCACGCTCTTTCCGGACGAAAAGAAGAAGCATGGCCTGCCGGGCATCGGCCTCAGCACATCACTGCGCCCACGCATGCATTTCTCCTCACCAGACTTTGTCAGTGCTGTCACCGGGAGCAATGGAGGCTGTGTTGCCGGGGGTGACTGCTTCCAGTACAGCCCCGAGTTTCCTCTGGAGACTCTGAAGAGCCGCACCATGGAGATGCTGACTGAAGCCGTGCAGGAGGGCAGCCTGCATGTTAGAGATCCAGTAGGGGGCAGCACAGAGTTTCTCTTTGTGCCACTTATTAAACTGTTCTACACGCTGCTGATAATGGGCATCTTCCATAACGGCGACCTAAGGACCATCCTGCAGCTTATTGAGCCCAGTGTATTCTCCCAGGGCCCTGGGGCTGAGGGGTCGTCTGGAACATCGGATAAAGAAGGTGGTCCTGGGGAGAGACGGTCTGAGGGAGGCCCCACAGGTAGCGGAGGAGAGGAGGTGGACAGCACAAAGTGTAGCTTGCCCAAAGAGGGGTTGCTGCAGATGAAGCTGCCTGAACCAGTCAAACTGCAGGTCAGAACTTATTAAGGGCTTTGAAAATTAAGATGTGAATGTGGTTTTATAGCTGCACTGCTGGAGGGCCCACATAGTTTAACACAGCTTGTAGCTGTAATGTACTTACTGGACCCGATAATTAATTTAAACACAAGGATATGTGGACCAACACTACAAGTCCTCCTACACATAACTACATAATTTACAAATTAGTTTAATGGTAGTTTCTGTTAATAGTTAATGATGCTAAGAATGTAATATAAAAGCTTGTAGTAATCCACTAGATCCTGTATGTAAGCCTGTACTTTCTCACTCTTATAACTGCATTACTGTCATAATTAACATCAGTTTCATAGGCCCCAAAATCGAACCCTGTGGGAGTCCAAATGGTTACCAAATGATTCACAATAGTTTCTGTATTAGGAAAAATAGCTGAATAATACACCTAGAGCTCCATAAATGATTGAATGGTGAGTTCTCTGCTTTGGAGTTTGGAGTTTTACTTTTAGACTTGATTAAGCTTAGAGCCGGGAAATAAGACATACACTGAAAACCTCATTAAAGTACAAATATGCTGGTAAAATCTTTATTACATTTCAAGAACAAGGTGTAGTTTCTGTCTCACTCTTTTTACTTTCATTTTAAACGGAGTTATATACCCACCATTGCCCCTGCTCCTCCTGAATATTCAACCTCTACCTGGCAGGGGGGTTCTGGCTTCGGGTCCCATCCGCTCGAAGCTCCCTAAAACTCCAGCCTAAATTTCTTATGTTCTCCTTCCTTGCCTTAGCTAGCGTGGTCTGCACTTCACAAATAATAGTATTCAAACTACAAAAGCAATCACACACCGGTAATCAATGTAGCACCATATACAACAACACTGTACTGTCTGAGGTCAGAGCTCACCCCTCATTTATTATAGTTCCAGTCAAAACAGCCATTAAGTAGGCCAGTTGTTTTTTCAGCATCTGGAAAAAACACAGAAAGTGCCAGACGTCTCAACAGCTAAATCTAATATCAGTATTGTTCAGGAGAAACACACCCATCATCCAAATACATTTAATAATGTTGACTTCTGGACTCCATGTTCTGTTGTTTCTGTTTGCTTTCCCTTTAAAAGCGTCTTGACCAGCTCCACATCCTGTCAGAAGACACACAGTGTTTAGTCTTCTTCTACAGTTTTTCTCCATCCTTCCAGTGAAAGATGTTTTTTTAGACCCTTTTCAAAGCTCAGAGGCAGTTAGGTGGTCTACGGTTGTTGGGAGTTTGACTATGGGCATGTTTCTTTAGTCTAGGCTTAGACTCTGCCTTTTTTTATATAGGCTTAGGCTTCATCCAGGTCTGGGAAACCGGAAAACAAATTTTTGTCCCACTTATTTTCCTCTGACCTTCTGTTTTCGTATACAAGTGGACTAGATTCTGTCTGATCTCCTCAGAAGTATCTGCTGACAAATGCCAAACCTGTGCTTACTTGCTGTTTTGACTAGAAATTAAGTAATTGAAGGTCTTTGGTCTTTCAGGAAAACCAAACAAATTACATGACAGCAAAGGCCTTTCCCTCTCTCTCCCTCTTTCTCTCTCTCTACACTCTCAGATGTGCCACCTGCTGCAGTACCTGTGTGACTGTCAGGTCCGGCACCGTATTGAGGCAGTGGTAGCCTTCTCGGATGATTTTGTGGCGAGCCTACAGGACAACCAGCGCTTCCGTTATAACGAGGTCATGCAGGCGCTCAACATGTCAGCTGCCCTGACCGCCCGCAAAACCAAAGAGTTCCGCTCACCGCCCCAGGAACAGGTCAGGCACCTTTCAAAGACTGAGCTTTTGTAAAGACACAGGCTGATTAGGGATCGTACCATTGTACATTGTACTGTCTAAATGTACCGTTCACTTCCCAATCACTTTCAAGTCCAAACATAGCAGCTTGTTTTCAAGTCATCATGGCTGTGATGTCACAACAATGAACACATGTCCACATGTGGACAGGGCACTGAATGGTACTTTACCAGTGTTTACATACTGACAAAATTAAAAAGTAATGGATATGTAGCTTCTAAGTTAATTATTTCCATCCCTAGTCCTGGAAGACCACACATTTTAATGCTTAATCAGCTAATTAACAAGGCCTTCTTGTGTTGAAGGTGTTGTGTTACAGCCGAAAATATATGCAGGGCGCAGGATCCTGGGTTGACACCTACTAAAAGAGAGAAAATGGCTGTACATTGATGATTTGAGTGGACCTGAAGGGGGAAAAGAAAAAAGTAGAATAGGGTAGTAGTAGTAGTAGGGGTGTTAACAACTGTTCTGTGTTGGAAGCAACTGTTTGTTTTGTAATTAATACAATTATTTGATATATTTAATAAAGAGTACAGATGCCCTACTGTGAAGTCTGTGGCACATGTCATGTTTGCTTGTGTGTTCTCAGATCAACATGCTACTGGGCTTCAAGGACGAAAAGCAGGAATGTCCGTGCCCAGAGGACATCAGAGACCAGCTCCTGGAGTTCCACGAGGACCTAATGACCCACTGTGGTACTCCCAGTTTCACAATAACACATAGAGGCTGCACTGAAGGCCTTTTCAGAAGGAATGGCATGCGTGAAGATGCATTTCTGTTGTCTTGGTTACAGTTATTTGCATGTAATAAAGTGGATGTAATAGTCTAATCTCATATTATAGATCATATGGACCATAAGAGCGTAATTCACTTTTACTCCACTGTCATTAATACAACCATGCTTTGAGCACCACCTCCTGGACAGCAGTGCATGTGCATTTATTGACAAGCTAAAAGAAGCATGTGGACTGAGGCGGTAGAGTAATATCACAAGATTTTCTGGTAATATGATTCGGATTAAGCAGCGTTATGCAGTTCTGGAGAGACGTCTCGTGCAGCTTCTCCAAAGTTCTATAGAGCAGGAGCAGTGTTCAGGCCCAGAGTGGTAATGACAGGGACCCCATTCTCTATTGCTAAAGTTGTTGTTGTTGCTTTAATGGAGCAGTTTGGACAGCTAATTTGGACGTCATTGATAAGGCCTTTGTTTTTGGGAGGATTGTTGGTCATTTGCCCATGCGGGTCAGTTTGGCAGCATGAGCTCTTCAACATTTCATTTAGCTCTGCAGGCTAAAGAACTTGACTGCTAGAGAGAGAGAGTGTGTTGTGATATTGAGTATTAGTGTTAATGCGCATTCATTTTGATCATAATGTTGTGGATGTGTATCTGTGTGCATGTATGTACGTTTCTGTAGGTATAGAGATTGATGATGAGAAGGCAGGTGAATCTGACGGAGATTTCACAATCAGAGGGCGTCTGATGTCTCTGGTTGAGAAGGTGGCCTACCTAAAGAAGAAAATGGCCGACATGCCAAAGAAAAAAAAAGCCAAGAAACCCAGTAAGTCAACCATGTTGTTATTACCATTATTACAACTATTACAATTACTCCTGTAATACTCCTCCCTATCCAACAATAAACATTACATGGTGTGCCAGCCAGCTAACCTGGGCATCTACCCTCTCTGAGAACTAATAAACATGACACTGCTTCTTGCCTCCCTCTCTCCTGTAGGCACTCTGCAGCAGCTAATTTCAGAGACGATGGTGCGCTGGGCGCAGGAGTGTGTGATAGAGGATCCGGAGCTGGTGCGGGCGATGTTCGTGCTGCTGCATAGACAGTACGATGGTATCGGAGGGCTTGTCCGGGCACTGCCCAAAACATACACCATCAACGCTGTGTCTGTGGAGGACACCATCAATCTGCTGGCCTCCCTAGGACAGATTCGCTCACTGCTCAGCGTCCGCATGGGCCGCGAGGAGGAAAAACTCATGATCCGCGGCCTCAGGTAAACAAACACACACAGACACACATTTTTAGTGTCAGCACACAGCATTATACATATAGTGACGCCCCATGAAAACCTTTGTATTTTTAATATATTTGGACATTTGATCTTCATTTCAACAATATTGTGAGATGGAGGTAATATAACCCATATAACTGCAGTTTTCCTGTGAGGAAAAAGTTAGGACACCCCCACATGTATTACTACTTCAGAATAAAATAAGAATCAAGTGAAGGAAATTGGCTGCAGAAGAGTAGAACATAGTTAGAGAGGATTTTGGAGGAGTCTTGTCTTAAAACCTCAGACATTTAGATTGATTTGCTCTTGATTGTTGAAGTGAGTGGTGAAGAAGATCACCATGGCCAGATCCAAAGAGCTCTCTGGGGCTTTCAGAAAGAAGGTTGTAGATGCAGGTGAGTCTGGAAAGGGCCTTAAAAAACATCTCAGAGCAGTTAGAAATCTGCCGTTCCACTGTCTGGAAAATCATTTATAAGGGGATAACATATAGGTCAGGCCATCCTAACAAGTTCATCCCAAGAGCAGACCTTAAGATGTCTAAAGACGTCTTCAACAATCCGAAGATGTCATTACAAAAACCATTGTACCTCCTCTTCTGCAGTGACATCATGAACAATAAGGTGTTCTACCAGCACCCCAACCTGATGAGGGCTCTGGGCATGCATGAGACTGTCATGGAGGTCATGGTCAACGTGCTAAGTGGAGGAGAGTCCAAGGTAATGGCATTGTCACTTTCACCACACCTAGGAGACATTTACAGCCTTATCATTTACAACACATCCAGCAGAGCAGCATTGCGTATCACAGACTTAGCAGATAATTACTAGGTAATCACCTGGAACACTGCTAGCAGATATTTAGCACCTCATTACCCAGAAACGCTGCTGAAAGAGGGTTTGAACTTCATCACATGGTATACACTCCACAGACAATTACTGTTTTGTCACTAAGAAAGAGACCAAGTGGAGAATTCATCAGCCATTCTACCCAGCAGAGAGCAGAAATGCGTAGCATAATCAACACATGTACTGCAGTATTCCATAATGGCTTGATCTGACTTACAGTTAAGGCCCATTGCCTGTAATGCATCACCTGCTTAAAGACATTAGATTGTATCTGTATTCCACTCTCAACCCAGCAAATGCTCTCAACCCACAGTATCCACACCCTTCTTATTTAAGGTGTACCCATTGCTAAGTCATACAACGTACAATACAGAATCTCCATGGGAAAGCATTGCTAGGCTCCAGGTGGCACTATGACACTATGACCTGAAGATTGCTGGCCCCAACAAATCCTAGGTCATGCTGTGTGTCATCAGCAGCCAGGGTAGACTACTCTCTCTTTACCTCCATCACTCCAGTGTGATGCTGGCCAACATAGGCATCTCCGAGCCAACACATCAGAGCTGGATACCTGGCGCTTTTCTCTGAGTGTATTGGTTGCCTGGTGATACTGCATTGGCGGCAGTTTGAAAAGAGGTGGTGGCTGGTTGCACTGGTCGGAGGGGCTGGTCGGAGGGGGCATGTGTCAGTCCTCACTCTTCCAGTGTTGGGTGCATTATATGTAATGGTGAAAGAGAACCAACAAGTGGGTTGCTTAATTGGCAATAATATAAATAATAAATTTTTTTTTTTTTTTCTTTTTTCTGTATGATCACCATTGGGCGTGCTTGTATTAATGGTCCTCGTTCTGATGGATTTTTAAGCATGATTCTACAGAATAGGACACATTAGCCTAAAGTCACCATACCCAATGCACACATCTAGCCAATCCTGGTATTGGGCATGGTGACTTTAGGCCAATGTGTGCCATTGGGTTGGAACTCCACATTGGGAGCAATGTTCTCTGGAGTGATGGAGCTCAATACGATTAGAATAATTTGGAGTGGTGTTTGTGATCCATTACTAATCATCCAATGATCTCAATGATGCTCTTGAAACTGAATGTAATCCAGTCCTCACACTGGAACATTAGTGTACATTACATATCAGTAACTATGATATGACAATAATGTACACAAAAGCTTGCTATGTTTAGGTAGTTTACTTCTTACTGGTTTTTACTGGTTTGCATGGTTTGTCCTGAACTACCAGTTTCTTTTGCCTCTATAGGAAATCACTTTTCCCAAGATGGTGGCCAACTGCTGCCGTTTTCTCTGCTACTTCTGCCGTATCAGCCGTCAGAACCAGAAGGCCATGTTTGACCACCTGAGTTATCTTCTGGAGAACAGCAGCGTGGGTCTCGGTAACAGCTCCCACTTGTCTTTAATTTAAAGCTGACTGATGGTTTTGCTATTGGGTAGTGAACAGTCCCTGTGAGTGGGTTGAGATCTTTGTAAAAGCCAGAGAGCTTAAATCTTTTGGGGAGCCCAAACTTTCACATGGGGCTTCTTCTCCTTTTCTACCATAAAAGAGATCAGGTCATCTTCCACTCACTATTTAAAACTACTCACAGTATCCAAGGGTGCCTAAACGTTTGCATGCCACTCTATTAATTTCCAGGTACCTGGAAATCTGAGACATCATTCTGGAAACATCTAGAAAGGTTTTCTAGGTGTTTTTGTAGTTTGGGCAGTAGTGTGCTGTGTTTGCAGTAAAACCTGTGTTTCTCTCCAGCTTCTCCATCTATGCGTGGCTCCACTCCACTGGACGTTGCTGCTGCCTCTGTGATGGATAATAATGAGCTAGCCCTGGCACTGAGGGAGCCAGACCTGGAGAAAGTATGACACACACACACACACACACACACACACACACACACACTATTTTCTTTCTGTCTCCTTTTCATTCCCAGCCTCTTGTTCTTGTTCTTGTTCTTGCTCTGTTTCTTTGCCCTTCTTTATTCAGACTGGCAGCTGTATTCAGGCCGATATGTACCTGAAGTACACTAAAGCTAAATATGCACAGCAGGCCGGGCATACAAGGAGAAACAGAGCCAGAACAGTGTGTGACCAAGCACATCTAAAAACAGAGCACAAGCTAGAACACAGGGAACTAATTCTGTATTACTGTATCTCATCCTGAGTCACGTCCATACAAATACAGCTCAACCCACACACTGTTGCAGTTTCCTTTCTGCTCAGAATTTGGGTTTCGCTGACAGACGTCTCGCATATAAACATAGTTCAAATGCAAAAAGCAGATATTTCTGCTGCTCTTCTACATTAATAATATGATTTCTCACTGATTTTGTTGTGTTTATTTTATGTGAAGAATCATAGATTTTTATTTTGCTTGTGACACAAATTCCTTTTCTGAGAAAGAACAAATATAAATATGCCTTACATGCGAATTTGACCATGTTCAACCTAAATGGACTCCTTACTATCTGCCACTATTAATATTACCACTATTTACTATCATTACTCTGACCATCACTGCCAACTATATTAGGTTCTACTGCACCATGATTATTATATAATATTAATCATTAATTAAATATTATATTATGATCAGAGCAGTTCAAAAGTATAGATGGTTTGGTAAATTTTTGTCAATAATGTTTAAATAGTTCTGACCAGAGGAGGACGGGCCAGGTCCCCCTTGTGAGTCTTGGTTCCTCCCATGGTTTCTTCCTCCAGCTCTGAGGGACTTTTTCCTTGTCACTGTTGCTGTTGGCTGCTCACTGCTAACTTCTTAAGTTATTTCTTTTTATTTTCTGCTTTTTACTAATTACTAATTGTGTAAAGCTGCTCTGTGACAGAAGCAGTTGTAAAAAGCTATACAAATAAATTTGACTTGACTAGACTAAATACTCTGATTAATCCAGTCAGTAATAAGCTGAAGTGTGGGTGTGTGGATATTCACTTGGAAATTCACTTACTGGGAATTCCACTTTCAACAAGGAAAGGAAGTGCTTTGGTAAGAAATGTTCTGTGGTGGCGAAGAAAGTTAATTGTTTTTAAAAGCTAATTATTATAGAAATTGATTGAATTATGAATACACTGCCTGATGTCTGAGACTCTGTTTAAGGATAGTTTTGAGAAGACAGTTGGCTTAAACTGTATATTAGAAAATGCACGTAGGGCTAAAATACACTAGATGTCCAAATGTTGTGGACACCCCTTCTAATAAATGCATTTAGCTTCTTTAAGTGGGACCCATTGCTGCCGAAAATAAGCAATTGCACATACACATAGCTTTGCTAGTCCCTCTAGAGAAGTACTGTCAACAGGATAGGGCCCTCTGGGGCTCAGGCTTGGGCTAGAGGGGTGTAAAGTCCCCCAGCATTGAGCTGTGGAGCAGTGGAACTGTCTTCTCTAGAATGATGGTTGGTGCTCCATCCAGTACTTTTGGGATGACATTGGGAAGTCGGGATATGGTAGGGT
The DNA here is from genome assembly GCF_030463535.1 of Salminus brasiliensis. Taxonomy (NCBI): domain Eukaryota; kingdom Metazoa; phylum Chordata; class Actinopteri; order Characiformes; family Bryconidae; genus Salminus; species Salminus brasiliensis. Next base: position 9,006,017 of record NC_132899.1, on the reverse strand, counting down.
GGTGAACATCCAACATGCTGTCCTCACTGAAACTCTGAATGCAATAAAATCCTTTTAGCTATGCTCCTCCAAAATTAGTAGTTTTTTTTTTTTTTCTGGACTGTAGAGACAGTTACTCCAGCAAAGGCAGGATAAACTCATTTTTAATACCCATGTTACATATTTACCACTATTGTACCATTGTCACCATTATAAATCAAACCCACGTGAAGATTGACTGTTGGGTTTGGATAGTAAATAAAATGGCTGTTTAAAATGATTGTATTGTGGACATGGCAACCCCGGTTCTCATCACCACTACTGTAAAGAAAAGAAAGAAAGAAGTCAGTAAGCTTCTCTAGAATACAGCATTTCTTATTAAACCACTTTCAGTGACTGTTTACACACATACTTATATAATTACTCTGATGGTTATGTACTAATGAGAGAGAGGCGTGTGTGTGTGTGTGTCTGTCTGTATGCAGGTGGTTCAGTATCTGGCCGGCTGTGGGCTGCAGAGCTGTGTGATGTTGGTGTCTAAGGGTTATCCTGATATCGGCTGGAACCCTGTGGAGGGAGAGCGATATCTGGACTTCCTCCGCTTTGCTGTCTTCTGTAACGGTGAGCGCTGCACTCTGATCCAGATCATCTCTGACTCTTCCCAAAGGAAGTAGTTTTGTGACTGTGCTCTCCTGGCTGCTGTCATGTTGCTTCCTTTCTGTCTGAATCGCTTTATCCTGTCCATCTTCTGCTAAGCTGAAGTCCACTGAAAGCAAATCTATCAGAACTAGAATCTAGAATCAGATTACTAAATAATGTGTTTTTCAATAATTAATTCAAGAAAAAACACTGAATTTAAGGTATGTCCAAACTTTTGACTTTTGCTGTATCTGGCAGAGCGCTCAGTTTGACAGGGTTAATAATCTTGACTCTGTGTACAGTGCATGCTGAACGCTTACTGTCCCTCTCTCTCACTCTGTGTCTGTTCTGCAGGTGAGAGTGTTGAGGAGAACGCTAACGTGGTCGTCCGGCTTCTGATTCGCCGGCCGGAGTGTTTCGGCCCCGCCCTACGTGGTGAAGGTGGGAACGGGTTGCTAGCAGCGATGGAGGAAGCAATTAAAATATCAGAGGACCCCAGCAGAGACGGGCCGTCCCCTACATCAGAGGACAGCAAAACACTGTATGTCATACAGTGCACACACACACACACACATAAAGAGCAGTTTCAGTCATGTCTGTATATCCAGACATTTGCAGACACCTTCTCTTCCAGAATTTCTCCTGAAATCAGGGAGTTTATCGTTTCTTTGCTGCTGTAACAGCCTCTACTCCTCTGAGAGGAATAACACAGATGCTGGAACACTGTGAAATTGACAATGACAGTAAAAGAGCTCAGCATGTGAAATCTGGTCACTGTTGTGATTCTGCTGCTGAATAAAAGGAGGTCCATGCTGCCTTTATTGATGGATGCACTGTGAGCGCATGTGCTTTCACTGCTTCACAGAGGACAATTACAGTGCTATGAAAACAGTGATTATCGTTTATTGATCAGAGTTTGTGGCACAAAGTAATAAAAGACACACAGTGTGACATTGATGTGAAGCACAGAGTACTGATCGCACCCCCCTTGAGTACTAATAGCACCCCCTTGTGGACAGTCTTTCTACATGTTAGTGAGTGACAAGCCTGGTACATGAGGTGCTTCATATCTTAAAATTACAGACAGATAGACGGACAGAGAGATGAATGGACAGATGGACGGATGTTTTCTGTCTATACACTGTGTGTGTGTGTGTGTCTTCTGCAGCAGTGATACTTTGGAGGATGAAGAGGATGACACCATACACATGGGTAATGCCATCATGACCTTCTATGCTGCTCTGATCGATCTACTGGGGCGCTGTGCTCCGGAGATGCATGTGAGTCTCCCACACACACACACACAAACACACACACACACACACACAAACACACACACATGCACGTACATGAGAAACATCTGTTTAATGTTTGAATTAGTGTGATGTTGGAAACTTACAGAGACACAGGTTAAAATAGTCAAATTCTGCTCAACCCCCCCTCAGTTGATCCATGCAGGTAAAGGGGAGGCGATCCGTATCCGGGCTATCCTTCGCTCTCTCATCCCCATAGAGGACCTGGAGGGAGTCATCAGTATCCCCTTCCCCATGCCCACTCTCGCTAAAGGTAACATACACTTAATGCACACGATCACACTCATTAAAGACCAACCGCTTTTGTCAACCTCGTCCACACTGGCTAGTGTCGTGCTGAGTTATTGGGGGAGAGCGAGGGCTGTCCTACCCACCTTCATGGACTCCAGATGGCTGTGGAATCAGAGGGGATTTAATGTGGGAGCTCCGGATGGAAGGAACTCTGCCCCTCAGGAGCCCTCCTTAATGTTTTATGTTCTGTCCCGTTTGTTCCTCAGATGGTTCCGTGGTGGAACCGGATATGTCTGCCGGGTTCTGTCCTGATCACAAGGCAGCGATGGTTCTGTTTCTAGACCGTGTTTATGGCATCGAAGACCAGAACTTCCTGCTTCACCTGCTGGAGGTTGGCTTCCTGCCTGACCTCAGGGCCGCCGCTTCATTGGATACGGTGAGTCATGTAGAACATACTTGACTTTATGTAAATTATGTAATTTATTTATTTAAATTTTTCATAATTTCATATTAGCAGACTAAAAGACATATTTGCAATTATTTGTTGGGGAAAGTTTTTTTGATCCATGTTAGATTTTACTGCTACATCACTCACACATCACTGTCTCATTGTCTTCTGATGCTCTGTGCGATGTGCAGGCTGCTCTGAGTGCCACAGACATGGCTCTGGCTCTGAACCGATACCTATGTACAGCCGTGCTGCCGCTGCTGACCAAGTGTGCCCCTCTGTTCGCCGGGACGGAGCCGTTCGCCTCGCTGATCGACTCCCTGCTCCACACTGTCTACCGGTTGTCTAAAGGCTGCTGTCTCACCAAGGCTCAGCGGGACGCCATTGAAGAGTGCCTGCTCGCTGTGTGCGGGTGGGTGAATAGTTCAGTGTGTGTGTGTGTGTGTGTTTATCAAAGACATTAAAATACACATTTTAAAAATATTTATATATTTATATTTTCTATTGATAGACATATCTTATACAGTATTATCTTAGTAATATATCTCCAGTAGGTGAACACACTTAAAAAGGGGTTCTTCAAAGGTTCTTTAGACCTTTTATTTATAAGGTTCTTCTCTTTAATCAGTATGATGGAACCCCTTAAAAAAGGGTTCTATATAACACCAAAAGGGTTCTTCATTGTCAATGATTTTAGAGCTGTATGGAACCCTTTTTGCTAAACATATACAAATATATAAATTAAATATATTAATTATTAATATTAATATTTTTATAATTAATATTTATTATATATATTATTATTGATTTTTGTTTACTTAATAATAATAATAATAATAATAATAATAATAATAGTATTAGTAGTAGTAGTGTTAGTGTATGTATAAATATATATATATATATATATATATATATATATAGAGAGAGAGAGAGAGAAAGAGATATAGATGATAAACATCTAAATATATTTAGATGACTATAATGTCTAATGAACATTAAAAAAAATTGTTTTAACTAATAACTATAGGATGAAACCTAAAGACCAGCTTGAAAATAAATTGTATGTGTTTATTACACTAATTTAGAGTTCTCCACCAACCCAAAACATGAGGCTGACAGCTGGCAGAGGTCCTGTGGTCAGAAAATGACCTCTGTGTAAATAAAATAAGGAAATGCCATGTTTGAGTTGGACATTATCTGATTGTTTTCTTTGTTGAAGTCTTAAAATGTTATAAATTTATTTTCTCATACATTTACTGTTGAATCAGAATCACAGTAAGACTGCTGATCTGAACAGATCTACCCCATCATTATAATAACAATAATGAATATGTTGGGTTTTTCACAACTGTTGTGCATGTGTGTTTTTAGCAAACTGAGGCCTTCAATGATGCAGCATCTGCTCAGGCGGCTGGTGTTTGATGTTCCTCTGCTGAACGAACACACTAAAATGCCTCTAAAGGTGAGAGATCCAAATCTAGTACACAGATTAGCACCAACTGACCTGAATTACCATTATGCAAATAAGGTTGTTTTAAATACATATTTGTACCAGATTAAGACACCTATATAGATCTGGTTTCTCAAACCTTGTTGCAAAATAACCCTGGCTTAGTAAAAGAGCACCTGCCCATTCTTTGTATCAGCCAGTCAGTCTGATCATGACAAATGTGTGTGAGCTAGTAGGGACCATTTAGCGTAATTGTGATGGCATTGTGCTGTTTTTCCATTCAATAGTTTCTGTTAATGACCTTAAGAACAGTTCTGTGGGGGGACGTAGGAATTGAGGCTTTTTCTTGTGTTCCCAGCTGTTGACCAATCACTATGAGCGATGCTGGAAGTATTACTGCCTGTCTGGGGGTTGGGGCAGCTTCGGTGCAGCATCTGATGAAGAGCTTCACCTCTCCAGAAAACTCTTCTGGGGAATCTTTGATGCCCTGGCCAGAAAGGTATGCCACGTCAGTGCATCTCGAGATAATTATCCCGACGACCTATGAGTCGTGCTTAGACAGTGGTAAAGGTGTCGTGTTTGTTCCCTCAGAGGTACGATGCAGAGCTGTTCAAGCTGGCTCTGCCTTGTCTGAGTGCTGTAGCCGGAGCTTTACCTCCAGACTACATGGAGTCCAACTATGTGGCAATGATGGAGAAGCAGTCATCCATGGATGCAGAGGGCAACTTTAACCCACAGCCTGTTGACACCAGCAAGTTAGTGCCACTTTTCTCATGGGATGGATTGTTATTGTTATGGATTGTTGTTATTTAATGTTACTAATGTTATACATGTGTTTAAAAAAAATATTCCCCAGATCACCTTCTCTTGACAAATATTGATCTTGAAAATAGCCGAAAATCCAAAACTAGTAAAAAAAATCGTAGCCTTAAAGCTTTAAAATGTTACATTTTAAATTTTCAATCTCAACATTAGCTTCATTTAATGTTTACTAAGAAGTACTAACATTTCAATGCACTGAAACATTTCAATTAGTGACATTGATTGCTACATAAGCCTGCTTTTATTGATGAAATCATTATGGTTTTTCCTCAGTGTGAATATTCCTGAGAAACTGGACCACTTCATCAATAAATACGCTGAGCACTCTCATGAGAAGTGGTCGATGGAAAAGGTAATGAGGCTCGCTGCCGGAGCGACATGAGCTCTTAGAGCTTCGGTTTCTGTCTTTCCCCTAATTTCTCTGTGTTTTTCCCCTCTCTCTCTCTCTCTCTCGCTCTCTCTCTCTCTCTCTCTCTACACAGTTTGCGAATAGCTGGGTACATGGTGAGCAGTTATGCGAGGCCTCTAAAGTTCATCCTCTGCTGAAACCCTACAAGGGACTGTCTGAGAAGGTACTCCAGCCACATTAGCTAAAGAGTAGACATAGTGTGTTGTGTGTCTCTTGTGTTAAAATACTGATCAACACTGGTCGTCCACGTTATATAAGGCTCTTACCTTGTACTTCTCTCCTCCAGGATAAGGAAGTGTACCGCTGGCCAATCAGAGAGACTCTGAAGACCATGCTGTCATGGGGCTGGAGCATAGAGAGGACGAGGGAGAGTGACCCGGCTAGCTTACACAGCCGGACTCGCAGGATATCTCTCTCCAGCCAGGTCACAGCACTCTTTACGCTGTATAGAGCTACAGTCCAGCTTTGTTAGCGGGAACGTTAGCCTTGTACATTGAGTTTTGGTGATTGGTCCTCAGAACAATGAGATTAATTAGTATTATGTTATTAAGCACTTAATCTAAAGTTGGTTTCAGGATATCCAGTAATACATTACTTTGTCCAAGAGTTAGCTAAAGGCACTTCTTGCTTAGAAGTATGGCTAATAACTGTGTAGTTATACATTAATAAATCATGCAAAACAGTGTAACTACTGGTGTTGTGCTCACTGTCCAAATGTTTGAGGACACCCCTTCTAATGAATACATTCATCTACTTTAAGTTGCACCCATTGCTGAAACTCTAAACACAGTAGAGAAGTATTGTCAATAAAATAGACACTCTGGAGCAGATAAACATGAACCTATTGGCAGCATGCCTTAACAGTAGGCATTGGCTGGAGGAGTACAAATTCCCCAGCATTGAGCTGTCTTCTCTGGAATGGTGGTTGGTGCCCCATCCAGTGCTTTTGGGATGAGTTGGAGAGTTTGGGTGATGTGGGTTGGTGGTCATCCAACATCCTGACCTCAGTATCTTCACAGCAATGCTCCAAAATGTAGGAGAAAGCCTTCACTGGACAGTAGAGACAGTTTCTCCAAGTTTCTCCCACAAACGCAGGATAAACTCATTTTAATACCTATTATTTCAGAAGAAACAATGTAAGAGTGTTTGTCCCAATACTTTTGGCCATACAATGTATTAAAATGAACTGTGGCTTTTTCTATTACGGCTGTTGAATTGCACTTGTGTAATTGCATGAGTCAGAACTGAGATTGATATCCATGTGTAGGTACACAAGCTGTACAACCACAAAACATCTGTAATAAGTTATTAGTAGTTACACGGTTATTACATGATTATTAACATGTAATTACACAGAGATGCAATATTAAGTGTGTTCTAATGAGCTTATATTCTTTTTATTTGAATGGGCGAACATCTAAACACAATTTGCTGTGATTCAAATTTCAAAGGAATGAATTATTAAATTTGTTTTTTTCTTTTTAATAAAATATTTGCTCGCTATAGCTGTCCATCGAGGGCGCCCATGGCTTCAGCCCCCGTCCAGTAGACATGAGCAATGTGACACTCTCCAGGGACCTACATGTAAGTGAAACCTTATTGTTTGTACAGTTCTAATTTACAGTAGAGTTTCACAAGTGCACTGTAGCGTTAATCTCGTCTCGTCAGTTTAAAACACTGCTCAGTTGGACACTTGCTCTGCCATGATCTTAATGTCATTAATTGATCATATAAATGATGTAAATGATGGAAGCTTTAGTAATCTGTTCCCAGGTCAGTTCCTCACATTACACACTGGCTCTGAGCTGAAGTATCTCCCACACTGTGTTTTTTCTTTCTGGCACTGTGTGATTGTGTTTTGCAGTCAATGGCAGAGCTGCTGGCAGAGAATTATCACAATATCTGGGCCAAAAAGAAGAAACTGGAACTGGAAGCCAAAGGTACGTCTGAGATCTGTTGAGTCAAAGCTGAAGCCGATATTCATGTGTAATTACACAAGCTGTACAAGCGCTGTGCATCTGTAACAAATTCATCATGAATAGTTACACTGTTATTATATGGATTGTGACTGTGTAATTACACAGTTATTAGAGACACAGTAGGTCTCTAGATACACTCAAAGACGTAATTTGAAAAAGCCATGTGTCACTGTGACTAAGTGAAGCCATGAAATAACTACATTTTGAAAGGTTGAACATGTATGAAGCCCCTCATCCAAACCCAAGGTCCTATAAATTCTCTACCTTGTTCCTGAGTCTTCACCACCCTGTCTTCTCCCTTTTAAGCCTGTCATCTGTCACCCCGGCTTCACTTATCAGAGGGAGCGCTGGCTCCTACCACAAAGCAGAAGCTACCTGAGCGAAAGTCTCTCCCCTCTCTTACAGTCTTCTCCCATATGATTTGTCATGTAATGCCCCTGATTTGGTTCTTTGACTGCTTTACATGCTCCTTTTGGGATGGATCAGGTTTGTTAGACTAGGGAAAACTCAAAAGAATGTGCAGAGCTTGGTGTCTTCAGGACTGGGATTGTGAGCCCTCGCTTTATTTAACAATCCAGTTCCCTCATTGCAGCTGACCATTACAGTCCTTATGTATTAACTTATGGATTAACCAGTAGCATCATTTTAACAGCATAGAGCTCCTGTAGGAATTCCCAGAAGTTGCTATCTGGATGTTTTTTAACCACGTTTTGACATTTATGGCCCAAACAGAAGACCTAACCCTAATGAATTTTCACTCTTTCATGTTGCTTATTTAACAGGTGGAGGGAGTCATCCGTTACTCGTTCCCTATGACACTCTAACTGCCAAAGAGAAATCCAAAGACCGAGAAAAAGCACAAGACATCCTCAAGTTCCTTCAGATCAATGGGTACACTGTATCGAGGTGAGGTGCACATTTAAGATCATTTATGGTTGCTTTAATGCATCTTTAATGGTAGTGTTTGTACAAACCACACCTTTAATATAACTGTTCTAACAAAGGCCTTTACCTCACTTTTAATACTAGTGTAGCACTTTTAATAGAAGTCCTTTACCTTTATTAACCCTCTGGAGTCTAAGGGCATTTTCTCAATTTTTTGCAAATCTTACATTTGCCTTTAAAGGCACTTGCATACCGGATAATACCCACATGTTTTATTTGGAAAATGTTTAGAACTACATCAGCTCTCTATTTAATGTGACCTAGAGCAGAGGGTAAAGAGATACTCTAACCTGAACCCTAAAAAAAAAAATTTAAGTCAGGATATTTTTCATATTTCCTGTGAAAACATTCATTTACTCATGTAGACAAATTGTTTTGGTGCTGGAAATGGCTTTACCAGAGTCTCAGCTTTACAAAAGCAGTGGAATTTAAAATACCAAGAGTATATAAATGCGAGAGGCAGACGGCAAGTTTCTCAGTGTCTATTGGTCAGTTTCACGCAAACCATAGACTGACGTACAAATCCACCAATTACAAATGAGAGGCAGATGACGGACCCATGAATTCAGACAGGGTGAGAGGCAGAGGTGAGTATCTCTTCTTGACAGTGTAATAGAGTAACTCCGGATGTGAGTAATGTACACTCTGACCATGAGAAGCAATGAAAAGGGCAGGCTCTACAGATCCTGGTAATGTCTGAGCTGCATTATTAAAAACATTGAGAAACGCATGAGGTGCAGGCGCATTCGTAGACTTCAGAGGATTAATGATGTCCTTACAGGGAGGTTTATTGTATTTTTACTTATAAACTTAATTCAGCTGTGCAATTACAAAAATCTTCTCTCATTAGGGCTATGATGGAGCAGGAGCTTGACACCCCATCCATTGAGAAACGCTTTGCCTACACGTTTCTGCAGCAGCTCATCACATATGTAGATGAGGCCCATGAACACATGCTGGAGTTTGGTGAGCACCTTAGAAACTAGCACTTCATCAGCACACCACTCAAAAAGCTTATTCCTTCACAAAGTAGGACTTTTCTTTCATACCTGTGTGCTTTGAATCTTAATATTGCAGCACTGTTTGACGAAAGGCCTGTTTATACTCATTATTACTGTATTTGACAGTAACATATAATAGCATCCATTAACCCCATCAAAACAGACATCAGTAGTACACTAATACTATGGTGTTTTCATGGGTTTATTTTCGTGTCTGCTTCAGATGTTAGCACACGACCGAAGGGAGAGAAAATCCCTCACGAGCAGCAGATGAAGTTCTTTGGAAAGGTCTGATGCTTGTTCTCGGTTTCATTACACTTGCAGTTCAGTCTCCCTCAGTATTATGCAATATTATGTGGAAAGCAGCTGAAGTAAATCAAGGGATTCTCAAGATCAAGACACACTCAAAGTTGCATTTTCACAATTCTCTCACAGGTCGTTCTGCCTCTTGTTGACCAGTACTTCAAGAACCATCGCCTCTACTTCCTGTCTACCGCTGTCCGACCAATTGGCAGCGGAGGCCACGCGTCCAATAAGGAGAAAGAGATGGTGACCAGGTGGGTGGTAAGGTGTCTCTCGGAGTAAAACACAGTAATGCATCAGAATGAATAAATGAAGGCAGGCTTACACACCTGCTACATAAATACAGGACTGGTCAGGGCTCCTCAGAATTATTAGCACTCCTGTGGACAAAAGTATTGAGACACCTACACATTACCCCCTACAGGAGCTTTTATGACATCCCATTCTAAATCTGTAGGCATTAAATATGGAGTTGGTCCCCCTTTGCAGCTCTAACAGCAGGTACAGGAGCAGCGTTGGAGGCTTTTATGCACTGTGCAATGGTGGCATCCTATTACAGTACAATAGTTGAATTCAATGGGACTTAATGAAACACCTGAATTCAACAATTAAGAGGTGTGTCCCAATACTTTTGCCCAGATGGTGTATCTTGCAACTAGGGAATTCAGCTACTGTTAAAAAAAGAATAGATAAAAGAAGGTGCATCCTTTCCTGACACAGGTGTTCAGTTGCATTCACACAGTGTATAGAATCCATAGTAAAGCATTGACAGTGTGGCTGTAGCATGTGGCTGAGTGCAATCAAATTTTCCAGAATCTAGTGTAAAGCCTTCACAAAAGAGTAGAGGCTGTTACTAGAGTAAAAGAAGGCAAACTCTGTATTAATGTACTTGATTTCAGAAGAAGTCCTGGATGAGCAGGTGTCTACAGAAGGTTGGATAGTGGGATGGTTGGATCTAAGGCCTTCAAGACCTTTATCTCATCTTTAGCAAGCAGCTGGATAATTCCGAAGGGCACTGTATGAATATGACCGTACAGTAAATTAACTTCTACAGAGCTGATGTCCTTAGTTTACAGCAACGGTGCTGATCCCACTACACAGGACTATGGGAGCTCATTATGAATGAACACAGTTTGAAGGAATAATTACTAATAAAAGACTTTATGCAGATGCATTAACTGTGAAACTGTGTTAAGACTGTGAAACTCATTCATCTGAAATGTTCATATGTTCCCCTTATAGCTGCTCTTCTTTGCCTTATTTATCTACTCTCATTAACTGTCTTAGTATGTGCAAATCTCTTGTCTAGGCTTCAAGCTGTCCTCTCAATTTGCTTCTTCTGCTTTTGTCTGTACTGTGTCTGTACAAGCAGCTCTACTGATTCCACTAACCTGTTTCATCTCCTGTGCTTCTGATTCTCTCTCCTATCTTTTTCCCTTTGCTCAGTCTTTTCTGCAAACTGGGAGTTCTTGTCAGACATAGGATATCTCTGTTTGGTAAGGTTTCTCGAACTGCGGGGGCGTGTGTTCTTCATCGGTGTGTTAAGTTTTTGAGTGGTGTGTGTGTGTGTGTGGCTGTGTCGTTGGTGTTGTCCTGCCTTTGGGGAGCCTCCTGAGTGAAGCAGACAAGATAGTCTGAGCCTTTTTTATGTCTTCTAAAATCAGAACAGCTCCAGAAGCTTTGAAGCATGTCCCTCAGCTGAAGCTCTTCTAAGCCAGTTATCGTGAGGTGACTTGAAATGGGATGAGCAGGAGATTAAAGTGTTGGGTGATGTTGCATGTGCCACAACGTGTCTCTCTTCCCGTTTGTTGTGCTGTGGTGATAAGACACAAAGTTTGATGTGATGCTTACTGTTTCCATCAGCCTGAATTTTAGTAAATGGGCTAGAGTCCCAGATTTTGGTTGAACGGCTAAAGGGTGTTGAAAGGGTGTCTAACAGCTGTCCAACTATGTGTGTGTATATATATATATATATATATATATATATATATATATATATATATATATATATATATATATATATATGTATATAAAATGAAGAGACATCTTCATTTCTTTTTTCTTAAATCTCTCTGGCAGCCTTTTTATTCCAGACATTTCATCAAACAAAGCTGAGTTACCTGAATTTGCAGACTATGAATGGCATAATGTCCCAACAGCAGTGTGAAAGACTAGTAGAGAGCCTGCCAAGACATGAGAACTGTGATTGGCAGTCAAGCTTATTTCACCATAGTGATTTCTGAATAGATAGATAGATCGATAGATAGATCACTTTATTTATCCCACGGGGAAAGTCTGTTTTACAGCAGCAAAATCAAACAAGAGAGCAGCATAATAAAGGCACTTAAATGCTCTCAAAGTTCAAATATTAGCACTGTGTTGTTTAAATTTGAATAATAACTTTGCATTATAATTATTACAATCATTTCTTTGCATTATTCGAGCAGCTGTTTTTGAGCAGTTGTCATTTCTGCAAATAAATGCTCTAAAATAGCAAATATTTTTATTTGGAATTTATTGGAAATGTTGTCCATGGTTTATGAAATACAATGAAAAAATAACATTTCCATTAAAAAAAATAGTACCACCAGAGGAACTGATTATGTAAGATGGTCTCTTAATTTTTAGGAGCTGTGTGTGAGATCCGTTGCTGATATAGATGTGGAAAGGCATCTACAGATGTGTATTCCCTGTAGAGAAGCATTGGCACACATAAACACACAAACCTATTGGCACTGTGCCAAAATGCCAGGCATGGGCTAGAGGGGTATAATACCCCTCTAAACGTTGTGGAGCAGTAGAACTGTGTTCTCTGGAATGATGGAAGGTGCTCCATCCAGTACTTTTGAGATGAGTTGGGGAGCTGGCATGGGGTGGGGTGGTGATCATCCAACATCCTGACTTCAATAGCAATCTTGTTGCTGAATACAATCAAATCCCCACAGCAGTGCTCCACAGTAGAAAACCCTTTCTAAACTCTTTTTAACTCTTTTAATACATATTTGTTTTCGTTGCCGACATAAAAATCTTGTGGCTCCAAAATCCCGGCTTACAGGAGAGGATTTTGGAGCATTTCTGTTGGGCTGTTTATCATGAAATTTGGACACACTGTAAAGGACAGCTGTCAGAACTTTGAGCACCCTTGTTTGAACAAAGTATTGGACTGTGATCATTGTAGCTGCATGCTATGTAAGTGTTTGTGCTTCACAAAATAGATGCTGTGCTACAAAATGTAAAGCATTACCCAGCAGGCTCTGTGCTTTGCTCTGACATGTTTCCTCTGTAACTTTCTCAGGAAACGACTCCACCTCTATTGTGAATTGCCTTCATATACTGGGACAGACACTGGATGCCAGGTCAGTGACGACTCCTCCTCCTCCTCCGGGTAACACTAGCTCAGGAAAATCAGTGCTCCATTAGCTTTAAAAGATAAAGCCATCTACTGTTACCGCTCTATGACTACAATGACTCTAGAACATCCCATAAAGTTAGCCGTTTCTGACATGCTACTAAACCTTCACCCACTACCCTATAATCATGCCCTTTCAGGCATTAATGTTGATGATGCTTGAAATCCCCCTCGTCTGTAGGACAGTGATGAAGACAGGTTTGGAGTCAGTGAAGGCGGCCCTGCGGGCGTTTTTCGACAATGCTGCAGAGGATCTGGAGCGGACGATGGAGAACCTGCGGCAGGGTCAGTTCACCCACACCAGGTCCCAGCCCAGGGGAGTCACCCAAATCATCAACTACACCACTGTGGCCCTGCTGCCTGTTCTCTCCTCACTGTTCGAACACATCGGGCAGAACCTGTTTGGGGAGGATCTTATACGTGAGTGTACATTTCACATGAAAGGTTGGGATGTGGAAACAATGGGCTGGCCCTGGAGTAGCTGAGGCACTATTATGAGGAATTCCTGCTTGGGTCTGCAAAGTTAATGTGGGTGTTATTACCATTGGTTATTAACCAGGGATTTCAGTTTCTACATGTCAGCAATGTGTAAAGCACCAAAAGCTACTATTTACAGGGATGCTAATCTTCAGCATGCAGGTCCATGTGATGCCTTACATTATATGCTGTCATCAAGCAACATTTTTGTAAATTTCTTGTGTAATAACTTTTTGTGATGTAGCTTTTAGAGGGTTTCCTATCAGTACCAATGTGAAAAGTTCTGACATGGCATGTTTCTGTGGTGCATTTCACACCAGATCACTCTGAATGACTTTGTTTTATATCTTAGTCACTTAATCATGCAGAACATTTGGGCATTTAAAAGCTTGGTTGTGACCCTGAATTAGACACTTCAGACCTGTGCATTCAGGCTGTACCAGTGTATTCAATTTACTGTGTCTTGTTTGGCAGTGGATGATGTCCAGGTGTCCTGTTACAGGATCTTAAACAGCCTCTACTCTCTTGGCACCAGCAAAAGCATCTATGTAGAAAGGTACTGAACAGATACATGCAGAATTTACATTTCAAGCCATTTTTCTATTCGCTTACATGAGTCAGTTAATACTTTTAGAGGCAATATTAGCACTCGGTATCACTTTACTAAGATGGTCCCTTATAGATGCCTCGTAGATGCTCACCTAAAATTCAACTGAATATGAACTAAATGCAACTAAACTGTAAGTTGAATGTAACCCTACACCTAATCCTTACATTAACCTTGCCCTTGAATCAACCCTAAATCCTAACCCTAACCCTCTCCTTACCCTTAAATCAACCCTAAACACTAATCCTAACCTCCACCTTACCCTTAAATCCACCCTAAATACTAACCCTAACCTTCACCTTACCCTTGAATCAACCCTAAACACTAATCCTAACCTCCACCTTACCCTTAAATCAACCCTAAATACTAATCCTAACCTTCACATTACCCATGATAAACCCTAAACCCTAACCCTAACCTTCACCTTCACCTTACCCTTAAATCAACCCTAAATCCTGACCCTCAACCTTCCCCTTACCCTTGAATTCATTCCAAATTCTAACCCTAACCTTACCCTTGAATCAACCCTTAACCCTAACCTAAATCTTACCCTTAAATCAATCCTAAATCTGAAGCCTAACCTTCACTTTACCTTCGAAACAACCCTAAATCCTAACCCTAACCTAAATTCTAACCCTAACCTTCACCTTACCCTTGAATCAACCCTAAATCCTAACCCTAACTCAAACTTAAACCTTAAATTTAACCCTAACCATACCTCTAAAAGGTTAAGGTTATTGTTAGGAGTAGGATTACTTTTAAAGTTGCATTTAGAACACATTAAGTTGAATGTTAGTTGAATACCAGGTGAGCATCTACGAGGCACCTACAATGGACCATCCAGGTAAGGTGTTACCTAGCACTGTTTTCTGTAACATATAATATAAGGTTTAGTGTTAGCACTGTGTTGTACTGCTGTGCTTTGGGCTGTGTGCAGGCAGCGGCCTGCTCTGGGCGAATGTCTGGCTGCGTTTTCCGGTGCGTTCCCTGTGGCCTTTTTGGAGCCAAATCTCAACAAATACAACAGCTACTCCATCTACAACACCAAAGGCTCCAGAGACAGGACAGGTGAGTAGAAACACCTACGTTCCTAAGTCTCAAAAGGTTGGTAGAGATGTTGGATGTATCGACTGACTATATTTAAGATTGAATTGAATTTGTTAGCTCTGTTATTAACTCAATTAAACTGAACTTAACTAATTAATGCAAAACATTCTCCTCTCTTTCATTTCCTCTCGCTCTCCCTCCTTCCACCAGCCTCCGGCCTCCCGACCCAGGTGGAAGAGGTCTGTCCTCTCGTGCCGTCTCTGGAGAAAGCTCTGGAGGAGATCATGGAGTTAGCAGAGTCGGGGATGCGCTACACTCAGATGCCGCACGTCATGGAGGTGGTCCTGCCCATGCTCTGCAGCTACATGTCCCACTGGTGGGAGCATGGACCCGAGAGCAACGCTGAGCATGCAGAGAGCTGCTGTACCTCCTTGACCTCTGAACATATGAATGCCCTGCTGGGGAACATCCTCAAGATCATCTACAACAACCTGGGCATCGACGAGGGTGCCTGGATGAAGAGACTTGCAGGTAATTTCAGGACCATCCTGATCTTTGACCTTCAGTGAAATACATGTCCAAACACAATGTCCAAATATTTGTAGACACCCCTTCGAATGAATGCATTTTGCTACATTAACTTGCACCCATTGCTGACACAGACGTGCAAATGCACACACAGCCTGTCTATTTCATGTAGAGAATTACTGCTATTAGAATAAGACTCTCTGATGCAGACAAACATGAACCTATTGGCAGTCAAATTCTCACAGCAATTCTCCATAATCTAGTAGAAAGTCTTCCCTGGACAGTAGAAACAGTTACTCCAACAAAACCAGGATGAACTCTTTCTTAATACTCTTGATTTCAGGATAAGTAGGTGTCCCAATACTTTTGTCCATGTATTTATATAATGTATTTGTTTAGTATAACTGAACTTTACATACATACCACCAGGTTAACCACTAATTAGCATGATGCTACATCATCACATACTGTACATACTGTACATCATCACACATCTTAACTTTTCACAAGCCCTTCTCACCACTACTCTTCCTCTGGCAGTCTTCTCGCAGCCCATCATCAGCAAGGCCCGGCCGCAGCTGCTGAAGACCCACTTCCTGCCGCTGATGGAGAAGCTGAAGAAGAAGGCAGCCACAGTGCTGCTAGACGAGGAGCACACCAAGGCTGAGGGGAGGGGCGAGATGTCCGAGGCTGAGCTACTCATCCTGGACGAGTTCACTATCCTGGTGCGGGACTTGTACGCCTTCTACCCACTCCTCATCCGCTTTGTTGACTACAACAGGTGAGAGAACACAGCTGAGCACACGGGTGCACTGACTGAAATATTGGTAGGGTATTGAAGTGAATGCCTAAAAAGGAGCTGTCCAAGACGTCTTAGACAGCACTTATAGCACCACCTAATGGGGAATCTGCAGCCTTCACATCTAAAAAGGCCAGTCAGTTGAATGTGGTTGTATGTATAGCATACACCCTGCCCCCTTTCAGCCCACCTTTTCTGATAGGATGCACCCAGATACTTCGTTTTGGTCATTAATGGTGGTTTCCACAATAAACAGAAAATCAGAGACTCCCTGAAGAGACTTAAAGACGTATCATCAGTACAGTTTTGAATGGCTGTGTTAGATGTTTTTGCCCGTGAGTGAATTCCTGTGAACGCTGCAGTTCACTGTGTGCTTGTTTTCAGAGCAAAGTGGCTAAAAGAGCCAAACCCGGAGGCTGAGGAGTTGTTCCGCATGGTGGCAGAGGTCTTCATCTTCTGGGCCAAATCGCATGTGAGTGAAAACATACACACACACACACACACACACACACCATCCAGAATCACCATCTTATGTGCACTCTATCATTGTCAGTTCTAGCTATTGGCTTATTAGTCAACTGTGACAATGAGCCTAATTCTCAGAGATACTCTATTATTTTCTGTACTTGCAGCATTTTTGATACTTTGTGGGAAATAATTTTGCTCTTGGCTTCTGGGAGAAGCCAGGCAGAGAGTCAGAGGTCACTGTTTTGTGATGGCTTTCTGACTGTGAATGAGTTTGGTTAATGTTAGAGGTTCAGCTGAACCATGTTGAATTGTGGTGAGACTCATTTGGAATGATCCCACTAAGAGGAAGTTCAGTCAAGAGTGAAATGAGGCATTTGGGGTATTTTCTTGTGAACTTTTTGACCCTGAGTGTTTTTGTGTTGCTTTATTTTACAGAATTTCAAACGGGAGGAGCAGAACTTTGTTGTTCAGAACGAGATCAACAACATGTCGTTCCTCATTACTGACACCAAGTCCAAAATGTCCAAGGTAAGAGAAGTGGTACACAGTAACGAAGTGCATGTATTCCATTACTGTACTTATGTACTTCAAGTATCTGCAGTCTGATATGTGCCAATATAGATTTTAATATATATAATAGATTAGCTTTATTAAAATATTTGGAATTTGTATATCTAACATATGGTTGTCATATTAAATTTTTGTGACATATATTATTTTGAATTGCCTATTTGTAAATATGAAACATATATTATACACATTTTTTATACATATTTTTATTACTGCTGCATATGTGTACATATCAGCATAACCATTTTAAAATATGGAATTTAAAAATATAAATTAGCTTTATGTCAACATGTGCAAACATATATGTGTAAAACATATAATTAACATTTGATTATTAAAACAAATCTTTATATAATGTATCATGCATATATTACATAGGTGATATATGTGTACTATCATTACCATTTGTTTATTTGTATACTACATATATGAACAAATATGTATTTAAGCAAATGTGGTGATTTTTACTACTAATTATATCAATAATAATAACAATAATAATAATAATATATATATATAATTTAATAATAGTAATAATAATATTAATATGTACATATATTTTAGAAAAATGCTCAATTATATGTGCATATATCAGATTGAAAAATATATAAATATATATAAATATATATATCCACTTTTTTGGTCAAATGTGTTGATGATACTTGTTACTCTAGGTAGGAGGTAGGAGAAAGAAATTGATCTACTAAGATTTCAGATAGAACATGTTTTTTTTTTTTATTAAAGCTAACTAGTCATAGCAGACATTTCACAAAAAACTTGCCCCCATTATTATTATTATTATTATTATTATTAATATTATCTGATGTGCATGTCTCCTTACTGGCCTGCAGGGGGCAGTGTCAGACCAGGAGAGGAAGAAGATGAAGAAAAGAGGAGATCGGTATTCCATGCAGACGTCCCTCATTGTGGCTGCTCTGAAGAGACTGCTTCCTGTGGGGCTGAATATCTGCGCACCTGGAGACCAGGAGCTAATCGCTCTTGCCAAGAACCGCTTCACCCAGGCATAGAAACACTCACTTTACTCTACACATACACACATCCTCACACACACTCCAGCAAGAGAGGTTCACGCCCATGCAGATTAATGGATGCGTAGAAAGTTTCATTCAAATTTAAATAGAACTGAGTAACGGCCAGAAAAGGCTGAGACCAGTTATTCATTTCCTAAAGAGCCTGCATCAAGGGAAACTGCGTTCCCTCACTTTTATGACATGATAATTGATATACTATGTAAACGATATTTTACATTTAAAAAAAAAATAGCTCCAGTTTAGCTCCACCCACTCACACTGAAGTTCATCCCGGCTTGCTTTTGGCATGTACACAGGACAGCCAATCAAGCATGTGTTAGTCTCATAGATACAGTTACTAAAAACAACCTGTTCATTTAAAAAGATGAGTATGGGGCTCAGCCGACTAAGAGGTTGAGGTGTTCGCAGCCACACAGCCAATCGTAAATGATTCCATGCGGCAAATCATTCATTATTAGCCATGCCAGTCTTCTGGGTGTGACCAGCTTATGTAATATGATCTCAGCACTTAGCACTGAGGACAGATTGTCAGGTTATGCAGAGTCCCTTATCTAGTTGACACAAGCTTTAAGGGACGTATCGAGGCAATCTGAGTGATGCTCAGGGGAGTGAGATCCACGGCCAGCTGTAATACCTGCTATACGCTGAGACTGTGGCCTGACGCTATGACACTGTGGCCAGAGGATTGCGAGTTCGAATCCCGGGTCATGCCGCTTTCGCCATCAGCAGCCGGAGCAAAATCGGGGTGGGTAGATGGCGCTCTCTCCCCACATCTCTCCCATTGTGATGCTGGCCGACACAGGGCTCTGTTGGATGCTGTATCAGAGCTGGGGATCCGTCACTTTCCTCCAAGCGCGTTGGCTGCCTAGTGATGCTGCACTGGCAGTTTGAAAAGATGTATCGGAGCAGGCGTGTGCTTATCGTCACCCTCCTGGTGTTGGGGGCATTGTGAGGAATAGGAGGAGTCCTAGTAATTGGGTGGGTTAATTGGCTCAGCTAAATTGGTAAGAAAATTGAGTAAATATGAAATATATATATATGATTATGGACCTCAGGAAAAGCAATGCAGGTAAAATGTAGGGTATGGGGCCTTTAATATTGCCTCACTCTTCTTAGAGAGGTGATTTAGCATAGCGGGACAGTTGTTGTATTTGTAATTTGCATTTTCCATTCAGTGGTCAGTAAAGCGTCTTGTTCTTATCCAACAGAAAGACACCGAGGATGAGGTTCGGGAGATCATTCGCAATAACCTTCACCTGCAGGGCAAGGTGAGGAGACTAGCAGTGTTTTGTTTTTTCTTCACCAAGACATCATATTCATGTATCAACATTCAGTACAACTCTGTGTGTCTGCTGTCCTTCCCATCTACTCACTCACACAGCCGCTTTACATCGCATGCCTCCCGTGTTAAGCTCCTCTTGCTCCAACGAAAGTGATAAAGCTAACAGGATAATGAATGAACACTAAATGGGAAACAGTTGAGACCCCAAACCCTCTTTCATTATTAGCCATGCTAGTCTTCTGGGTGTGACAGGCTCATGTAATATGATCTCAACACTATACTGAATTTTTCAGTCACTTATCATGGTGACACATGCTTTAAGGGACGTCTCGAGCCAAACTCTGCTTGCGGCAGTGAGGTGCGTTTGGTAGAAATTGTCAAGGGGTTTGAATGTCAGTAGTGTGAAACATTTTAAGGTAGGGAATGAAATCAGCTCCACAACCAGCTGTAATACCTACTTTACCAGTGCTGTGATTTCATTTTGGTTCAGCAGTTTTACACACCAGCTTCAAACTACTAAAAATCCCAGAAAACAATTATTACACCTGAAAAAACCTAATCCCGACTGACTGTGCCACCTCTCGCTTATGCGAAACGATTTGTATAACATCTCCTGTTTTAATACTGCAACAATCAGCGCTTCCTCTATGATGGCTCAGACAGGACAGAGACAGTACAGAGCGTGTTGTAGGTCACAGCAGCTCTGTTGGTCAGGGAAGTGAATTTGCATGTTGAACTCAGTGTGAAAGTTTATTTCGCCTGTCGGGACGACTCTCATTGAGATACACAGAATTTCGTGCAAAAATGTTTTCAGACAAAAAAGCAGGTGGGTGTTTCTGGCTCCCCCTACAGTCAGGAAGTGTAATTTGCGCTTTGAGCCACTCCTAAAGCACAGCTGCACATATGCATTTCTGGACAAGCTGGGAGTGAAATAAGCATGTGGACTGAGGCAATATTACAGGATTTTACACTAATATGAATCAGGGTACATAGTTCATGTAAGCCTTGTCCCCTTCACTTCACCAAAATTGCATAGTCGCCCCCAAAGGGGCTATGTTCTCCCCATGACCGGTCAGTGGAGCAGCAACATGATTTTGAAGCTGTTATAAAAGTGCTACATAATGCTGCTTTAAAGGAATGGTTCCGTCTTACCCCAGTAGTTATGTCTGGTGTCTGAAGTTTGTTTCTTTAGTTTTGAACCGGAGCTACACGGTTAATGTAGAAGTAATGAGCGCCTGCATCATCCAAACATTTTTAATGGCATAATAAATAAATGTAGCTTCAGTGCTAAACTAAAGATGCAACTTTAGACACGAAACATGTTTTGACTGATTGATTTTTGTGAATCATTTTTTAAACGTGAATCATTTATTCAATACTGGTGTAAGCTGGTGGATGCTGGTTTTGAGCTGGTTTAGCTGATCAGTCAACATTATCATGCTGATAGACCTATTGATACCATAGTATAATCATACTACAACAAACTATAATATAATACTATAAAAATAGTACAATCATGTAAATTTATACAAATAATGGTAATATTGCGGGTAATCATTCTAATGTCATTATAATAATAATAATAATAATATTAATTGTTATAATAATAATAATAATAAAGAGCACATTCTGCAAAAATGGTAGTTCTTCATGTTTTTTTGACTTGAAACCAAAATATTTGTTAATTTAACAACGGACATTATATATTATGGCATATTATGGTATATTATGGGATCAGTGATAAAAAAAAATACATTATTATTATTCTCATCAAAACTCATTAGGACTTTATACTTGCATGCCTCAGCATTTTACCTTCATTTCACTGTCTTTGTGTCCATCTCCTCCACTCTCTGCATGTCTGCATGTTCCTGTACCTGGCACCCCCTGCCCCATCAGTATCGGGTCTTCCACTTCAAAAAGCTGGTCAAGCGGCTCATCATTGTCCTGAAATGGATGAAGAGTCGCCAGGCCAAGCTGGCCACTTCCGAAATGCCCCCCCACAAACGCATGCCCCTCCGCAAGCGCTCGACCACTTTGGACCTCCCAAACCGCAACCCGCGGGTGCTGCTGAACGCCTTGAAGAAGTCCTCCTCTGTGGATCACACCTCCAAGCACGGAAGGCCCTCCCCGCGGCCACCTGAGAATCCCCTGTTCTTCCGGCCCCGCGAGAGCCACCTTACTGCACGCGGCGTGTTTGGATGTAGCACGCTGGTGTGTAGAGAACAGCAGGGGTCGCTCCTAACATGTAGACTTGTAGCATGTAGCTAATAGCATGAAGCATGTATCTCATAGCATGGCGCATTTAACACTGGGCTTTGGAAAGGCTGGAATCCTGCGTTTAAATTTAAGTTAAAGTTTTTTCTTTAGTATTGCACTTGAGCTACAAGACTAAAGTGGGTTCAGTGGTGAACTATAACTTTTAGAGCTAGGTCTTCAGTTTGGAAAAAGAAGATTAACAAGAAAGTATGAGAACACTCATTTCCGCTAGCATCCCTATGAGATTTCTAATAGTGTGTTAGTTCTGGATTTAACACACATATATTAATCCTAACACTTTCCTTATCATAGCTGACCTCCATTTCTGTCATTCTTTTTAACTTTTTGACATTCTTTGAACCTAGTGTCCAACTTATATGGTGAATGGACCAATAGAAATGCTCCAAAATGACTTGGTATACAGTCTTTATTCATTGAAGTCCATGGAAAGTTGAGAAGGTTTTTTTCTATCTCCTGTTAAGTTGCCATTTTGGTGATACAAGGTTTTTCACAGTGTTTTAACTGAAGCCCGTAGCAGATATTTGATTGTTGATTTTTTTTGCTATAAAGAGTCCTGGCACAGACTCACCATTGCAGTTCTCTATTTCTAATGCTGAGCTGAAAACCTGGCTAGACTACCACTTCTATTTGCATATTTGTAATAGTGACATATCTGAGACTTTTCATTTTCTCATGAAATTGGTCCCAAATTTCATTGTTGCTTAATTATGTTAGAGGCTCATCTGATGTATAGGATCGTCAGTCCAACTCCTGAGGCCTCCATGTCCATCAATTCAGTCGCTTAGAGATTTGCAACCATTTAGTTTTCAGTTAAAACTTACTAAGACTATTACTCTGATAAACAAATGGAATAAATGACATTCTTTTGTTTCTCAGATATCATTAGACCTTTTGTGAAGCTTATAAAAATGTGTAAAATTACAGACAAGATGAGACATCTGCTGCTTGGTCCCTTAAAATGTTCCACTTTTCAAGCCTTGCAGTTTGCGTAATGTTAATTGGTTGGGAGCTTCCTTTGCTCATTGAGTATATTTGTTCTGTAGCTCCAGTTCAACACTGAAAAAGCAAATGTCTTGGACCAAACATGTCATGGGCTGATTGGCTACATTTGGTAAAGGGGGAAAATTGTGTCAATTAGTTTTTTTTTTGCCAAACTTTTCGGCTTTAAGCGCTTTTTAATAGTGTTTTCTATTAGTTGATTGACTCTGTTAATTTCCCTAATGCTTTGCGGTGGTGCTCATCTGTGCAGCTGGAGGACCCTGCTATTCGCTGGCAGATGGCCCTCTATAAAGACATGCCCAACCGCAGTGAGGACACATCAGACCCGGAGAAGACTGTGGAGAGAGTGCTGGATAT
This sequence comes from Salminus brasiliensis, assembly GCF_030463535.1. Classification (NCBI taxonomy): domain Eukaryota; kingdom Metazoa; phylum Chordata; class Actinopteri; order Characiformes; family Bryconidae; genus Salminus; species Salminus brasiliensis. Next base: position 8,982,623 of record NC_132899.1, on the reverse strand, counting down.
TGCTCACGTGCTCTTCCATCTGGACCAGGTCAGTGTACAACAGAATGGCAACTGCATGGTAGCAGTTATTTACTCTGGTACAACCTTAAGTATTGCTTTATGTGTTCAAATGGAGCAGTGTGGATGTATGGGATGGAAATAGGATTTGTGTACATATGTACATATCTGTAGAAACCGATACATAAGATTTTATAGGTTAGAAACGTTGATCGACATCACAGAGTAAGCAAGGATTCATTTCTGTAGGGTCACACATGATTGGCTGGAATGCTCAGGCCAATCAAAACATATCAAGTCACACGTTATGTCTGCTGGCAGGACACTTTACTTCCAAATTTTGAAATATCGCCAAGGCCTGAGGCATTCTCTCTCCTGCAGATAGTGAGGAACCTTTCCATGCATTCATCACATTGAGATTAGATTATTGCAGGGTAGTTTTATCTGCTCTCCCAAAGACCTCTGTTACACACCTGCAGGCGAGTCCAGAATGCTGCTGCCAGGGTTCTGACTGTCTCGAGAGAGAAAGTGGGATCATATTACACCCCCCCCACCCCCCACACACACACTTCAGTCACTGCACTGGTTACCTGTTAGTTTTATAATGAAGTATAAGGCTCTAGTAATGACTTTTGAATGTATTCATGCTCATGCGCCTCTTTACCTCGTTACCGTAGTGAGTGAAACAATAGATATGATCCAGCTAGGGCTTCCAGGTCTCTCCTCAATAATCTGCTGGCAATTCCCAAAGCTTGGGAAGATTGAAGACTATGGCCCAAAGCTCTGAAACTCTCTTACTGAGGAGCTCAGAGCCATTTCATCTCCAAACAACAACATATCGGCGATGAAGCAGCATCTGAACATGCAGTAGATTATAGAGAGACTTAGACTGAAGACTGCTACTGAATCCAGCTGTTTATTACTTAATTTGGAGAGTCCAGGTTCAGATCTGTAGATGTTCACCGGAGGAATTACTGATCTTCTAACAGATCTCCCAACCAGCTGCTATAGACCTGCTGCAGACACCAGTCTGGAACTGGAGCTCAACTGGATTAGGCTGAGGCCAGGTTCCGGTTAGGATTAGGACCAGGGTCAAGTTTAGGTTTTGGGTTGAGTTTCAGATTAGGATTAGGACCAGGATGAGGGTTAGGTTTTGGGTTGAGGTTCAGGTTAGAATTAAGGCCAATGATAGGGTAAGGTTTTGGGTTGAGGTTCAGATTAGGATTAGGACCAGGATGAGGGTCAGGTTTTGGGTTGATGTTCAGGTTAGAATTAGGGCCAATGATAGGGTAAGGTTTTGGGTTGAGGTTCAAGTTAGGATTAGGACCAGGGTTAAGTTTAGGTGTTGGGTTGAGCTTCAGGTTAAGATTAGGACCAGGATGAGGGTTAGGTTTTGGGTTGAGGTTCAGGTTAGATTTAGGACCAGGATGAGGGTTAGGATTTGGGTTTAGGTCCAAGTTAGGATTAGGACCAGGGTTAAATTCAACCTGTGGTGTTTGATGTTGAATGTGTGTCCAAAATCAAAGTTTTTCTTGTTTACTAAAATAGTGAATTTTGTTTGCTTGGTCAGGTGGAACATCCTCAGAGGAGTAAGAAAGCTGTGTGGCACAAGCTGCTGTCCAAGCAGAGGAAGCGGGCAGTGGTGGCCTGCTTCAGAATGGCTCCTCTATATAACTTACCCAGGTGTGCTTAACATATACAGTAGAAGAACACACTCCTTTATTTTTTAAGCAAGAATCTTTTTACAGTTTCAGAATAACATCAAGGATAGAGGGCACTGTTCTGCACCTGCATATCATTGCTCATTGCAGCCAAAAAGTAAATATGATGATGATGTAGCAATGGGTTTCTTCTGGTGACTCTTCCAAGAAGGTCATGTTTGTGCAGGTATCGCTGCACAGTAGAACAGTGCACCACCACTCCAGAGTATGTTAAATCTTCCTGAAGGTCTTTTACAGTCAAGCAAGGGTTTGGATTTTTCTTTCCAGCAATCCTTCAGGCAGCTATGTTCTCTTCTTGTGGCCCTCTCCTGATTTGTGGACATCAGGTATTTAAATTTTTAGAGTTGCTAGGAAGCTGCGTATTGAAGGAGATTCCAGGAGTCATAGTATTTAAAAAGCTTTGAGATTTGCATTACCAGGTCTTTTCTAATGAGGAAAAAGCCACAGCCCTAAAGTCTGAGACCCCTTTCAGCATTATCCTAGAGCTCCAACGTTTGCATGCGCTGCAACCTTTTTACTCTTTTCATTTTTTACTAAAACTGTTCAAAACAAAAGAGTTCTGTTCATCTTACTATTACTACTCACTGCAGTATTACAGTGCATTCCCTATTAAATGTACACAACAGTCAGTGAATGTCACACCATGTTTCTTACACACACTCCAGTTTTAAGCACTTGAGGACACCTATGTCTCAAGAAGCAGACCTGCAGTTTTTTAGTTATCATTTTAGATATTGTACATCATGGCCATTTCACAGTGCTGTATGAATGTTTGTCTGTGCTTTATCTTCGTTCCCAGGCACCGAGCCGTGAACCTGTTCCTACAGGGCTACGAGAAGTCCTGGATTGAGACAGAGGAGCATTATTTTGAAGATAAGCTCATAGAGGATTTGGCTGTAAGTGTTGTATGCTGTCAGAAGCTGCAGTGCGGTCTCAGTGCGGAAACTCAGAGTCTTTTATGCATCCTGAAATGATGCTCACTTTTTTTTTGTTTTACAAAACTAAAAACACATCCTGGGGCTTTTGTTTGTTACACATAATACAAGAACACTTTAGCCTTGCTCCAGAAAATAGGCTCCACGCTAGAGAGAAGAGACAACATTTTTATTCATCAGCAGTGTGCTGAGTATTTCAAATTGGACGAAACTTTACAGAAAACAACAATACTTACAATACTTACAATACAAGATATACGTGCTATAATATTATTATTATATAATAATAATAATGATGTATTTTTATTGGAAAGTCCTTGGAGATTAGGAGCTGAAGTTGTCTGTTTTGTATCGTAGAAACCAGGTGGAGAGGAGCCGTCCGAGGAGGATGAAGGGGTCAAACGCATTGACCCACTGCACCAGCTCATCCAACTGTTCAGCAGGACAGCACTGACTGAGAAATGGTGTGCTCCCCATATATATATATATATATATATGTAGCTCAACTCTCACCTGTAAATTTTCAAATCTTGGGTTGAGAATTTTTTATCCTTTGGTCTCATTTTTTTATTGTTTCCACGTTTAGGCAGTTACAATCAAAACACCAACATTATTTAATCAAACCATATAAATATGTCATGTAGAAACTTTAGCCTATCCTCAGAATATTTGGAGTATCTTTGGAGTAAAATGATAAAATGTTGTGCTAATGGAATATGGATTATTTTAGTCTTTTAGAGGATCCACACTCTCGAAAGGACATCGCTGATGATTTCTGTCTGAACTTAACATAGGCACTTTCAGTTCCGTATAATTCTGAGGCATATGGTGAGAATGGAAAATCGTTGTAATGGGTGTTAATAATTTATCACTGGAAAAGAACAGGGAGAGAAATATGTACTGTTATTAATATATTTATTATCATTATTTATTATTTATAATTTCACTATAGGTCTTGTATATCTTTAAGCACTAATACATACTTGTGTAAATTGTCTTTTTCAGTAAACTGGAAGAGGACAGCCTGTACATGGCCTATGCTGACATTATGGCTAAGGTGAGTATCCTTCATTTAGAGCACAAAATTTGGAGCACTGCATAAGACATGCTGCTAAAGAGGAAGATGGCCCTGTCTCAACAGATTGTATTCCAAAGACACAAAGACATTGTACACACCAAAGAGATTCACAAGTCCCTTAATGTGAGTCCAGTTTCAGTCCTGAGTCTCTGGGCCACAAGACCAAGGTCTTGAGCCTTTGGGGTGGAGTAGTAGAATCTCTAATGGCTGGGATGTGAGTCTGAGTCTGACAGACTTGACAAGTCATGTCATTGTCCAATAAAAAAAAGATTGCGATAGCGATGGGACAAAAGAAAACAAGACTACAGTTGCCAAGACAGCAGCAGTCACTGCAATATTCATAATTCAGTGTCCTCAGAACCGTAGGTGTGTGTTTCCCAGTACTGTGCATAACCATATCAACCCTGGCAGACACTCACAAATCACTCGCGTGAGGCCGGATCTGGTTTTATGATTTACTGTGTTAAGGTTGGTCTTTGGCTTTTCTCAATGTGCATGTCCTAAGTTTCTAGACCTCAACCGCTCCCCCCAAAAGACCACCGCTAAGAAAAGAAAGCTGCCTACAACAGGCTTACAGAAAAGGCCCAGTAGCCTGCAGTGAAAGACCTAAGCCTCTTCAGTAAGATCCATTCGGTTCTCCTGACACACTTGCTCTGTGTGTTTTCCACAGAGTTGCCATGACGAGGAGGAAGATGAAGAGGAAGAAGTGAAGAGTTTTGAAGTAGGCGCCGTCTTCCTTCAGGCTACATTCTCTGTCCCCATCCCACATACCTTAACACAGATTCGTTAATATGTGGGCATCCCACTTTTATGCTGCTTTTGAAGATTGCATGTTGAGTCTTAAACCTCCACCTCTGTCCGATCCACCTTCGTTCACTTTTTTTTTTGACACATGTAGAGTTGGTGAGATGCTACTGTGCTTATATTGTCTACAGTACAGTGTTCCCACTGGCATTTGGCTTTGGATTTGGTTTAATTTCTGATTTTCTGAATTTCTAAATTGACTCTCTTAGTCCATCTAATTAGTCACACTGTACTGTTGGCCTGTATGTGTGGTCGGTTTGGGACAGTTCATCATTAGCAAACAGCAGCAACCCAGTTCTAAGGCTGTGACAGAACCCTGTCAGTGTGCAGACATATTAACAGGAACAATACAACTGAACAAGACAACCATCTCCTCCATTAGTGTCGGACACAGATGGAACTTGGCTTCTGTCTTTAACCCATCCATGTAGTGAACACACACACACATACACACCAATGAAACACACATAGTGACTATGAGCACACATGCCCGGCACAGTGGGCAGCCATTGCTGCGGTGCCTGAGGAGCAACAAGGGTAAAGGGCCTTGCTCAAGTGCCCAACAGTGGCAGCTTGCTGAGCCTGGGTATCGAACCCATAACCCTGTCAATAATAGCCTGAAGCTCTAACTGCTGAGCCACCACTGCCCCTTCAAACAAGTGAATTACCCTGATGTCCTAACCTTTCTCATTATTAGCCATATTATCTAATAGTATCTAATGTAAATATGGACAAGGACACTCTGGTCTAGACTAGGAAAATGTCCTTCTGTGAAGGTAGGAGGACTGTTTGCCACAACTGCTTTATGGTGGATGTTTGTGGGTGACCTCTTTAAAATGTGTGTTCTGGTGTTCATAAAACCCTTTAGGATACACACAAAATAGACAAAAGTATTGGGACACCTGCTCATTTATTGTTTCTTTTGAAATCAAGGGTATTAAAAAGAGTGTATCCTGCTTTTGTCTGAGTAACTGTCTTCACTGTCCAGACAAAGCTTTCTACTCAATTTTGGAGCACTGCTGTAAGGATAAGAGTGTAAGTGAGGTCAGGCTGTTGGATGATCACCACTCATCCCCAACTTCCCAGCTCATCCCAAAAGTATTGGATGAAGCACCAACCATCATTCCAGAGAACACAGTTCTTCCACTGCTCCACAGCTCAATGCAGGGGGGCTTTACCTCTCTAGCCAAAACCTGGCATTAGGCATGGTGCCAACAGGTTCATGTTTAACTGTTTCAGAGCCTTCTATTCTGTTGGTAGTACTTCTCTACGGAGAGTAGACACACTGTGTCTGTGTGTGTGCATTTGCATATCTGTGTCAGCAATGGGTGCAACTTGTAAAAAGTAGCTGAATGCATTCATTAGAAGGGGTGTCCACAAATATTTGGACATATAGCGAACATCATCGGAGAAGGATTTTCCTAGTCTGACCGGAGAGTCCGTTTAAGTGTTTGCAGGAACGTTCACAAGGACCTCAGCACTGACTGGCTGCTTTTGTGTTAGCATGGCTAACGATCACTAAGGCTGTTCTAGAGGCTTCCATGGTTGTTTACCCCCCCCCCCCACCCATCTGTGTTTTTACTCCAGTTAGTTAAAGAGAGTCAGACTCTTAGGGTGAAATATGAATTGACCAAATTTTGTTTCCGCAGCGTGATATTATGAAAGATTTAAGCCTCAAAATTGCCAGCAAAGAAGAGCAATCTCTGGTAACCAAGCTAAATGTCTTTATTGGTTGCTTTTCCTTTCGAGTTTATACTTCCTTTTGAAACCATCTGCAATCAGTCATTTGTTCACCCCCTGGTATTTTTTAACTTGGGTAAAAAAAAAAGTAAACAGTTGGACCTGTGGTTTTCTGTTGGGTTTTTGTCTTTCCCTCTTCCCTCCCATTCAGACACATGCTGCTGCCTAGCAGGACCTGCTTGCTGCTTGCTGTGTGTTGCCATGGCTGCTGTAGCCCCACAAGGGCAGTGATTTCTGATTTCATGGACATGTTGTGGCCCTTCTTTATGCTAAGCTTCCAGCTCCCATGTCTCACAGCTTATACCGCTATTTTGAAGTGACACATTAATGAGCAATGTACACATGCTTTTCAGTGACTCGTCTTGTACGTTTTTAATGGAACAACCTCAGGACAGATCTTCGCAATGCAGTCCATAAGGAACCTGAACTTTATTCCACTTTATAGATACATTTTTATTGCTCAGAAAATTGCAGAATGTCAGCTTTCAACTTTTTTGACTTCGGTTACACCGATCAGCCATAACATTAATACCACCTGCCCAATACTGTATTGAGTAGGTCCCACCTTGGATCTCCACAACAAATCTGAGCATTCGAGGCATTGATTCCACTGTGGAATCTGGCACCAAGGCATTAGGTTGTGAGGTTGGGCCTTCATGGATCGCATCAATGAGCCCATGGGTACGTGCCCATGACCTTGTCATGAAATCACAGGTGTATACGTTCTTGAACCATTTTCGGTAGAGACTGACCACTGCATACCAGGAAAGACCCACAAGACCTGCCTGATGTTTTGGAGATGTTCTGACCCAGTTGTCTAGACATCACAATTTGGTTCTTGTCAAAGTGGCTCAGAATCTTTGCTTGCCCATTTTTCTGCTTTTACCACCTTCAAGAACTGACTTTTTACTTTTTTGCCCGATCTATTCACCCTTGACAGACGCCGCTGTAGATGAAGATAATCAGTGTGTTTCACTTCACCAGTCAGTCGGTGTTAATGTTATGGCTGATCGGTGTACGTCGCAAATTTTAGTTCATCTCAACATATTAGCTGTGAAAAAAGAATTTATTGGAAATTTATGGATAATGGGTTGGCTTTGTGGGAGGAATTGGGAGGTCATTATTTTTGCATTAGTCAGAAATGAAAGACAGTAACTGACAGAAAATCAGCAGTTATTTCAATGTACCAAGTTCCTTAATGACGCTGTTCCATGACTGTAGTGCAGATATTCATTACAGTCATTTCTTTAATAAGGCAGCTGAGCATAGTAATTTCTTCATGTTTTACAGATAAGTTGCTTTGTTTTTTTAATGAGTGGTTCTTTATTCCTACACACGATTTCTCTTCCCGTCACTCTGTTACAAGTTTGGTACGTTTTCATGTTATCTGCCTAGAAGACGTCTCAGAACTGACTGCTCGTTGTCTCTTTATTCATAATTCATTCTTTTATGTCTTTTGTGGTATTATTTGACTCTCAGATAATTACTCTCAGATAATTTCCACTTTTTAGTTCTGGTCCATCTGTAGTTTAGTTAGTTTCTGCACATCAGCATCTGTACATTAGTTTTTCCTTTTGCTTTTAGAGTCTTAGTTCCTCTCAGTATTTTTTCATCATGCTCTCATCATTCTTTTATTGGGTCTTGGTTTCTCTTAGCGTTCTGTATCATGGTTTTAGAATAGTTCTTAATTTGAACTATTCCTCTCAGTGGTGCTTTCTCACGCTCTCAGAGAATTTCCACTTTTGAGTTCTGGTTCCTCTGTGTAGTTATTCTTCATGCTTTTAGATTTTCACAATTTTGAGTCTTGGTTCCTCCCAGTATATTTTCATCATGCTCTTGCAGTTTCTTCTTTTGGGTCTTGGTTCCTCTCAGTGGTTCTTTCTCAAGCTCTCAGAGAATTTCCACTTTGAGTCTTGGTTCCTTGGTCTTAGAGTTGCACATTGGTTCCTATCCGTGGCCCCTTATGGTTTTAGAGAGCTTGTGTTTTTTTTCTTCATGATTGCTAGTTTAGCTAAGAGTATAAAATAATGCAAATACTAGACAATAACGTACACAGTATATCTGTGGGTAACTCGAGTTTTGGTGTGAGGTGTTGTGTTTTTCCAGCCCTGATTCTAATTAATATCAGTGTACTGGGGGTCTATTCCTGCATATTCCTGGGGTTAGACCTGCATATAACCGCTACAGAACAAGAAACAAGAAAGGTGAGTAGCATAGCAATTGTCCGGTTACTTTTGGCCCATCAAAAAGGGGGTACTATGTACAAACACTGTAATACAAACACAAAAGACTGTAATTCCTTTGTGATTCACATGCTATGGACATGAATACAGCCTAAAATGAAAGCTGGCATTCTGCTCCGTAAACTCGTAGTCATCGTTTCATTTCATATCCACTGTCCTGGACTGTCCGGTTAATTACGGGCTGCATTGTGGATGTAGTCTTAACAGGTTTTGGAAAATCTGAACACACTCAGATTTTGTATGAAATAAATGTGTATTTATTATAGAACTGAATCTTTGGCACTAATGCTAATGTGCTGTGTTTGGTTTAAGGAGTGAGGAGTACTACCCTGCAGCTGCTTTGCTGTTATACTGTGTTATTGGGTCCGTAGGAACAGCCATAGAAATGCTAATGAGTATGACAAGACTTCAGGTTGATGATGTGTAACTGTATCATTTGGCTTGACCATGCACTAAATTTCAGGCACTAAAAACACAATGATGATCTGTGAAACTGTCACTGTGCACCGAACCAGTGTAGAGATCCAGGAGCACAGCAGCAGTCTGTAGATGATGCTGATTTCTTTACTTTTGTTCCTGTCTTCCTTTCCTCTTTCCGCCCTGCCTCCTTCCTGCAGGAGAAAGAGATGGAGAAGCAGAAGCTACTGTACCAGCAGGCTCGACTCCATGACCGTGGAGCAGCCGAGATGGTGCTGCAAACTATAAGTGCCAGCAAAGGTGCAGCAGACTGCTCTTCTAGTTACCTCTGACCAGATATTAAGAAACAAATTATATTATATATACTATATAGTACAGTATGCGTGTGTGTGTGTGTGTGTGTGTATAAATATGTATACACTACAATAAATAATATATTTCAATAAGTAATTATAAATAAAACAAAAAATAGAGATTATATATACATATAATTATTGTTATTATTAATTTATAATATTGATTAATTGGAATACATTATTTTCTACATTATCTAAATGAATATTTTGCTGATTACATAATTGTTTTATTCTGCATGTGAATTAGGAGCTTTCTGTGTTGAAATTTGAGTTTTCTGTCACAAAGTGCTCAGTATTGTGCTCGGTATTGATTTGTTATCATACTGACTGTAAAAGGTCACTGCTATTTAAATTATATTCCTATTCACATACTTTTAACAAATCTCAGAATTTTCAGCTTTGTATACAGATTACATAAATGCAACCACTGCATTGAGACTATGGTGAAGAGTAGAATAAATGTCTGACAAAATACCTTTTCACATTAATCTTAAGTCCGGGAGGCTGTCATTAATATCCTGTTTTTACTATATGTTCTTCTATATTTATGTCTCTGCTGTGTTAGACAGTGTGGGTTTCTTTTAATTGTGCCCCACAGGTGAGATGGGACTAATGGTGGCGTCCACACTAAAGCTTGGTATTGCTGTACTGAATGGTGGAAACTCTACTGTTCAGCAGGTAAACGCTTCAGTTAGTTTGGAGCTGTACAGGAGCTGATTAACACTAACGTCTATGTGTTATACATGCAATGCTATGATGCTATTTCTTTTCCTCTAATGATCTTTTTTATCCACTGGTAGAAAATGCTGGACTACCTAAAGGATAAGAAGGATGTGGGATTTTTTCAGAGCCTGGCGGGACTTATGCAGTCCTGCAGGTAAGGCTGTAACGCCAGGTTCGGCAGGTCTTAAGCTCATCTCTCTGGCAGCTTCATGAGAAAATAAATAATGACAAATATTCACAACTTATCTACGACTTAAATTAAGCTAGACAGTGGCCTGTTGTCACCAGTTGTCGTCTCTATTTGTCTGTCTGTCTGTCTGTCTGTCTGTCTGACTGTTGGTTGTATTTACTACAGCGTTCTAGACCTGAATGCTTTTGAGAGGCAGAATAAAGCTGAAGGTCTGGGGATGGTGACGGAAGAAGGATCAGGTATGTTTTCCGACCGTTCTTCTAACGTAATATTGTATTTATTACTGCCATTGCAGTAATTACATATCTAATTAATAACCAATTGTTCTTAATTTATATTTCTAAGATGCGATTTCATAAACTGAGCACTCCTCTAAGGTTTAGTATTTATATCAAAACATACTCAATGTCTAATCATCATACATTTATTCATTTTCACCTTTTGTTTGATGTTTCTATCCTTTAATATTGATTTTAATATGTAGCAATTCAGCCAAGTTTCCCGATTTCCAGTGTACATGTCAGTGACATCTTTGTAACATTATTTTTCTTTATTTATTTTTATAGTATGTATGTGTATGGATGTACATGCAACTGTTAGATCAGATGTGTTTGTTTTCTGTCTGTTCATATTTTTAACCATTAACAGTTCACAGCTCAATTCGATCAGTGACAATCCACAGTCCGAGACAACACTTCATCCCAGCTGTTTATGAAATTTTGAAAGATGTTGATGTAGTCGTCTTTAAGGGTACCATGACAAAAAAACTGATTTCCATCTCTGACAATAAAAGCTAAAGAAGAATTCATGGAAAATGAGAACATTTAAGAGCACCTATTTTCCCTTTTATCTTTGCTACTAATTGATCCCCACAGAATTGTTTTTGATGACATACCTTTTATTAAAAATGCCGTATCCTAAGCTTGACAAGATGTCAACCATGTTTTAAAACCTCTGTGTTTTGTTGCTGTCTTACTAGCTTTATTGGAGTTCCAGTTTTGTTTTATTCTTCATTTTAACTTGAAAAATGAAGGACAGGTCTTTTTCCTATTGTTGCAGTTTGTTTCTTTTTCCATGACTTTGTGCCCTTCTTTTTTGTCATAATACCCTTCTATTAAATTAGAGGCATGTGCTGTCTTTTATTGCTCTATCAGACAATTCTTTGCACTTTTGTTTGGATTCAGTCAGCTACGTTCCTGCTAAATAATCAGCTCCATAAAGCCTCAAGCAGTCGAACACTAGTGGTGTCTGCAGAATTATGCACTTGAATCAAATCAGGAATCAACACTATCTGACTCCAGCAAGTGATTCTAGTGTGTAATGGCTCATTAAAATGATGTATTTGTCAACATAAAGTTGACCTTATAATTTTCTATATGTAGATGGTGTTAGTGTGAAGATTCTGTTAATTACAGATTACAGACTTATCAGTTTTCTCATTTTTTATGCATTCTATAAAATCTTTTCCCTAAAAGGTTTATAGTAAAACTGTATAGTATGTGTGTATGTTTAGTCATACTGCAGTGGATTATTCCTACCAATCTCATTCTTTTTATTTTTATTTTTTTCTGAACGAACAAATACACTAGTGTTCCAAACTTTGGAATCAACATTTCAACAATACTGAAACAATCTCATTGCTATTTCAGTGGAATTTACATCACTTACATGAATACATTTATAATTTCAGTGTATAAATTCTATAGAATCTAATGTGCTCCTCCTGGGCAACTCCACAGTTTTTACAAGCACACTAAAAATATGTAAATAGAAAAAATTAGAACTGTGTCCAGAGTTGAAAATAGCTAACAACAGAAAACAGTAGAACATCAAAACTCTTTACCTCATTAATTAATATGTCAAAAGTCAGGATTTAATATAAAGGCTGATAACAGCCAAAATTTACATTGCATTATTTCGCACTTTGTTCACTTTTAATTCATGTAATTATTGAAGTAGTAAGTAAATATTTGGTTTCTAAATCTGCATTGTGTAAGACATTATTATTATTATTATTAGTAGTAGTAGTAGTAGTAGTAGTAGTAGTATTAGTAGTAGTAGTAATATTATTCTTATGAGCTCCCAGGACAAAATAGTTGTCACCTTGTGTGTTAAAGGTGGTAGTAACTTCAGGCTCCTGCAGATGGCGCTGCACTAGGCTACTCAGGCTATAAACACCTGCAGGGTGTGCAAACGGGATTCATAGATCAAGAAGAGATACTACAGCGCAGTGAGCTTCTGCTTTCTGACCCATTTTCCACACATCCAAAGAGCCAAACACCCCACAGGTATTTATAGCCCGCCCATCCTTGTGCAGCGCCATCTGCAGGAGCCTACAGTTACTACCACCTTAAACACACAAGGTGACAATTGTTTTGTCCTGGGAGTTTATAAAGTAGCACAGATAATTACTATAGCAAGTGATTCCAAACTTCTGAACACTAGTTGTTTATTAATATTGTTATTATTATTATTATTATTATTAAGCTTTCTCCCAACACTTTTCTCCCAACCTGAACTCCTTACTTCAGAAACTCCAGAATCTACATGTAGAGTTCAGCAGTTTCAGAGGAGGGTCATGATGATTCAGAACTTTTCTGGAATGCTGATGATTGAATCCAAGTTCATTTTTTCCCACTCAAAAAAAAAATCAAAGTTTGACTTTGTACTCTGTTTGACCTCTCACTATTTTCTTTCCTTTTTTCTTTTTTCTTCTTTTGGGTTCATGTACTGTCTCCCCCTCCTCAGTCATCACCCATGAGCGTGGTAATTATGCACTTCTGCCATTTTGCTGTGGTTTTAGCTTTGTGTCTACTCTGTTCAGGTCCTGAGCCTCTATACGTGTCACATCACGTAGCAAGCCCCACGCAGACACCCACACACATGACCTCCCGTCACTCGGCGCACCCCACCCCACCCCGCTCTGCGCTCCGGCCCCACTATCGGCCCTTTAGTGCCCCTCTCAGGCCCTCTCGGAGCTGCGTTGCACCTGTTTCCCCCATGTTTCTCTTAGACTGCCGCCCTGCCAGCAGACCTGTAGCCAATCACACACTTGTTTTTGCCTCCCTCTCAGGATTTGCACAGTTTCTGGCACGCTAGATGTAAGAGCAGTTAGGTGTTTTGAAGCCACCCCGACCCCCTCCCTCTCGGTCCCGTCACGTCCAGTAATGTCCAGTCCCGTCCCTCCGTTTTGTCCCTGGTCTCTTGCCGCAGTGGCTGGGTGTTTTTAGTGGAGAGCGTCTGTGTGGTGTATTTTCGTCTCTTTGGACTCGTGGCTTACTTGGCTGCACCGATGTGTCCGACCGAAGGGTCACTCCGTAGCCCTCGTCCCCCCCAACCCCTACCGCCCCAAAACCTTCTTCTTCTGCTTCTTCTCTTTCTCCTCCTCCTCCTCCTCCTGTTCTTCTGCCTCTTCTTCCTTGTCTTCCTGCTCCAGGCTGTTCAGTCTGTGTTCTGTGGCGTTGTTCTTGCCGTTACTTTAGTTTGTTTGTTTGTTTGTTTGTTTGTTTATTAGGTGTTTTTTTTATTTTTTTCTCCACATTTCTTTTCTGTTTTTTTCTGAGTGAAACTTGTTTGGTTTGAATTTGTTGTTTTGTTTCTTATCTGAAAAAATCAGTGTTGTGTTCTTTGAACTTCTCTTGTCCCATCCATGTTTCTGTTCAGTGGTTCCATCCTCAACACACACTTTTAGAAGTGCGGTTGTACATTCTGACTGGTAACGAGAATGATAGACCAGAGGAAGTCTAACCAAATCAAATGTTTTATCCACAGATCTTTTTTTCTTCTGTTGTTTTTGCCAGGATTATGCGATAACCACTTTGCACTAAAAGTCTAGTAATAAAGTCAACACAGTTGCAGTATAGTTGTTATTAAGATGCTAGTATTGAGTAAGCCCGTAAAACTGCATTAGAGTTGTATGTTCTGTTGCATGTTAAGTATGAGGCAGCTGCAGAGACGCTGTGGAATCGCAGTGTGTAAATCAATGAGTTTGTAAGGCTTCTGTTCTGGTTTATCATCGTGTGAAAATAAGCCTGAAAGTGCTTATCTCAATCTTCAGTCGTCGTGAGGAAAAGTGGGCAGATAAGTAATTTCATCAGTTCATCCCTTTTTAATACGAGCGCTTTCTCGAGCGGCTCTTAGGTATGGGAACGTAAATGCATCCACGGGGTTCACACCAGGCAAGTAACACACAGACTGAAGCTAAGCACTTTCAAGCTAATTGGATGTAACACAAGTACAGCTTTTGTGAAATTAGTTAGACCTGTGCCCATGACTATCAGAACTGTATATTGTAATTAAACTCATTTCAGAATCACTCTTGGACGGTGCGCCCATATTCATTAACCATGAGAAGCCTGCATGGTTAATGCAGCATTTTATTCCCAGTAAAGCCTCTCCAGCCTGCAGACTTACCAAACATACGGAAAATGTAACCGGCTGTACAAAACAGCCCTGGGTAGATCTTGATCAGAATGATGATCATAAATGATGATCAGAAAAATGCTGCACTTGAAAAAAATACTGATTATATAATACTACTGTAGCTGAGTTCACGCGGCTTGCTTACACTACACTGCTCACTTACTTTGTGGCAGAGTGTTCATAAAATTCAGTGGTAGTAATGGGTGATATGGCAAAATTCTGTATTATATATAATTATATATATATTCTATATATAAATATTTTGTAGTATATATATATATATATATATATATATATATATATATACTATTCAATTCTATGTTCTATTTTGTATTCTGTTATTCTATTATTATTGTCATATATATATATATACATACATAAAACTGTGAATATATATATATATATATATATATATATATATATGTATATATCTATATATCTATATAATATATGTTTGGTTATATAATAGTGAATTGGCATTTGCTTTAACCTTTTTAAGTAGGTTAACTGTAATCTAAGTAGGTTAACCATGGCTTATTGTACTACAAATAGGCTTATTTATTTAACTAAAGTATATAAGTCAAATGTTTTTTATAGCATGAAACAGAAAAACAGAACTAAACAACATGTAAACCTGTTGTTAATGTCTTGTCTTCAAAACACATATTTTGATCTTTTTCTTCTAAAAACCTTCCCCTGAAAGTTCCTCCAAGCACCACAGTCTCAAATGGAAGAAGCTCTAAAGGCTCCTCAAGGATCTTATGCTTTTAACAGTGTGGAACACATGATTTACTGTAGAAGCATTCCCTTATCTGACTACTGTTGTGGATTTGTAGAGATATCTTGTCCTATGATGGAAGTCCCTGACTACATTTGCCCTCTTCATTATACTTTAATGCCCCCAGACCTTTCAAACCACCCGCAATGAAATAGAAGTACATAAGCTTTCATACTTTTACCTTCCTGAAAAAAACAAATCCACAGAATCTGTAACTAAGACTCCCAGTAGATCCCAGTAGAATTTGTGGTATCAAAAAAGCACAGCTGCACCGTCTGATTGTAACTTAGTCAAGTTCAGCTGATTAGAAGGCCTGTCTGGCTCCATATATTTGTATATTTATACAGATATTGATCAGATATTCAACATCACATTTCTCTGAGCTATCTGTATGTCATTAGTCGGAGAGGCCCAGGAATAAAATGCTGCTAATCCCCCCCATTGCCCATATGTTGTTACATACTCTGATAGCCAGTAGTGTCTCCCATCTGTGTGTGAGTGTGTGAGTTGTCTGAGGGCTGTGCTCGAAACATGCCCCTCTCTCAGACTCTGTACGCTGTGTGGAGTTGGCTTTCCGCTGCTGCTCTAACGCCTGTGTGCTCTGGTCTGGCCGTGCAGGCGAGAAGGTGATGCAGGACGACGAGTTCACCTGCGACCTGTTCCGCTTCCTGCAGCTGCTTTGTGAAGGACACAATTCAGGTGAGAGATGCTGCATTGCTCTTGGATATGATGTTGCACTTTCTGGGAGTTCTGGGAGTAGAAAATTCTGTGCTAATCGGACACAAGCAGGTTTCTTTGTGGACTATTTTGAACTACTGCCCAATATACTGCCCAACTCCATCTACTGGGAATAAACTATTAAAAAAAGTACACTATATGGACAAAAGTATTGAGACACCTGGTCGTTCATTGTTTCTTCCAAAATCAAGACTTCTAGGTTTTGAAGCATTGCTGTGAGGATTTTAATTGCATTGAGCCACTACAGCATAAGTGAGGTCAGAATGTTGGATGATCACCACCCCACCTCGACCAAAATATCAGATGGAGCCCAACCATCATTCCAGAGAGCACATTGCTCTGGAGAACACCACTGCTCCACAGCTCAACACTTTATACTCCTCTAGCCCACGCCTGGCATTAGGCATGGTGCCAATAGGTTCATGTTTATCTGCTTCTATTCTATTGACAGTACTTTCCTACAGGGCCTAGACAAGCTGTGGGTGTGTTCATCGCATATCTGTATGCATTCTAGCTCTATTTGAAGAATTGTCCACAAACATTTGGCCAAAAGCTTCTCAATACTATTGTGAAACAGTGCTTCAGACATGGAGTGTGTTCAGCAGTAATGCAACTTTTACAGACTTTAAACTCTTCAGATATCTGCTTTCAGTCACCAGCCACTGTGAACAGTTCTGACTGACGGTTTCTCAGGAGCAGAGCAGACCAAACCTCTCAGAATTACTGTGTTTACATCTAAACTATTTCAATTATGCTGGATTTTTGTATTGAGGATTACGTGGAGGCTACAAAACATCTGTATCTGGTTGATTTAGTGTTTGCTTATTCGAAATACTGACAAATAGCCCACGTAATAATAACCAACATATATTTTTCCAAATGACCCTTTTAAATAATAACAAAATCACTCTAAATATCGATATATTTGAGCAGCCATGCCCATCCCTACTTGTTTTCTTGTTTTTTTCAGTTTGTTTCAACACCTCCTTGCACACCTCCCATAAAAATCAAGCATGCACAGTCTCTTTCTGATGGTAGATGCTGTAGTTTGACCTCAACTATGGCAAGAGCTACCTGTAGGACCTGCGATGACATTTCTGGATTGTTGGAGCCTTCTTTACACATCTTGTGTCACCTTGTAAATTATAAAACGAACAGTGAAATGGCTTTTCTAATTGTGCTGAGATCTTTTTAAATTATCTTCCCAAACTCATCTGCATCTGATACCACTGACTTCAACAATCAGGAGCAAACCAAGCTGAATGTCTGAGGTTTAAATGAGACAGGCTCCTCCTAAATCCTCTCTAGCAATGTTCTCATCACCTGCAGCTGATTTTCTGCACCTGTTCTAATCTAATTGTAGGCATTTTAATAGTACTTTAATAGTAATACATGTGGGGGTGTTTCCTTACACTGTTATTCTAAATGATCTTCAGTTGTATGTGTTTGGTTATATTACTTTCAATTTCTATCACATTACCAATGCCAGCTTCATCCATATGGTATCTGAGTACTTGGCAATCTGTCACAACTGGTAAACACTGGTCTAACAACCTTGTCAGGCTGTCATGTGTAATCACCCTTAGCAAATTCAAGCGTTTAAGAAGTCTTTCCCAATGCACCATAATTTAACATAACGTAAATCAACATGAAGAAAATCTAATAAAATTTATTTGTATAGCCACAAAGCAACTTTAAACAATCAGTAATTAGTAAGATAGAAGAACAAAATTAATAACATAAAAAGACATGAAAAATCTAAGACCCCCAGTGAGCAGCCAACAGTGGCAAGGAAAAACTCCCTCATGGCTGGAGGAAGAAACCTTGGGAGGAACCAAGACTCACTGGGGGACCCGACCCATCTTCCTCTGATCAGAACTATTTATTAATTATTGATAAAAGTTACCAAACCATCTAGACTGTTGAAGTGCTCTGGTGTGCCACATATTCATAATCATAATATAATAATCATGGTGTAGTATAATATTAATAGTCATAGCAGTGATGGTCAGAGTAATGGGAGTAATGATAGTTAATAGTGGCAGATAGTTAAGAGTCCATTTAGGTTTTAACGTGGTCATTAGGAAGGTAGCAGTGGTGGGAGGGTGTGCCGCTGGTCTGGCATGGGTGGTGACGGGCCTGCTGGTTGGACTGGTAGGTGGCAGCAGGTCTGACGCAGGTAGTGGGGACCCCACCTGCGTCAGACCAGCTTTGAAAGGGTCTACTGTGGAGCATGTTCTTAGCTGGGCACTGACCTCTATGTGTGTGTCATGCCACAGATTTCCAGAACTATCTGAGAACGCAGACAGGAAACAACACAACAGTTAACATCATCATCTCCACCGTGGACTACCTTCTACGAGTGCAGGTGAGATAGGAGAAGGAGTTGCACCTGGTTCAACCGCCAACAAGACCATCAGTGCTATTCATGCTCTACTAGCTCATACACATGTTAATCAGCTTTTCTTTGACCATCAAAGCTGCCTTAATTGTGGTCTTTCATGTCTCCAGGAGTCAATTAGCGATTTCTACTGGTACTATTCTGGGAAGGATGTGATTGACGAGCAGGGGCAGCGTAATTTCTCCAAGGCTATCAATGTGGCTAAGCAGGTCTTCAATACTCTTACGGAGTACATTCAAGTACGTCTCTACATTATTCCTGGTTGTGATTCCAGTTTGTTGGCATGAAACCACTTTGGTTATCCTCTTCTCAGTTAATTCAAAAGGATGTAGTTCTTGGTTCCACATAATTTTCTAGCTAGGCCTCAGTTCATCAGTAATGACGCTTGTGGCAACCGGACCATGCAGTGGTTACAAGCCTGTCAACCCTCTTGTCATGTTTTGCCACAGGGTCCTTGCACCGGTAACCAGCAGAGCTTGGCGCACAGTCGCCTGTGGGATGCTGTGGTTGGTTTCCTCCATGTTTTTGCACACATGCAGATGAAGCTGTCCCAGGTACGGAGCTGGTAACTCTGGAAATAAGAGCAAGCTGGGTCTGATGATGCGTAATTCATTTACTGGCTCAAATAGTTCACCAGCCATGGCTTCCAGTGTGTATTTACCCATGTACAAGTCCTACTCTCTGGTACCGAAGAGTCAATGGTTCTTTGTATTGGATGTATAGCATTGGAGTGGTAATTGGAAGGACACCACTGTTTTAGTGTGTTCTACTAAGCTTTACATTAAGAATTAAGATTTTTTTTTTTTTAAGTAAAGCGTTACATTGCCCAGCATGACAATATATGCCACCTGTTTACTGAGTTCTGATCTGGGTTGTAATGCTAATGTTCAGAGACTTGGTTGAATCCAGGGTCAAGCTGTCTGCCATCAGCAGTCAGAGCCTGGGAGAGCACAATTGGCCTTGCTCTCTCAAGGTGGGTAGATAGCTCACCGTCTTCCCTCATCACTTCAATGTGCTGCTGGCCGGCATGGGTGTCTGCTAACCGATGCATCAAAGCTGGGTACCTGGTGCTTACCTAAGAGCGCCTTGGTTGCTCAGTGATGTTGCATTGGCTGCAGTTTGAGCTGGTGGCTCGTTGGACGAGAGAGAGTGGGTTGGGTAAATGTCTATCTAAGATTGGGGAGAAAAATTGGGCAAAAGAAAAAAATCAGCATGCCACACAGATAATGCCTGAAGGCAGGGTGTTTGTTCATGGTGACGATGACATTTCTGTATTGCAGGATTCGAGTCAAATTGACCTGCTGAAAGAGCTCATGGATCTCCAGAAGGACATGGTTGTAATGTTGCTGTCTATGTTGGAAGGTAAGTGTGGCCTAAGCTGTTGAATTCAGATCAGGGCAGTTCTTATTTGACCCATATATGAAAAACAGCATAATGGTAACAAGGTGATCTCCACCAATAGTCTCATCCCCAGAGATCTGAAAGCTTCTTTTCTCCTCTCAGGAAACGTTGTGAACGGCACCATCGGAAAGCAGATGGTGGACATGCTGGTGGAATCCTCCAACAATGTGGAGATGATCCTCAAGTTCTTCGACATGTTCCTCAAACTGAAAGACCTCACATCATCAGATGCCTTCAAAGAGTATGACCCGGACGGGAAGGGGGTCATCTCCAAGAGGGACTTTCACAAAGCCATGGAGAGCCACAAGCACTACACCCAGTCTGAGACCGAGTTCCTGCTTTCCTGTGCCGAGACGGATGAGAACGAGCTGCTGGACTACGAGGAGTTTGTTGAGCGATTCCATGAGCCGGCCAAGGACATCGGCTTTAATGTGGCTGTCCTCCTGACCAACTTGTCGGAGCACATGCCGCACGACTCCCGGCTGCAGACGTTCCTGGAGCTGGCGGAGAGCGTTCTGAACTACTTCCAGCCGTACCTGGGCCGCATCGAGATCATGGGCAGCGCCAAGCGGATCGAGCGGGTCTACTTTGAGATCAGCGAGTCCAGCCGCACGCAGTGGGAGAAGCCGCAGGTCAAAGAGTCCAAGCGGCAGTTTATCTTTGATGTAGTCAATGAGGGAGGTGAGAAGGAGAAGATGGAACTGTTTGTCAATTTCTGTGAGGACACCATCTTTGAGATGCAGCTGGCCGCGCAGATGTCCGACGCCGGGGAGCGCTCGGCCAGCAAGGAGGAGAGTGAGAGGGAGAAACCTGAGGAGGAGAGCCCTGAGATGGGCTTCTTCTCAGTCACCACTGTACGCACAGCCCTGTTGGCCCTCCGCTACAACGTTATGCTCCTGATGAAGGTGCTTTTCATTAATGTTATGAACAGCCAGAAGAAGGTTTAGATGAGGTTAAAGGAATAGTGTGGTGTAATATTTTAATTTCACCAAATACACATTTTCACAGTTTGGACAAAAGTATTGGGACACCTGCTCATTCTTTCATTCTTCAAAAATCAAGGGTATTAAAAAATAGTTTATCCTGCTTTTGTTGGAGTAACTGTCTCTACTGTATAAAGAAAATTTTTCAGTGAGGATTTGATTGCATTTAGTGACAAGAGCATTAGTCAGGTCAAAATGTAGGATAATCATCATCCCATCTCATCCCAAAGGTACTGGATGGATAACCCTCATTTTCCACTGCTCCACAGCTCCATGCTGGGAGCTTTATACCCCTCTAGCCAATGTCTGACATTAGGCAGCATGATGCCAACATGTTTATCTGCTCCAGAGAGTCCTATTCTATTGGCAGTACTTCTCTACAGGGACTAGACAAGCTATGTGTGTGCGTGTGTGCATTGAACATCTGTCTCAGCAGTGGGTGCTACTTAAAGTAGCTGAATGTATTCATTTAAAGGGGTGTCCACAAACAATTGGACATAGTGTGTAGGTTATCTCTAGACATCTTAAACTTGTTTATCTTGGTAAAAAGAAAGTCTGAAATTCAGTTATTTCCATTATTTCCATTCTAATTCAAGGTTCTGTCCATGAAGAGCCTGAAGAAGCAGCTGAAGAAGGCCAAGAAGATGACGGTGAAGGACATGGTGACCACGCTGGCCTCGTTCTATTGGAGTGTGCTCATGGGTTTGCTCCATTTTGCATTTAGTGTGGCCCGGGGCTTCTTCCGCATCGTCTATAACAGCTTCTTAGGTGGCAGCCTGGTGGAGGGTGCCAAGACAATGAAAGTGTCGGAGCTGCTGGCCAACATGCCAGACCCGACGCAGGATGAGGTGCGAGGTGAGAGCGAAGAGACAGAAAGAAAACCAGCCGACAAAAACTCACCTGAAGAAGACTTGGCAGATCTTGCTGTGGCCACTGAAGACACTGACCTGCTGTCAGATATATTTGGGCTGGATCTGAGGCGGGAGGGTGGGCAGTATAAACTAATGCCACACAACCCCAATGCCAGTCTGACAGAGCTGCTCAATACACCCGTGCCACCACCCCCTACACCTTCACCTGAACTCCGCAGGAGACACCAGGTATGAAAGCTTTGGGTTCATTTGAACTTCCCTGATGTACCCATGATCACTTCTGTTTACGTTACTGCCCTGCTGAAAAATCCAGCCCAAGACCAGCTTTTGCTGGTAGCTGATTTTGGATGGTCTGAGCTGGTCTGAGATGGTCAGGGTGGTTGAAAAGTTGGTCATGCAGGTGAAAACTAGCAAGTTGGTGAACCAGTTCTTGACCAACATAATCAAGTTGCAATTGTGTTTGGTCATACTTGATAGTGCTGGGCATTCTGGTTGACCAGCATGGTCATGACTAGCATGACTAAGCTGATTGACCAGCATAGCATCACCAAGCTGGTCAGTGATGCTGGTCATGCTCTTCAACCAGCTTGGTGACATGCTGATTGACCAGCTTGGTAGCTTGGTAACGCTAATCATGCTGGTTGACCAGCTTGGTGATGCTGTACTGGTTGGCCAGCTTGGTCACGTTGATCATGCTTGTAGACCAGCTAAACCATCAAACTCATACAAAGACATACCCTGTGGTCATCATACCCTAAGCTGGTCAACTATCTTAAACAGCTTTGCCAGCTTAAGCTGTCCAGGCTGTATTTAGTTTCAGCAGGGTCTATATGCTGTGTTTTAAGACATTAACAGTACACTTCTTGTAGTATTAACTCATCTGTTTGTATTCCAGACAAAGAGTTCATCTTCATCGACAGATGAGAAAGAAAGCATGGAGGAGACCAAGTCCATCCCTGAGAAAGCAGAGTATGTAGGATATTTTTCTTTGGTAATTTGATTGATTGTTATTTAAAATCCCTACGGCTAAAACACATTGAAAGAGCCTAGTTCACAATTTCACATTCAGGTTTGCATAATGTCTCAAATGTGTAGACTTCAGAAATACGCCTGAACGCATCTTCTGCTGTCTTCCCTTCAGTTTAACTCTTATAAGCGAAATACAGCAGAACTGCTGTAGCGCACCTGAAGATGCAACATGCACCGGGGGCTTTTTTCAATTTCTGCTTTCATCTCTGTGAATCTTTGTGTGTACCTCAGAGGGGAGGATGGGGAGAAGAAGGAGATGCAGAAGGATGTGCTCAAAAAACAGAAGTCTCGGCAGCACCACTCCTCCAAATCAGACGAGCCAGATCTTCAAGAGTCCGCCTTTTGGAAGAAAATCATTGCTTACCAACGCAAGCTGCTAGTAAGAGAGCTTCATGCAGACTGAATTTACCAGAGTTGCAATGGTACTGTTATTTCTGTCAGATAAGCTTTTGACTAGAGCTTTTAACTAACCAGTAATATTATTTGTTTTCCATTTATCAAAAAAATATTATTATTAATATTATTATTATTATCTATACAATTATTGGGAAATTGTATCTGCAGTGGGCTGGCTCTCTTCCCGGGAAGTATTCCTGCTTCGCACCTAAGAATGAGAAGCATATTCGAATCTTTCTGCTAAACAGAACTAAAGTGGTTTAAACTCAATTTATATATGTATTTTAAATTATATATACATAAATACTTTATATGTGTATAAATAGTTTCAATGGTTGTTAAAAACTATTTATAAAAACACCAATTATTTAGCTCACCACTAATTACTGGCTTTTTTTGGCTGCATTATCACTAGGACACAAGCTTCCGACCTTCCGATGATGGAATGACACCTTAGGCAGTTGTGCCCCTGGGGAGCCTAATATTAGACTCCTCGTTTTTTTTTTTAGATTCAGCGGCAGAGTCCAATGAGCAGAAAAGCATTACACGGTTTCTCGTAGACCACATGTGAGCTCACTGCTCATACAGTGTTATTTCTGTGCTGGTAATGGATTACAATTTGATCAAAAAGTCAAAACCTGTCTCTCATCTGGTTACTAAGAAAATATCCTGTTTTAAATAGCAAATTGCCCCTTTCTGAAACGGGACACTTTGAAATGTTAATGTTTTTGTTATTTCAAGTCGTTTCCATGTTATTCCCGTGACATTCCATTAATGGAAAGGTTCCAGAGAACGTCTGGCCCTAATGAACGTGTTTTACCAAACCCTCTGCTATTTGCTTCTCTTTTGCTGACATCTGTGATGTATTATGTTTTCCTTCTGTCCTATTATAGAACTATTTTGCACGGAATTTCTACAACATGAGAATGTTGGCTTTGTTTGTGGCCTTTGCAATCAACTTCATCCTGCTGTTCTACAAGGTACGCTATGTGACCGGCTGTCAGCCCAGGTTATTTGCTTTTGGTTACAAGACATTGTGTCACTGTGTGCACACCAGCCATTGACCCAATAGTGTCTATAGTTGTGCACCTGTTTACCTTAATGTCTGTCAAAACAATCGGGGGGGGGGGCTTGGGGTCATCTGTTTTTACCTTGTGTTTGAGCTTCCGGTACAACACCAGGTCCATTAATATGGATTACAACCACAGCGATCATAATCATACAGTCGTAGAGTCATCAATTATGCTTAGTTAGAGGGTGTCGCAGTGACTGAAAGGAGAGGGGAATTGCTATGGAGCACCTTATAACTTCTGTCCACCACCTTCCAAAGAAGAGGACCTGGGCCTGTGGTTAAAGGCTCTAAATTTAAAGCATCCACCCAAGCGTCCAACATCCAGAACATCCTCACCCAGGGAAATGGCTCAGTTATGAAGCTCCGGCAAAGCGGATGCATCGGGTGCTTATGGGGCTCCTAGGTAAGCTCTTAGGCTAACGTCTTACCTTACAGGCTCACAAGCACCCAACGCTTCTGCCTCACCAGAGCCTCATAAGAGCAGATGTGTGGAGGCATGGGTGCATGTATAAATGTAGAGCCTTCAACCTGAGATGCAGGCCCTCTTCTTCCTTACAGTGTTGTTATTTATGCTGTAAATAGCTCTAAATACTGTTAAATAGCCTGTAGCATAGCTAGCTACTTTATGATCAGTGTCCACAGCAGCAGGCTACTTCAGACTGCATTCACTCTGAATATGATAACGACCGTAAACCGTGGGTGTGGCAAGACCTATAAGGTTGGTGAACGTTCTGAAGGAGTGTATTATGGGTGCATGAAATGACTAGAATATCAGTTGGTCTCTGTTCTCTTTCTAAGGTGTCCACGTCCTCAGCAGTGATGGAGGAGAAGCAGGTTATTTATAGTGCGTCCTCAGACAGTGGCCTACGTTGGGACCCTCTAGGCGACACGCCCACTGATCGGCCAGTGACTGTGCACTTTGTGCTGGAGGAGAGCAGCGGCTACATGGAGCCCACACTGCGGATCCTGGCCATCCTCCACACCATCATCTCCTTCTTCTGCATTATTGGATATTACTGCCTCAAGGTGAGACGCAACTAGTAGTTATCCTGAACTGTCAAAAACAGCTGTACCACCATCATCTCAATGTTGGACTCCTGTGCATATTATATAGATGTAATAGCAACCAGCGAGCTGTTGTTTCTAGTTTAAATGTCAATTCATTGGCTAAAGAGGGATTGGAAATAAAGTTAGGCTCAGAAACAGCTGAAATCAAGTAAAGTGAATAAATGAGGTCCTCATATTAAAACAGGACTGAGCTGCAGACCCCCCAAAACCACCACACACTCTCTTACTTCAGTTATATTAGTTAATACAGGTCAGAGAGACTGCAGACTGGTTCATTGATCTTTATAAAGCCCTGACAGCCTCTTACTCCCTAATGCAGGTTGCACTAGGCATCCAGCAGTATAATTGCTTTTTAAATATTTGATGTAATTTATTCAAATATGCTTATCCAATACTGAAGCTTGGACGTTCACCAGAAAACACACAATGCACACCAGATACACTCAGGAATGTTCTTGTATAGCAATTTTTGGGAAAACAGCTTTCTAATACATTTTAAGACAGAATTGCACATGTTTTATGACATTACGCATCTGATTTTTACCAGTTTGACCAAGTTTGAGAACCTCTTTTATTTAAAGTGCAGGAGAGGTATTGTAGAGATATACCTAATTTGAAAGTTTCGGTACAGGTACAGTTTTACAGTATCACATTATAACCCAACCATTCACAGTGGTCCGATTCGTAAAATGTGGTGGTGGGAGCGCTATATGCCATGCAAAATGCCTAGTCCAATTCATACAGATACAGTGGCAAGTGGCAGGTATTTTAACACATGACCTCAGTATCAGTCAGTCAAAATCAACATGGTAATGGGCTCAAATGTTATGGTAATGGTATGGTAACACTTCTTAATGCCTGTTTGGGTTCCAAAGTTGACTGAAAATCTAAAAGAACCAGAGGTACTGTCTGATCAAATACAGGAAAAGACAATTCTGTTTTTATAAAGGAAATATTTAGTAAACAAACAATATCAACATGGAATTAAATGAAACAATAACTTTCATCCATAGTCAAGAGACATCATGTTGGAAAAAATGGAGTAAGAAAAAGAGTAGATACCAGATAAAGAGGCAGTTTAAGTGCTTGACACAAACTGCATGTTTGCTCTGAACTGATGACTTTAATTCTGCTTAAATTGTGACATGCCATAAACAGTGGATCTCTCCTCAATGTCAGTCTGTTTTTCACTCTAATTTGACATTAAACAATATTAAGAAAGTTACTTTTCAACTTCAACTGCATTAAACATGAAACGGCAGCAGCAGACAGGCAGACAGTAAATACAGGCAGTGAATTTGTACAAAAACACTGTACAAGAGACTATACAGCCATTTACTCTCTGGAGTCTGAGGCCTGTCAGACACTTTTGAGGTATTTTGACATGCCTTGGTCTTTTTACATACACTGTATGGACAAAAAGTATTGGGGCACCTGCTTGCTTATTGTTTCTTCCAAAATCAAGGATATTAAAAAAAAGGTTTATCATGCTTTTGTTGAAGTAACTGTCTCTACTGTCCAGGGGAGAAGGCTTTTAGATGTTAGATGTTGGAGCATTGCTGTGATGATTTGGTTGTATTCAGTGACAAAAGGTCAGGATGTTAGATGATTACCACCCCACCTCATCCCAAAAGTTCCACTGCTCCACAGCTCAATGCTTGGGGTTCTTATACCCCTCTAGCCCACATCTGGCATTAGGCAGCATGGTGCCAATAGGTTCATGTTCATCTGCTCCACAGAGTTCTTTTCTATTGGCAGAACCTCTTTACAGGGACTAGACAAGCTTTGTGTGTGCGTGTCAGCAATCTGCGCTTCTTGAAGTAGCTGAATGCATTCATTAAAAGAGTTGTCCACACATATTTGGACATATAGTGTATATTCAGAATCACTAAGCATATTTATTGAGATTTTGCAAGAGACAGTGGTGGAGGTGACTGTCCCACATTATCCGTGACATCTTATCAAGCCTACTAGACAACATGCCTGCCCGTTTGGGCCTAGCTCAATCTCCTTCCCATTCTGCAAGGCCCACAGATTTACAGCTCGACAGCTACAGTGTTAAAAAGCACATAACCAGCTAATCTCTGTCTGCTCTAGGTTCCCCTGGTGATCTTTAAGAGGGAGAAGGAGGTCGCCAGAAAGCTGGAGTTTGACGGGTTGTATATTACAGAGCAGCCATCGGAGGATGACATCAAAGGCCAGTGGGACAGACTGGTCATAAACACACAGTGAGTCTGAGCGAGTGTGTGTCAGTTTATTACTACACACACACACATACACATGCGTGCGCATATAGGCATACACACACACACACACACCCATTACAGGAGAATGCAGGTCAGCGAGAGATTGCAGCTTGGTTCGTTATAGAGCACTGAACGCCTGTTACAGCCTAATACAGGTTGCACTGGACACCCAAGAAGATTATCACCGTCTAAATGCCAAATGAAATGACCGTGCAGCCGTAGACGATCACACTGTCTGGTCAGCATCATCTGGAGCAATGTGTTTACCTTTTCTGTAGAGCAGGTGAGGAGAAGCTGGTAATGAGGCAATACTGAAACTACAAGGCTAAGTTATATAATCCTGTACTCCACCAATTAGTACTGAGTGAACTGCAAGACTTAATAATCACACTTGCTTGAAACCGTGCTGAGCTCTTAAGCAATCTGTAAAAGATTATTCCAGTGTTGGTTGACCTGAAACTGCAAGAGCAGAAAGACAAAGCGAGGTGAGGCTGTGCAAAGCTGGAGGTTGACCAGGACACATTTATATTTAAGGCATTTAGCAGACACCCTTATCCAGAGCGACTTACAAAATAGCTTTGCTATTTACCCCAAAAAAAACCCAGCTAGTTTTAATAGACTAATAATTTAAAGATACCTCTAAGTTTAGACACGACTAAACACAAGTCAATAAGGAGACCACTCTGCTATTCGCCCAAGTATTCTCGGTAAAGGAGGGTCTTCAGTCTGCGTTTGAAGACAGTGAGCGACTCTGCCGTTCGGACACCCAGGGGAAGCTCGTTCCACCACTTTGGTGCAGGACAGAAAAAAGCCTGGACGCTTGTCTTCCGTGGATTTTGAGGGATGGTGGATCGAGCCGAGCCATACTTGAAGCTGGAAGGGCTCTTGGCGCGGATCGGCTTTTGACCATTGCCATCAAGTACGGAGGGGCTGGTCTGTTCTTGGCTTTGTAGGCCAGAGTCAGGGTTCTGAATCTGATGTGAGCAGCAGCTACAGGAAGCCAGTGAAGGGAACACAGCAGTGGAGAGACATGGCTGAATTTAGGAACATTGAAGACGACCCGTGCCGCTGCATTCTGGATAAGTTGCAGGGGCCTGATGGTGCGTAAAGGGAGACCAGCCAGAAGAGAGTCGCAGTAGTAGGACACTATGGGCACTTTATGCCGCGAAAGCACTGTGATATCCGAATCACTAAGTGCAGGTATTTGCTTAAAGCAACCATATATGGCATTTTTACAGCTTCAAAATCAAATTGATGTGTCACTGACTGGGGAACCTGGGGAAAATGGTGTCACTATCGTTGCTACTCTGGACTTGGTAGACTGCACAGTGTAACATGAGTCATGTTTGTGTAAAATCCTGTATTACTCTACCACCTCAGTCCACATACTCCTTTACCTTTCATTGATGGTTCTGTATCTCAGAGGGTGTCCTTTAGGGGTGTCTCAAAAAGTGAATTACACTTCTACACTGTAGGGGGAGCCCCGGAGCAAGAAATACCTATACTTAAATAACACTGCTTTAAAAAACAGAGTTTGGATGATATTACAAGCTGATATTTGCTGATAGATTTATTGAGAATTCACATGTGTAAATGACACTGTGCTAGTGCACTAGTACTGCATTTGTAAAACTACAAATGGAGTTTTCCCTAATTTTGTAATATTTTTATTTGTACATTTTATCGTCTGCAAATGTGTACATTGAACACCTCAGATTTCAGCATTACAACCCCACAATTCCCATATGAGTGCATGCCTAGTTTATATTGAAACCCAGTGTATTTGATGGTAAGACAGGAAGACGAAGGACTCTTCCAGCTGAATATTATGCAGTATTATGCAGAGGGGAGGAAATTATCTACAACATAAAGCTTCAGTACAGAGCAAAATAAGCAAGCTGATGGGGGAAAATGTGATGTGAATATTTTTTTTAATATAATATAAAATAATATTTTAATAAAATATGTAATATTCTTAAAAGCATTCTGTCGGTTTTGTAGGTCTTTTCCAAACAACTACTGGGATAAATTTGTGAAGAGGAAGGTAAGTCTTAGTTTGTCAGTTGCTTTGAGATTTTGTGAATTTTAAACTTAATGAATGCATGATTCTAACAAAAGCTTTACAAATTACAAATTATTTTCAGAGGTTTTGATCAGTATTGTGTATTTGTGTGTGTGTGCACGTGTGTGTGTGTGTGTGTGTAGGTGATGGATAAGTACGGAGAGTTTTACGGTCATGATCGAATCAGTGAGCTGTTAGGGATGGACAAAGCTGCTCTGGACTTCAGCGACGCCCATGAGAAGAAGAAACCCAAGAAGGACAGCTCATTAGCTGCTGTGTGAGTGTGTGTGTGTGTGTGTGTGTGTGTGTGTGTGTCTGTGCGCATGTTTACTACCTGGTTGCAACTAAACACTAAACCTGTCACACAGGTACAGCAGGGGTTTTCAGATGCTGTCCAAAAGTTTCTTTTCTTTTAAAATCAAGGGTAGAAATAGGAACTCTTCTGGTACGGCTTTGCACTAGAGTTTGGAACATTGCTGTGACTATATGATTGCATTAAGGCACATGAGCATCAGTTCTGGATCACAAGGTGTTTGATGGAGCTCCATCAGTCCAGAGAACACAGCTACACTGGTCCACAGCTCAACGCTGAGGAGGGGGGGGGGGGGGGTCTATCTACTTATTTATGTCTTACACTTTCTGCCCAAAAGTATCCAGTGTATAGACATTTGGCCTCTTTTTAGTGCATGCATGTGTGTAGTCAGGTTTGCAGACCACAGGTCAGTGTTCCAGTGTGCCGGATACCCATTACACTAACCCAAATAAACCCAGAGGTCAACACATACTGACTCCAGCACCTGGAAGATATAACCCACAACCTCCCCTTCTGTCTCATCCTCCTCTCTAAATATGAATGAGGCTGGTCTTTATTTTTATACTTTGTTCAGCAGGGGGCAGTAGCGATTAATGGTTGACGCTTGCCAGCCAGAAATGACCGCCTAAGAAATCTTCCACATTCTCTTCTCAGGGTTTCTGCCTTGAATCATTTTTATATTGCACGTATGAAATGTGAAGTGATGTGGTGATGATGGCGATGATGAGCAGAGTTTGTTT
Source organism: Salminus brasiliensis (assembly GCF_030463535.1). Taxonomy (NCBI): domain Eukaryota; kingdom Metazoa; phylum Chordata; class Actinopteri; order Characiformes; family Bryconidae; genus Salminus; species Salminus brasiliensis. The sequence continues at coordinate 8,951,898 of NC_132899.1, read as the reverse complement.
GCCTGGTCCTCTGTTTTTCATGCACCTGCTGTTTCTCCTCTCTCTCCCGCTGGCAGATTGAACTCAGTGGACGTCAAGTACCAGATATGGAAGCTGGGAGTCGTCTTCACAGATAACGTAAATGAATATCTGTTATTCTGCACAACAGGGTGTAAACTCTGATCCCATATTGACTCCATTAGTTTAGGATTCTCTGCCAAGTGGTTTAGTTCGTTATGAAATCTTAGGAGATAATACAGTGAAAAAGATGCTACACATTAAAGTTAATATTCTTACAATCTTTTGTTCATATTTGATGTTTTCCCAAATGTAAACATTTATGTATGCAAATGAGGTGTGATCTTATTGAATATGGTTCAGGTCATTTTTGTGGCATGAAAGGGATTTATTACAACATACGTCTGTAATATCTTTCAGAATAGGGTTAAAAATGAACATGCATTACCTAGAGAGATCCAGTAAGCCAGCAGTATTTGTGGAAGTGCAGTAGTTATTACAAAAGTAGTAGACAGATTTAGATACTAGTGCTGCAACAAACCACTATTTTTACAGTCGAATAATCTATTGATTAATGATTATTAAAAACGAATTATTGGTCGATTATTCAGATTATTAATCGCTGAGTTACCAAATAACTCTGATGTAGCTAGCAACTTTTTAAATGATATTATATTATATTATGTTATGTTTTTCTTGATAATATAAAAGATGAATAAAACTCCAATGTATTTTTCCTAAATTTAGAACCAAAGATGCACAAAGTAGCAATAAAATATAACAAAAGTATTTTTTTTCTGAATCAGCTAAAAACAAAACAGGGAAAAAATTGCTTCAGTTTGATTTGCATTACTGCTTTGTTTGTATTAACCCTCCTCTGCTAGCAGCGAAACCAGCCATCTAATTGGCTCTTTTTTGCCAGTGGCCAGTCTTCTTATTTATAATGTCTCTGGGTTAACGATATTAAAGAATCCTCTTTTTTACACTCATTATTTCCCTGTTATTGTAATTAATAATTTTACATTTTAAGTCTCCTCTATGGCTCACCGCCTGCCAGAATTGTTCATGTAGAGAGAGCTCACCTATTGGATATTCACAATGTCCATGTTAAAGTCTGCATGAGCCAAGACTAAAAATGTAATATTTAATTTCATTTAATTTTAATTGTATTAATATTAAACATGGTTGAGTTTATCTGCATGTCAAGACGAGAAAAAGACAAGAGGTAAGACAGCTATCCTGACCTCCTTACACCAGACAATTACGATGATGGGAGCGTGCTGCAAATCTAGCAAGTGTCTCGCATTTTTTTTCCCGACATTGGAAATTTGTCTGTGACAGTGAAATCACTGTGAAGAAGTCTCTGGAGGCGGGGCTTAGAGGAGACGGAAGCCAGTAATAGTCCTCTAAGTATTTCACGGTTGCATGCACTGTAAAGTTGCAAATTTTGGGAATATACAGCAAATTATGAGGGAAAACACGCTGCAGTAACCATATTTGTGTGGAGTTTACAATTTCAGAGAAGATGGATGTTGTAGATGTGATTAATCCAAAAATAATTCATGTAATTCTTTTAAACACACAAATTATTCCAATATAGACAAAGAAAATATCAAAAACACTCTGAGAATTTTACTTGAGCTAAAAAAGTCCATGCTTTATTTAATATTACTATAGTCAGTGTTGAGGTTTTCTAATATATGTATTCCGTACCTCTCAGGCATTGATAGCACTACAGTTTAGCTGAATATACTGATGTGGATAACAATGAATAAAAGCTAGTGTTAATGAGCTTGCATAGTGTCATTTGCATAATGCTAATTGTTGCTGTTAGCTGCCATTAATTATTAATCACATTCGCATTTGGGTTAATGATTCTTGAAAATGTGCCTTTAATTGCCTTATATTACTGTTAAAGGTCTCTCTCCCTTTCTCTCTCGCTCTTGCTCTTTCTCTGTGTTTGCAGTCTTTCCTGTACCTCGCCTGGTACATGACCATGTCCATATTGGGCCACTACAATAACTTCTTCTTCGCTGCTCATCTGCTGGACATAGCCATGGGCTTTAAGACACTGAGGACCATCTTGTCTTCTGTCACTCACAATGGCAAACAGGTACGACCCGCTGTCTCTTTTCTGAGGCCTGAAACTGACCCAATACAATCAGGCATGACTGAGGATGGCTATTAGTGGCGCAAATGTAATGTTACAATTTATAGTCTGTCAGTGTGGGTTATTGTAACAGGCTGCAGCTAGTTATAACTGTCCTGTGACTAGCCTGTGACTGTGTTTCTCTTTCCCTGTGTTCATTGTGTGTAGCTGGTCTTGACGGTAGGCTTGCTGGCGGTGGTCGTCTATCTCTACACGGTGGTGGCCTTCAACTTCTTCCGCAAGTTCTACAACAAGAGTGAGGACGGAGAGTCTCCAGACATGAAGTGTGACGATATGCTAACGGTACAGTTTACTACAAATAACAATTGCTAATGACAACACTGCTTTACTCAGTGAGTGTGTTCACATGCACTTCATAACTACAGAACAGCAGATTTTGTCAGTTATCTGATCAACGTGTGTACATGCACTTGAGTAATCAGATAATGGCAAACACAGAAACAGACCGGTCATAAGCCACGGCATGTCAATTAGTTGTTGCAGCACCAAATGTGTTAAAACATGTTGGTGAATGTTGTGGTTATAATATTATGTAATATTGCAGAGTAACACTCTATTACATAGTACACTTCAGATGCTTTATCCATACCTAACATATCTTTCATTTTTGTTCAGTTGAACATCTAGGGTTGACCTGGCCCTCACCAGAATTTCACTAGATACACTATAAACTGTGACCCCAATGTGATCATAGTGGTTAATAATATATAATATAATAATGTGGGTCTTTATAAGACTAAAATGCACTTTTAATTAATCACATTTAGTTTCACTGGGTGTAATTATTAGTTATATTTACAAAAAAACACTATCCTAACCTAAACTTACTCCTGGTCCTAATTCTAACTCTAATCCTAGCCCTAATCCTAACTTTACTCTTAATCCAAAATCTAATCCTAACCCTAATCCTGGCCATAACACTAACCTTAATCCAAAATCTATTCCAACCCTAATCCTGGCCATAACCCTAACCTTAATCCAAAATCTATTCCAACCCTAATCCTGGCCATAACCCTAACCTTAATCCAAAATCTAATTCTAACCCTTATCCTGGCCATAACCCTAACCTTAATCCAAAATCTATTCCAACCCTAATCCTGGCCATAACCCTAACCTTAATCCAAAATCTAATTCTAACCCTTATCCTGGCCATAACCCTAATCTTAATCCAAAATCTAATTCTAACCCTTATCCTGGCCATAACCCTAATCTTAATCCAAAATCTAATTCTAACCCTTATCCTGGCCATAACCCTAACCTTAATCCAAAATCTATTCCAACCCTAATCCTGCCCATAACCCTAACCTTAATCCAAAATCTAATTCTAACCCTTATCCTGGCCATAACCCTAACCTTAATCCAAAATCTAAGCCTAACCCTTATCCTGGCCATAACCCTAACCTTAATCCAAAATCTAATCCTAACCCTAATCCTGGCCATAACCCTAACCTTAATCCAAATCTAATTCTAACCCTAATCCTGGCCATAACCCTAACCTTAATCCAAATCTAATTCTAACCCTTATCCTGGCCATAACCCTAACCTTAATCCAAAATCTAAGCCTAACCCTTATCCTGGCCATAACCCTAACCTTAATCCAAAATCTAATCCTAACCCTAATCCTGGCCATAACCCTAACCTTAATCCAAATCTAATTCTAACCCTTATCCTGGCCATAAGCCTAACCTTAATTCAAAGTCTAATCCTAACCCTCATCCTGGTCCCAATCCTAACTTTGCCCTTAATCCAAAATCGAATCCTAACCCATATCCTGGCCTTAACCTTAATCCAAAATCTAATCCTGGCCCTAATCCTAACCTTAATCCAAAATCTATTCCTAATCCCGGCCTAAGACTAACCTTGCTCTTAATGCAAAATCTAATTCTAATCCTGGCCCTAATCCTAACTTTATTCTTTATCCAAAATCTAATCCTAACCCATATCCTGGTCCCAATCCTAACCTTAGCCTCAACCCAAAATTAAAATTTCTATTCATAAAAAACCTCTCACAGAAATACTCAACATGGTCAGTGATTGGTCAGGATGCTCTCAGCACACAGTAAAAAGCATCGTGGTTGTTCAGGGGGCTCATTTGCATATTTCACCTTTCTGAAATATCAGTACTGCAAAGGCCGCCATCACATTAACATTTCACAAGGTATTTGCATTGGCCTTTGCAAACATTCATTTGTTTGACATCTCCTGTAAATAAAAAAAATGTGGTTGCCTTCTACAGTCACTATAGGAGCCTGATTGACTCCCCTCTGGAGGAACGTTTGCGTTTGATTTCCTGTTAATTGCCACAGTGTCTTGCTGTGATAGTATGAGCGCTAATTGTGCTGTATATGCCCTGACACTGCTCGGTGCGTTGATTAGGGCTGTGATTGCCCCGGCCCGTCCCAAACGCTCCCTTCATAATTAAGGCCTCAGAAAGGTCCCGAGCAGCCAACTGGAACAATGGCTTAATTAAGTGCACATTGTTTCTTATTGTCCCGAACAGAGAGAGAGAGAGAGAGAGAGAGAGAGAGAGAGAGAGAGAGAGAGAGAGAGAGGGGTGGGACAGCTGAATGCAATTAGAATCAAAAGGGAAGAGGTACCTTGGTCCTGCTGCCCCTAAGATTTTTACGGCAAGCGTTGGGTTGCTGGGCCGTACCTGTGTGTGTGGTGTTTTGAGTCTCTGTTCGCCCCAGTCCTTATTTAACAAGTCAGTTCTGTTTATCTCAAACTTTCAAAAGCAGTTTGCTAAGACATGTTTTCAAAAGTGAACTAGTAGATTAAATGTCTGCAGTGTGATTTAAATTTAGGGTGGAAAATGGGAACAGGCCTGAAGTCACTTGTGATAAAACACTTGTGTTTAACAAGCCTCGTTTTAGTTAAAGCATGGTTAGAGTGTGTAACTGTGCCACATTTGGAGGTACCAGCATCCTCGAAACCAAACTCCAATTCGAATGGACACATATTTATTGCTGTTCTCTGGAATTTACGTTTTTCGGCCTGGCCTAATATGAAAGGTGACACACAGTAATTGGACGCTTGCCAGGAGTGATCAGTCTAGAGCGTTCTGCAGGAACACTGCACAGCACTGCACAGTTTGGTTAATTACCTGCTCCATGCCCAACTGATATGGCTATGGAGGCTTTGATAATTAGCATAGGATTTAAAATAAGTGGACTATGAGGAAGAATAATAATAATAAGAGAGAAACTCCCCAAGAGCATTAGAAAGAACCATAGAGAAGAACCAAGACGGGACCAGTTCCCTGAGCGCATGAGAAAGAACCACTGAGATCAACCTAAACTATAAACTAATAGGAGAAATCCTAAGAGCATGAGAAATAACCCCAGAGAGGAACCAAGACTCAAAGTCAGACCATGATAAAGAATGACAGGTAAGATTCAAGACTCAAAAGAAAAACTCTAAAAGACCATGAGAAATAACCACTGAGAGGAACCAAGACTCAAAAGGAGAAACTCCCAAAGATCATGAGAAATAACCACTGAGAGGAACCAAGACTCAAAAGGAGAAACTCCCAAAGATCATGAGAAATAACCACTGAGAGGATCCAAGACTCAAAAGGAGAGACTCCTGGGGCTCATGAGAAATAACCACTGAGAGGAACCAAGACTCAAAAGGAGAAACTCCCGGAGCTCATGAGAAATAACTACTGAGAGAATCCAAGACTCAAAAGGAGAAACTCCCGCAGATCATGAGAAATAACCACTGAGAGGAACCAAGACTCAAAAGGAGAAACTCCCGCAGATCATGAGAAATAACCACTGAGAGGATCCAAGACTCAAAAGGAGAGACTCCTGGGGCTCATGAGAAATAACCACTGAGAGGATCCAAGACTCAAAAGGAGAGACTCCCGGGGATCATGAGAAATAACCACTGAGAGGAACCAAGACTCAAAAGGAGAAACTCCCGGAGCTCATGAGAAATAACCACTGAGAGGATCCAAGACTCAAAAGGAGAAACTCCCGCAGATCATGAGAAATAACCACTGAGAGGATCCAAGACTCAAAAGGAGAAACTCCCGGGGCTCATGAGAAATAACCACTGAGAGGAACCAAGACTCAAAAGGAGAAATTGAGTAAGAGCATGAGAAGTGAGAGGACTGGTTTATATAGGGATGTGGGTTTCTCATGTTCTTTACTTTTGGGGGTCTTTACAGTGTGTAAATCTAACCCTGCTTTGTGGAGGGTGTAATTTAGCCCGGCTGAGTATCTGTAATCTGTAGAAATATCTTCTCGAGTATGGTTAAAACGTGCAGGAGACGTTTGAGAACATGAGAAGATGACTAATGAGCACATTACCATGGTTTCACTACATAAAAGGTCTCTGTTACATTTAGTTTTACCCCACTCTCCCTGACATACCTTATATATACTCCTGAGGGGTAGAGGCTGGAGGGGCATGGTTGAGGTGCTGCATTTCATTTCTTGTGTTTCATGATTGTCTCATGATGTATCAAAAGCCCACTGGCATCATTATATCACTCAGTCTCTACTATAGCGTTCGGGGCGAATTGGCCACAAGACCTCGTCTCGGTTTAGGACACACAGAGACACAGAGGAAAGGCTATATATGGGGTGGTGAGACAGTGTTCACATGTGTGTGCTGATGTGGGGAGAATGCACACCGACACAGGAGTCATAGTAACACTCCACATCTCTCTACTTTAATCCTGCCAGAGCCAGCCACCCATGGCATTCAATTTCCATCTCTCTCTCTCTTTCTCTCTCTTGCACGCACTTTCACAATCTCACAGTCTCTCTCCTATTAAGGTCAGACAGTGTGTGGTTCTATGCTACAGTAGTGCAGATTGTCATCCTCCAGGAAAGGTGACACAAGGCTTAGTTATGAGGAGGACCACTGCCCCAGCTCCAAAAATCCCTCACACTGACATCTGAAAGGCCTTTGGACCATGTGTTTTTTTTCAGGGCACTTACAGAGGTGAGGAATGTGATCAGATGTTCCAACTGCAGTAATAAATAACAATAGTAATTTCCTAGGACAGAACATTAGTGAGCTTGTGTGTTGAAGTGGGAAGTAACTGCAGGCTCCTGCAGATGAAGCCATAGTAAGAAGGAAGTAGCTGAATCTGCAGGTGTATAGAAGCATACGGTCATACAGGTCTACCAGCAGTGGCAGAATTCCCAGTCTACATGAAATTCTTTTATTCAGGCATGGAATTGAACCTGGTCTGCTGCCTGAAGGACCTAGTAGTATGCCAGCTGTGCACAACCAGCACACTTTGACATCCATTGATATAGCTGTGCTGTATTACCACTGAACAAACAGGTTTGAATAATACAACCTGTTCAGTTAAGAGATTGTGGCTTTTCCCATAGCATACTCCAGTGCAGGAGTCATTGTATCTGCTCCTGGAGGGCCAGAGTCAGCACAGTTTATTCATGTCCCTGCTCAAATACCTCTGCTAAATCTAGTAATTAACCACTGCTTTGAAAATCAAGTGTGTTTAAACAGGGATGTGTTGGATTACAACCCTCCGGGACCAGAATTGATGACCCTTGCTCTAAAGTGTTCTAGCGGAGAAGCCTTCATGCTCTTTGAGAACAAAGAGAGGTGTAGAGGTTTGCGTAGTGTGGTGAGTAACAACACCGCCTTCCCTGCGGCAGACTAGGAATCAAATCCTCAACCGGACAAACACACCACACGAAACCAGTGAGGGTTAGTGGGCAAGTCTCCAAATGCTAAATTTACCTGCCTGTGTAACACGATTCACATGTAAGTCGCTCTGGATAAGATCTTCGGTCAAATGCCATAAATGTAAATAACAGTCCTTTACAGAGTTCTGCACCTACTGTTTAAACCCAAACTATGCAGAGGTCATTTAGTTTACACAGGCACTGGGCTCTAAAACACCCATCAGTTTAAACCTGTGTTCTCTTGGAGCTGTAAGAGACTTTCTGACCACTAGCCTGCTGTGACCACATGTGGGGCTGGCCACTTTGTTACAGCACAGAAGGAGAATCAGAGTTGCACACACTCCTCGGTAGCACCTGAGCTTGCTCAATTCTCTACTAAATTTTTTTTTATTAATTGTTTGTGTGTTTTCCCTGCAGTGCTATATGTTCCATATGTACGTTGGTGTCCGTGCTGGTGGGGGCATCGGCGACCAGATCGAGGATCCAGCAGGCGATGAATACGAGATTTACCGCATCATCTTTGACATCACCTTCTTCTTCTTTGTCATCGTCATCCTGCTTGCCATCATTCAGGGTAAGAGTGATGGGCTTTAAAGGGGAATTTCCCCAATTTATCCACATGTCTGAAAAATGTAGGCGAAATTGGGGAATACTACAAATGTGCAGTAATCCAGGAGGAAATATACGATAATTATAATAATGCCACTCAGTGTCTGTTAGCTGATGTTGGTGTTCTCCATTGTAGTGGGTCAACTGTACAATGATGCTGTGTTATCTCACTGTTATCTGTAAACATGTGTCCCTGAACACTGAGATAAATAGAGAAGTTCAGTGCAGTACAGTACAGAGCACTCAAAAAAAACTCTCTCTGAAGACAAAGACAAGGACAACCACAATTACTATTAGTGCTGGAATATGATTTCCGCCTTTAACCCATTTGTGCAGTGAACAGACACACACATACTAGTGAGCAAACACACAGTGGAAAGTAAGCACAGTGCTCAGGGAGCAGTGGGCAGCCATTGCTGTGGTGCCCAGCAAGCGGAAAGGGTTAAGGGCATTGCTCAAGGGTCAACAGTGGCAGCTTGCTGAACCCACAACCCTATCATGAATAGCCAAGTGCTCTAAACGCTGAGCCACCAGTGTGACCACTGTGGCAATAAAGACCGGGTTTACTCAAAAAAGGAAACTCAAATAGATCTTAATTCAATTCAATTCAATTCAATTCAATTAATTAATTGAAAACTTAAAACCAGTGGGACAAGCAGTGCTGCTTTCCTTTAAAGGCTAACATTTTATTCACATTTAATATAGATTGGTATTTTGCTGCACATCCCTTCTTTTGGATGACAGCTGGAAGTCTTCCGGGCAGGGAGCGTATGAGCTTTACACAACTGATGCTCAGCCAGGCTTGTTGGATTTTCTCTTTTGGGTTGCCAGAGCGTGGCAGCTTTTGAACACGCCTGTCTCTTTCCACCACTTTAGTGCACTTTTCACACTTCAATTTGGAACTTTCAGTCTGCAGTCTTTTTCACAGATGTTACGTTTAATAAAGGCCATGTTTATGAACCCCAGCATTAATGGTGTTACGCCAAGCTAAACATACACCACATCTCTGTCTATATCTTTATGTTTGAATGGCCCTTGTTTATAGCCATTCTGTAACACTGCTCTAAAATCCTTCTCAAAAAAGTCAGGTTTGTCTCAGTGGCAGTTGTAAAAATGTGCTATTTTATATGTAGGATAATCAGCTGAGTGTGTGTGTACATGAAGACTGGCCTGTGTGACCAAAAATGTTTGAAAACATTATAGTTTATATGTACTATATACATATATACACTATATGTCCAAATATCTGTGGACAGCCCTTCTAATGAACACCTTCAGCTATTTTCAGTTGAACCCATTGCTGACACAGACGTGCGAATGCTGTAGAGCAGTACTGCCAATATAATAGGATTCTCTGGAGCGGATAAACATGAACGTATTGGCACCATGCCTAATACCAGAAGTGGGTTAGAGGAGTATAAAGCCCCCCAGCACTGAGCTGTGGAGTAGTGGAATTGTGTTCTCTGGAATGATGGTTAGTGCTCCATCCAGTACTTTTGGGATGAGTTGTGGAGTTGGTGATGAGGTGGGGTGGTGATCATCCAACATTCTTACTTACACTAATGCTCTTGTCTCTGAATGCAATCAAATACTCAGAGCAGTGCTCCACAATCTAATAGAAAGTCTTCTTCCTTGGACAGTAGAAACAGTTATTCCAACAAAAGCAGGATAAACTCTTTAATACCCAATGATTTCCTAAGAAAGAATACATTAGCACGTGTCCCAATACTTTTGTCAAAACAGTGTAGTTTTAAGTATTAGCTTTTAAATTAGTTTTTGGGGATTTTAATGTGTTTGAATGTGTATGTGTTTTCAGGTCTGATCATCGATGCATTTGGTGAGCTTAGAGATCAGCAAGAGCAAGTGAAAGAAGACATGGAGGTGAGTACACACACACACACACACTTACCCACTTTGCAGATATCTGATGTTATTTCCTTTGAACCTCGTCAGCGCAGTCTCAAAAGCTTTACATCACCTTCGCTGACGTCTCCTGTTAAACTTGAAGCTAATTGCATATTTAGTGGATGTCAGGTCGCTGTGACCTGTGGCTAATGGGCTCTGACTGCTTCAGTGAAGAGTTACAGCCCGGTAGATGTGTCTCTGATAAAGAGGTTTTACAATGAGTGAATTTTTTTCCCCAATGTGGCGGCTCTGCTGTTGGGCTAATGGAATGAGCCTGTTCTCGCTCTAATGACTGTAATTACCAGCTGTGTCTGTGACATCACTGCGCTGAAATTTAGCTTTTTCCGTTACTATGACGCCGACCTGTTTCCAGACATGGGTCGAGCTGGAGATATTTATTTTGAGAGACATAGAAAATTTCTTTTTCAATTTAGCGGCGCTGTTCTATAAAAAGGTCATATGTGGTTGCCCTATTTTATAGCAGTGATAATGATGAAAATGTGGCAAAAATAGTCAGACAGTCAGCTTAACACAGCAAGACTGAGCAGCTTTAACAGTTGCTGTTCACTTCTACCTTTTTGCCATATGTGGGCATTAAAATAAAATACAAAACTGATCAGAAGTTTGGAATCATTTATCATCAGAGATGGACAGATCAGTGATTTGGGTGACGATACTCATCACCTTTCAGTAAGACCAGCCAATCATGATACAGATCTAGGGGCAGATGGTCCGAGAATCGCTAGTTTGCATAATAGGCCTTGCTCTCTCAAGGGTGGGTTGATGGCAGTTCCTCCCAAAGTCATTCCTACTGTGCTGTTGCTCAGCAGAGGCGTCTGTTAGCTGTTGTCTCAGAGCTGGGGAGCCATGCTTTCCTCATAGCCTGCTGGCTGAATGGTGGGCACTGGCTTCACATGTGTCAGAAGAGACATGTGCTAGTCTCACCCTCGTAGTGTTGGCGCGGAGGTGAAGGCTAGCATTGTGATAGAGATGGGGGGTAATTGGCCTCACACCTTCGGTACAAAATGGGGTAAAAATAGAAATTCATTATATAAAAAAAAGCTCAGAGTGTCATTAGTGTTGGTGTTTGCCAACTCTGCTGTGTTCTGGTACTCACTGTATTGGGCTGAGTGATGCTTTCGAAAGGGGTATCTGGTTAGTGGTGTTAAAAGTGAGCTTCCCCCAGAAGGCAGAGTTAGTTTTACTCATTCTACAAGTATGTGAGTTCGAGTCATATAATCCCCCAGTCTGATGACATTGTATCAGCACAGTATCAGACCTGGGCTTTAATGGGATTCTGCAGCAGTCAGTGAGGTCCGTATTGGCATCTAGCGGTTGAATGAGAAACTGCAGTGGGCTGTGACCTTGCACAGAGCTGCCCCAACTCACAAAATATGGATCATATACTAAAACGCTACCGCTATGGTCCAGGGGGCGTCGCAGGTTCCGATCTCAAGCCATGCTGCTTTACCATCAGCCAATGCAGTCCAGGAGAGCACAATTGGCCGCAGTCTCTCCTCTCATCCCTCCTGAAGCAATGTTGGCCAGCACAGGTGCCTGTTAGCTGGTGCGGCAGTGCTGGGGACCCGGTGCTTTCCTCAGAGTGGGTCGGCTGCCCGGCAATGCAGGTTGAATAGAGGGGTGGCTTGCTTCTCATGTCCTAAGTCCTTAGTAATGGGTGCATTTTTAGTGCCAGGAGATAAAGAATGTCTTATGTCTCATTCTGATTTCAAGACCCCAATTCTGTTTAACTGAATTGACTGAGATTAAAAAGAGATCTTGAGAAGACTCTTTTCTCTGCGATAGAAGCTTTGCTGTAGTGCCAAAATAATACAATACTGTTCAACCTGATCAGAGGGACCAGTCCCATGCCCCCAGCTATCTGTGCTTAACTTCAAGATAAGGATGTGACTGGGGATTCTGTGACCAGGGGATATTAAGATAAAGAGACAATAAGTCCAGGAGAGGACTTTAGTGCATTGCCCACTGCAGTTTTCACAGTAAGCTCTTAATATCCCAAGGACTTGTTGATCACTGTTTACCCACAATTCTGTACTTAAGGTTACACTTAACATCTTCTAGTGCAACAAACTGTTGATCTAACAAATTAGCTCATGAAAGAACTTTAGGCTTGTCATGGGATTAAGGTCTACACTAGTAGTGGTATTATCTCTGCTGATACAATACAGATGAGGCAACTTTTAGCTCTAAAATTTTAATAAATAAAAAAAATCTAAATCTAAAAATATTAAGTGAAACCAGAAAGGCATGAACCAGATTATTAGCTGTGTGTTACTGCAGTGTTGATTGGTCTGATTGGTCAGGGAGAAGAGTCAGACTATAAGATTATAAGATATTAAACACTAAAAACACTATAAATCATCTGATCTAAACTGTGGGGCTGCGTTATTTATACAAACACAAATATCAGATCGGTATCGGCTGAGCATCATGAGACTATGATCAGATCGGGGCAAAATAATCTGGCCGGGATATCCCTAGTTCTTATTCAGGAATCTGACACCACACACAAGGGACATATATATGTGAATAAAACAGTATGTCAGTGGTGTGAGAGCATTATTAACAGTTTACATGGTGTGATGTTTTTAATCAGCACTGTTTAGAATAGGAAACAGTTCAGTTCAGTAGGTTCAACTTATTGGTCTAAAGTAATGGATTTATTAATGACAGCTATGAATTTATGAATTTATGAATATGACAGCTATGAGTTATGAATAAAGTATTGAGGCTGTACCACATACTGTATTTTGTGAAGGAAGCAAATACCACATAAGAAAACAACCAAATACTACCTGCATAGTACCTGGTACACAGAGAGTTAGAGTAAAAGGAAAAGCAAGCTGGGGCTCCAAGTGGTCCAGCAGAATGAGGGACTGTCCCTATGACCAGAGGATTGCTAGTTCGAATCCCGGTCATGCTGCTAGCCCCGGTCTTGCTCCTTCTAGGGTGGGTAGATGGCACATACACTGGCAACTGCTGGCGGATGCATTGGAGACGAGTATGCGGCGCTTTCCCCCCGAGCGTGATGGTTGACTGGTGACGTTGCATCGGCAGCAGTTTGGAAAAAGAGGTGCTGGCTGGCACCCTTCACCCTCCCAGTGTCAGAAGCATTGCATGTGATGGGGAGAATTTGTATAGGTTGGGTAATTAGCCATCCAAATTGAGTCTTTTACTGTTTCTGCACTCATTCTCCCTCCAGCTTGCTTAAAATTTTGGTTTATGCAGAAACGGCGCTGGGGTGTGTGCTAGACACGTAGATTTTGAAAAGCTAAAGGGTCTTTTCAAGTTCTACAATAGTTCTTTTCTAACATCTAACATTCCTCAAATGTGCCAATCTGCTGTTCCTCTGCTTCTCCTGCAGACCAAGTGTTTCATCTGCGGAATCGGAAATGACTATTTTGACACAGTTCCTCACGGCTTTGAAACACACACCTTACAGGAGCACAACTTGGCCAACTATCTGTGAGTACTGTGTGTGATGTGTGTGTGTGTGTTTGAAGAAGCTAGAGAGAATTCTTTTAAACCTTAAGCACTTACGACGGGATGGCTGTGTGAGCGAGAAACAGAGAGGCAGAAGAAAGTGAAGGGACGAATGTGATGAAATTGATCACCTTATGCAGCTGGGAACATCAGGCCGACACACTGTGTGAATTAAGAGCATGCGTGTGTGTCTAGGCAGTACAGAATATTAATATAACACTTCACCGAATGGCTCTACAGTGAGAGTGATGACACACAGCATGTCAGTCTGAACCAATAAGACAGTCTAAAGTCTCTCTAAAGGCTGAGGAAGGGTGTGTTAATTGCCTCGTCCCTCCTGTGCGTCTGAGCATGTCTTAACCAAACACACACGTTTTGACTCTAGAGAAGGGAAAATGGGCTCAGGGACACCTCTCGATGAAACGGTTCATGTTTTATTTTTCTCATTTCATCTTGATTTTTATCAGGAGAATATGAAGAAGAAGAGTTTACTGAATATTCAAAACGGGGTTCGTTCTAATGAGGACCTTCAGATGAAATGTGCCAGTTATTAGAAGCGAACATGCTGCGCTAGATATTGTGCTGCTTTATACAACAAACTCAAGACTAATCAAAAGCTAATCAGACAGACATATTAATTTTGCACAGTGAAGGTACTGCTCTTACAAAAGGACTGGAGCTGGAGTGATGGAAATCAGTTACTTTGAAGTTTGAGGGTCGTAAACCATCAGTTGATCAGTAGGTTGCATTAGTAAATTTTGAACCCACCTGTAGTGGCCTTCTGATGTCCAGCATCAAGTTTTGATTTGAACCCTTTTGCAAATACGTCCCCACTGATGGGATTTGCTCTGGCAGGTTCCTAGTTACAACAGTACCACCCATGGGATTCGAACCTTCAGCTTTAATTCTACTGTTTTTTTAAATCCATCTGTTTTTCTATACTGTACATTGTGAGTCTAAAACGTGTGAATGTTGCTCGCTTGAACTCTCAAAATACATTCCTATGATGTCTTTCCCTCGTTAGCGTTACTCGCTAAAAGACAACGTTAATCATTCCACTAATCGTCTCATTTGTCCACCGTGTTTCTACTACAGCACTGATTATTTTGCTGCACGGTTTGAAGTGTGATCTTTAAAGTATAGAAGTGTGTGGTTTGTGACGAAGCCATAGTGAAAAATCTGCCTGATTATCCTGTAGAGTGGGGAACACACTAATTGGATTGGGTTAGTCTTACAGGGGAAAGTGGAGTAATGTAATTATTACCAGTGTTTCCTCAGACTTCACACTTCTGCATCACTGAAGGTTAAAATCTCAGATTATATTAATCCCATGTAAATATTTCATTATATTCTGTGGACAGTCAGCTTTTCTGAGGATGGTTACTGACAAATTTACATTGAACATTGAATACATGTGAACAGTCACAACTGGGTCATATAAAACATATAGGTCACTAGTGATTGGGCAAATTTTAGATTTTAGAAGTAGATTTGGTAAAAAAAAAACTTGTGTTTAATATTTACTGATATTGAATACCGCCCAGCTGCAGACCTGAGTCACAGGTTTAGTTTCATGCAAAAACAAAGAGGAAGGATTATCTTTAGAAAATGTTCTGAAAGTAAGATTTAATTTTTCAGGTCAGCAGGCAGGCGGAATGCAGTGGCGCTGACTGAAATGCTAATGCTTTTTTTCCTTTTATGCAGGTTTTTTGTGATGTATCTCATTAATAAGGATGAAACGGAGCACACAGGCCAGGTAACCTCCCAGTTCATCTACTGTCAATCAAACAGCACCCACACTCTCTTTATCTCTCTCTCTCTCGCTCTCTCTCCCTCCATTTGCCACTTGTAGTCTCTTGCTGAAACTTTGTGCATCTGCACAACCTATCGGCATGCTTTTTTATCATATTAAATATGGTTACAAAGTTATACATTTAATAACACCATTTAAAAAAATATATACCAGTCAGCCATAACATTAGCACCACAGGCAGGTGAAGTGATCAACTTTGATTATCTTCATCTACAGTGGCTCCTGTCAAGGGGTGGATATACTAGATACCCAGAGAGTAGAACGTCAGGCAGGTCTTATGTTTTTTTTCCTGGTATGCAGCGATCAGTACCTACCAAACGTTCTCCAAGAAAGGACAGTCGGTGAAGCAGTTGCATAGGGTCATGGGCACCTAAAGCTTTATTCATGTGATCCATGGAGGCCCCACCATCTCACAACTTACAGCACTTAAAGGATCTGCTGCTAATGTCTTGGTGTCAGACACCACAGGACACCTTCAGCGGCCTTGTGGAGTCCATGCCTATATGGGTCAGATCTGTTGTGGTGGCACAGGGGTGACCTAGTCAGTATCAGGCAGGTGGTACTGGTACTAATGTTATGGCTGATCAGTGTGTAAACTAGAATAGCATAACATATTAAATATCTAACTGCAACAACATCAAATGAATACAGCATAAGATATTAAATTGAAAGCTGATTAAGTGTTTTAGGCATTTTGATATATTTATATTTATATTTAGATATAATACATAAATAATGTTTACTCAGAAAATACTCTTAGCTAGTTTGTGTCGGCTAGGCTCCAAAAGATACCTCTAAGCTTAAATAATACTAAATACAAAAGTCAGTATGGAGACCACACTACACTTCGCCCAAGTCCACTTGAAAGAGGTGGGTCTTCAGTCAGCGAACAACTCTGCTGTTCAGACACCCAGGGGAAGTTCAGTCCACCACTTCGGTGCAGGACAGAAAAAAACCCTGGATGCTCGTCTTCCGTGGATCTTAAGGGATGGCGGTCAAGCCGAGTCGTGATTGAAGCTCGGAGAGCTCTTGGTACAGATCGGCTTTTGACCACTGCCATGAAGTATGGAGGGGCTGGTCCGTTCTTGGCTTTGTAGGCCAGGGTCAGAGTTTTGAATCTGATGCCTAGCAGCAGCTACAGGAAGCCAGTGAAGACAATATCCTCTCCAATATCCAATACATATTACAATAATACAATTAGATGGAATCAGTTATTAATTTAATAAAAGCCGAACTAGAACATATTAATAATAATAATCACTTCCAAAAAAGAGTCATTTTTCACTATAATTTCCTATACCTACAATAACCCAAAGGTTTCCATATACAGAGAAACACTCAACAAAATGACAAAGGTTGCACATAGAAAAGAAACTGAGAATTACAGAGATAGAAGAAATAAAATAAAGTGATATTCCAGATTTTATATATTTTGGAAGCTACACCACAATTATTTTTTTTATTTAACCAAACCCTCACCTAATTAAAGAGTAACCATTCAAATGACCAAAAATTGTGAGCAGCTGTTTGACGGGCAGTGTTAGAAACCCTTATTAATCAGTGCCTAAATGAGCTGATTTGATTTGATTAAGTCTTATTAAACTGCCTTCTGTCTTGGTCTCCTGTCTGTTGGTCACTGCCGCTTCTCTGTGCCGCTGCAGGAGTCCTACGTCTGGAAAATGTACCAGGAGCGTTGCTGGGAATTCTTCCCGGCCGGAGACTGCTTCCGCAAACAATACGAGGACCAGCTCAACTAACACAGCCTGTATACATATACACACAGCCACACACATGTACGTGCACACACACACACACACACAGAAACATAGCCACACACACACACACACACACAGACATACGTACACTTGCAGAGACTCTGGTCCCTTGGACTTCCTGTTTCTCCGTGGCGGATGCGGAGGAGGGACCAGGAATGCTTTTGAGATTCTGTACATACTGCTCCACTGTCTACCTGTACCCAGAGGAACACGCTGGGACAGAGAGCGAGCGAGTGAGAGAGAGAGAGCGAGCGAGAGAGAAAAAGAGAGACGTTTGAGTCTTTGACGCTTCTCCATTCTACATTTGCTTTATTCTATTCACAAACATAAGCAAAAAAAAAGAGAGGGGTGAGCGATGAAGAGGAGGAGGAAGCGCGTTCATCTCGAAAGGAGGAGAGAGAAAGGACGTGTGAACGGATGTGTGTGACGAACGAATGTGATCATCTCACTCATCCTTGGCCTCTTTGTATGTTTGTCAGGATGGAGGGATGAGGGTGAAAGCAGGGGTGATGTATGTATGGATGGATAGATAAACAGATGCAAAAAGGAAGGCAGGCACCCTGATATTGGCCCGGGGCAACAGAGGGGACACAGTGCCTTACCAAGCAAAGGGTGAGCTATGCAAGGTGGGATATGAGAGAGAGGGAGACTACTATAGAGGGGAATAGATAGCGAGTCAAGAGGGCTACAATGGGTACAGGCCTAATAGGGAGGGCATATGTTTAGGAGTGTGTGTTTGTGAGTCTGGACAGATGAGGTGAAACTGTAAGATGAAGAGAGGCGTTTTAAAAAAGTGCTACAATATAAAGAGTTACAAAGATATGAGGCTTGGGTGAGGTGTGGTGGAGTATGATTGAGAGTTGTTGTTTTTTTTTGTACCCCTCAGGACATCTGTTGGGTTTTTCATATCAGCAGCACCTCACCCTGTCTTGTTTGTTTGTTTGTATTTCTTTCTTTATTTTGGTAATGCATTTATGCAACAGCAGAGTTAACTGTTTATATCCAAGTTCTAGAAAACTTATCTCTGGAAAAAAAAAGAAAAAAAATCATTTTTTGCATGTTTATTATGCAAGTTTAAGAAAAATCTAAAGACGCGTTGCCTACGTCACACCGAAACGAGTTTTATAGGTTTAAGGTCATTTAAGGTATCTCTTATGCTATCCAAGTGTTGTGGGCTTTCTTGTATATTACAAACCCCAGTTGTCATCAGCCAAGAATACATAACTCTTTTGGTCCAGGAGTCTGTCCAGGCTTTCTCCCATGCCTCCCTCGAGACACTGTAGAAAACGTGCATCTCCGTCCAAATGGAAGTTTGACCCACGCCGAAGCAATATCCATTCAGGGAAGCCGTCCAGACTGGCCTTTGGAGCTCGGAAAATCTCGCTTCAAACCTGGAGGACCAACCGATCTCATAAGGAAGAAAGACCTGACATCATTTCCCAAGCTTTGGAGCACCTGATACCACGATCTGAGCACTGGATACGTGTATCATAAAGCAAAGTATTACTGCATTACGGTAGATTATCGCTTATTATTATAACTTCCCATCTTTAAACTGAACATTGCACTACTTTTTTTGGTTGTCGTTCATTCGTTTGTTTGTTCCATACCCTCGTCACCGACGACGAATAAGCGCTTTCCATATTTGTCTCACACGGAATAATGTGAAAACCATTGCAATAACAACAACTTCGGCTCAAGCCAATCTATATGATATAAGTGGAATTTTACTCATGTAAAGAATTTTGATAACAAAGATCATGGATTAAAGAAAAAAAAAAAACTCATCGGAAAATAACCTGTCACAATTACGTGTGCTGTTCAGAGTTGTGAATACATAACTATGTGTTAAACCTGTAAAGGAAACTCAAAGACAACAATGGACTTGCATGATTTTGAAAAATAAATTGCTTATTTATTGAAGGTTGTAGGGGGGGCGTGTTCTTGAAGTGCTCCAAATTAATGGGCATGACATCTGTGCAGCATTGTCACCTTAGATTCACTGCAGATATACAGATACATACCTTAATGGAGGCATATGCAGAATTGTCGATCACATTATGTGGACTCAGTGTCACTCAGTGAGATATGGCCCAGTCCTGGTCCACACTTTCTTACCTACTTACCAGGCATGCTGTGGAAGTATAGAATGACGATATGGAGATAAGCATGGCTTATATAGCTGAGACATGGCCTTACCTGACCCATAGTACTGTAACATCTGCTATCTGCGTTCTCAGAGGTAAGTTGGTGGAAAACTTTGGCAATATATTTAATGTACACTTATTGCTTAGTCCAAATGTAGTCGGACATCCAAGATATGTTGGTAACTCCTTCTTTTACAGTCCCTTAAGTTATAGATAGATAAGTATGAGATGCAAACTTGGGTAGCATGTTGAGTTACAAGACAGTCTAGGTAAATAGTGAATAGCAGAGTGGTCACCCTATTGACTTGTGTCTAGTAGTGTCTTAACTTGGAGGTATCTTTGAATTTTAGACTTTTTAAACTAGCTGAGGTTTTTCTTAAGTAAATAGCAAAGCACTTTTGTAAGTCGCTCTGGATAAGAGCGTCTGCTAAATGCCTTAAATGTAAATGTAAATAAGTCTACAATACCTGACAGGTTCAAAGTATTATCTAATTAAGTGGGAGGTACAAGCTCCAAAGTGCAGTATTCGAGCAGAAGGTACAGACAGAATTCAGACCTCTATTACTTTGAATGTGACAATGCTTCTACCTCTGCTCTTAGCAATGTGTCATAGTCCAGGACTTTGAGTTTGAAATTGACTCTGGACGGAGTCTAAATAGGGTTAAGATGCAAATGAGAGCCAAGACCGACAAGATCTTTCAGTTGTAATCCCTTTAATTCTTCACATTGATATCAGACTGTTTCCTCACTGTTATTATGAAATTCTTAGTTGAGATCACAGACTAAATTTGGCAAGACCGGTGATCACCATTACTTTTGAGTTCAGGACAAATCTGAGACAGTATGAAAACATCATCAGGGCTGAGTTAAATACTATACCCTAATATAGGCTCCCATTACCTGTTTAATGACAGTACCCTTATAGCTCCAGTGAGAGCTAAAGAAGCAAACTTTAGATACCAGACATAAGTGAAACGTAGAGGCCTATGCTCTTTAACAGTGCACTGTTAATTTTGGTCTGATAATGCTGGTACTAATACCGAAATGTCTGAGAATATAGAAGAATTGGAAGGTTATTTTTCTGTTAATATAATTTTAATTAACTGAAGTATTACCAAAATGTTACCAAAACTCATTGAAATGAGTCGCCTGACTGTTGTGGGAAGTCGCTTCGTGAAGGTGCTGCAAGCTCAGGAACTCCCCAGGGCCAGTAGTTCAGTCCATCACCACAATCTGGAGTGGTTTTCAACTCTTTGTCCAGAGGAGTTCTCCGGTCTGCTGAGCCACTTCACCACTGTCAGTGTTTAGTGTCATGCCAGCTCTTTATCTCTGGTCATGAAATGTGTTTACTCTGCTACCTGACGCTTCCATTAACCTGGAGGGCAGTTCCAGCAGCAGGTTGACAGGTAAATCAATGGCAAATCCCCAACAAAAAAAACGATCTGTGGTATGGTCAAGTAAGACATGCTTTAAACCTGCTATAGGTGGGTAGATTAGTATCTAAGGGCTGTGAGAATATCACAGTAAGAGTGCTGATCTGTCCTCTTATACACTTCGCGTGACGAATACAAAGTAAAGCCAGTGTTCATTCTAGATTTAGTTGAACCATTTCTCTTTTCTTTTGCCTCTTTGCTTTTCTTTCTACCTTTCTTTCTTTCTGAACGTTAAACCCCAGACTTTTACAGAAGCATCCCAGCTTACATGTGCATGTTGGGCCTGTATGGTTAGCCCAAGTGGACACCAGAACATTCTGTCCTCTGAGTTTCATGTTGGCACCACATATAAAGGGTCAGTGATGGGATTCGGAGGGATTAAACATGGGCCCCATTTGATTGTACTCGTAACATGGGCCTACAAGGTGGGCTGTAACAATGAGGGCCCGTTTGGGAAGTAAAAAGTCACATACTAACCCACTCAGAACCCATGCCCACCTGGAACCCACCAAGCCCTTGTTTATCTCCCTACATGAACAATGCTGGCTGAGATTATGTGAGAATGGGAATTTTTTGCTCTGGGGCTCCCCCTACAGGACACGCTTTACACATGCATTTCTGGACAAGCTGAGATATACAGAAGCAGTTGCTTTAAGGTAGAAATGCTACCTACTGTTGCTTAAAGTAAAGGTGTCTAAAATGTGACATTACAAAATTACAGTTAGACTCCCTGAGGTTTGCAAAGATGAAAGAAAGAAGAAAATCCACCAACCCAACATTTGTATTGTATGTCATGGTGGATTATCTAGTTTAAATAAAGAATTTGGATTAGAAAATCCATTAAATCTGTTTGCCCTTTGGGGTTCTAGTGTTGTAACCATTTATTGAGTCTCTATATTTTAACATTCATGTGAAATTAAGTTCATGTTCCATGTATCTGTAAATATCATTGGACAAAAGGAATGGGATAGAACCATGGGACAGAGGGGTAGGCAAATGAACTGGGAGACAACTTGGACTAATGTCTTTTGGGTGTCACAAAACCCCAATCACCAATAAAGTCAGTTATTGAGTCAGCAGAGCGTTGGAGACTTTCCTGCACTATGCTCTGAGCTCTGAGCTCAGCACTCGGCCCTGACCCCGCTCTGTAACTTGAAGTGGTCTGACACTTCGTAGCTGAGTTGCTGTGGTTCGGAAATGCTTCCACTCTTCAATAATATTTTATCCTATTACAGAAGCATGCTGGGATTCAGTGAGCTTTTTAGAACCACCCATTTTCACTAATATGTATAAAGGCAGATTGCATGGCTAGGTGGTTGATTTTATATACCAGTGGCAATGAAACTAAAACACCTGAATTCAATGATCAGGATGTGTGTCCCAATACTTTTGTCCGAATGGTGTAAATGAGTCCTATAAGATAATGGCATAACAGGCTGATGTCTAATTAGATGTTTATGTAATTCTACGCTGTTAGTTGTTTATACGTTCTCTATACATGGTCCTTATGACTTTATGGCCCATGCACTTTTCAGTGTTCTAGGAGTATTGATGATGCACATGGTATATAAGCACACAGTGATTGAATTTCCATGATAAAGATACTAATCAGTTTTCCCACTTTTTTTGTTTTTACCACACAGTTGTGACCTTTCCTGTTGTCCTTTGCTGAATATGAATGTGTATGCAGCTGAGGGTGTCCTTGCTATCTCCACTCTAATGACAATGAACATTATTTACTCCAGCCACTGCAGTGACCAGTAACTCCTCTGGGATTGAGGTGACTGTGATTAAGGTCATTATGTGGTTAATTGGATATGTTAGTGCTATTGGTATAGTGTTACAACAGCGTTTTCTTTGGGGATTCTTTGTATTCAAACAGTGAAGACGGGGGTGATTAGCAGGTATTGATTAGCCAAATGATTAGGGTAATGTGTGAGGGCTAATACTGGCCACACTTTGGGATTCAGATCTGTATGAAACTTCATATCCATCCTTCTACCCATCAAGGTTCATATCTGAACTGATAATTTCTACTGAGATCTTTTAAACAACACAAGCTTCAACGTCCACAAACCTGAACGATTATCCAAGTGCTGAGGAGCACACAGGTCACCCAATTTTGTGGACGGTGGAGCGGATTGAGGCCAGTGTTTCAGGGTGCTCCCATGTCTGTATTACCTTCTGGCTCTCCCTTTATGGGTCCTCACCTGTGAATCTTGGTTCTTCACAAGGTTTCTTCCTTCAGCCCTGAGAGAGTCGCCTTTGGCTTTCTCACCGGGGAGTTTGGGTTTTTATGTTTTGTTGATCTCTTGTCTTTTTACTGGATTCCTGTGAAGCTGATTTGTGACTAGGTCAGTTTTTAAAATCACTATACAAATGAATTTAATTCATTTTCCTATTCCTAAACCCATTCCAGATATTAGAACAAACAGCCATTGCTTTGTCTTATTCTGATAGCATTTTTACTTGAAAAAAGAAAGAGTAATAATTCATTCTTGACCTAAGCAGAATTATCTGCCAGTAGAATAAGAGAGTATCACTGGGTAAAATTACTTAAAATTAGTAAAATATCTCAAAACAAGTTAAATAATCAAAATAATACTGGACCTTATTCACCAGTTGTTCCTAAGAATGGATAGGTAGGTAGGTAGGTATGTAGATAGATAATACTTGTCAGATCAAAGATCTGAAATTTGTCTTGCACAAGAATAGTAGCTCTGTTAGAACACAATATATTAACATCACAACACATAAAAATACAACATTATACAATCCATACAACATATAATTACTCACATTTTCCACCTTTGATAATTATGGATTAATCTCTTGCTTTAATTTAAGGATTGACCTAAACTTTGGAACACTGAAGCATCGTCCAGATGGAAGAAGTACATATTCTCTGTTCAGGAGAAGTAGAAAAACACCACATACGATTGTACCATTCGCCAGTGCTTTCCTATTTGGGATTTGTTTAGTATATGAGGACAGTGGGATCCATCATCATAAGAGCAGAGCTGTGGACAATTCTGTGCTTCAGAAGCAAAACACATCACATCATTTTGTTAGGACAACATAAATTTCAGAGCAAATATTTTGTTATCTTATTGTTATTGTTAAGAAGATATTAATGAATGAGGCCCATTTTCCACTGTTTGCAGGGTCAGTGAGAATCTAGGTTTTGTCCAGGACAGAGGCAAGCATCGGCCACGTCCTTGTCTGAACTGGAAAGTCTCTTTCTGAAACTAAAACTATTCTGTAATGGGTTTCTGTCACGTTTCAGCTGGCTGTGTCCACAGCAGGGTGTCTTTTCACAGTTTCAGAACGAGCGTAGTGCAGAGTCCCATTTTGCATTCAAAACAATGCTCCCAGTGCAAGACTGCCTTCTTTCCCCCCTCAGCAAGTGGAGTCCACTGATAAGGGAAGTGGTGTGGTATGGTGTGATACAGCCATGCGATGATTTTTAACATGCATCCTCAAGCTCCGCTGCAGTATACTGTCCTGTCTGTTTGACAGATGTACAACTTTGAGAGACTGTACATTAATCCTGGTGACATGTTTACTTTGAAACACTTGTCCTTCTTTTGAAGTCTTCAGTTTGCGTCTGCTTTGTCTGCACAATTTTGAACCATATGTGGAATTGTATCATTTTACATGTCATTGCCATACTTAGCAGATGCTCAGATTCTGAGAGATACACAATTGTAGTCAAATGCCAGCTGTGTTCAGCCCTGATGAAATTTGCTTATTGAAACAGTTGTCCTTTAAACAGCTGTTTCGTGCACCAAGCTGCAGCAGCCTGCATTCACAGAGGACTTTATTTGAATCTCAGTGCTTGTAGCTTGTTACACACAAGGTGTGTTAATACTTTATTTGGAATAAATGTACTGTATGTTTGTGCCAAAATGAATGCATTGATTTGCTATTATTGTATTATCAGCAGGAACAATATGAGCGATTGTAAAGAGTCAGATGTTTAAACAACCAGATTATGAAGAAAGCACAGCTCTGGAGTTCTGCTAGAAGAAGATGAAAGCATGCTCTCATGTTGAATTCCTTCTTTTTTGTAAGCACCATCATGAAAGTGTTCCCACCAGCAGCAAGTTGAACTTCTTCCAGACAATGTTCCATTAATATGATTTGATCCAGCAGCTCTGTGAATAACCAGGTTTTTCAGCAGTGACCTTCAGTGGGTTACCCTCCTCGTGGAGGTGATGACCGTCTTCTGGACAACTGTCAGGCCAGCAGTCTTCCCCATGATTGTGGCTGCGTGTGCTGAGCTAGACCAAGAGACATGGTATTTGTACTGTTTAACTACTGTTTATGAATAGTAATTTGCTCCAAACTATAAATGAAATATTTAAATGATTTAAAATGATGGGGTTTTATGAGCTATAATGCATACTGTTGAAAAGTAAAACAAGGAAAGGCTTGTAAATGGTTGTAATGAATATAAAATATGATAATCTACTTTTTAAAATTAAATTAAAATAAAAAATTTAAAAAATGTAAAAAAAAAAAAATAAATTTCACCATATTTAAATTTTTAAAAGTGTGTTTGCACCTCATGTGCTAATGTGGCTTCTGCAAATAACATCATACAATTAGTTTTAGGAATAACTTTTATGGATAGATATGAATTTTACATCATGACAGGCCAGTAAAGGTTGTTTTCTGGCCCTAATGGAGGCAAACATGTAAGTTACAGGGATGCTTATATATTTCTCCAAATGCCTGACCAAGAATTGACCATCAATCTTAAACCAAAGAACCAAAAAACCCAAGGTGGAGGTTAGCCAACAAACTAGGTGTGAAAGCAGCCTTAGTCTAGGGTTAGGCCTAATCTGGATCTGTGAAACCGTCTCAGCTGCTGTGCTCTTCAAAGCAGCTGGATCAGATTGAGCCTCCCCAATTCTAATGAACATATTTATAGTATGGTCCTATGAATCCTTCGATACCTCATAAACCGGAAGAGTCATAATTAGGCTAATTAAACTCTTTACCACATCAGTGTACAAACCACATGTGTTAATGCCATGATTCCATGTGTCCGTCTGCTGGCTTCATTAGAGGAAGCTATGACATTTTGGCTGTAATGATAAATAGTGGTTTAGCGGACACAATGGTCCGAAGGAAACGGGCAGGAAAGCCATTCTGATTTCAGTAACTGCTCACGAAACAAGAGGAAAAAATCTATTTAAAAAAGCCCACTGGAGGAGGCAGGATTACGGTGTGCTGCCTCCTGGAGGAGAAGGTCCCTGCACACACACTCACAGTGGAGATGTGTGGTAATTCAGTGGCTCTGCTGAATGCAGAGCAGTGGTGCTCAGTAGAGGCTGAAGGCATTTCCCCCAGGGCTCTGCTACAGAAAGTTTGTGGACCAGAGGAAAGCTCCAGACCCTTCAGAGTCACCTGCAAATCAGAACAACTTTACAGGAGAAGGAAAAAAAATGTCTTAACAGTCAATGGAAATCAATGTAAAAATTGACACTTTTATTTTAGAGCATTTCTATTGGTCCAATCATCATGCCATTATGATACAATGTAAAGAACAGCTACCAAATTCACATTATGTCAATAAGTGACAGTACATTGAACAGATACGTAGGTGCATAGAAGTGCATGTTACTCTCCATACATGCTGCACGGCATTATTAACAGGAGTGGCTGTTCTGTGCCATTTCTACCCAAAGGCTGAGCATCACACGGGAGGAAAAGCGGCATGGATTTTTTGCGGACGTCAGCGCAGCACCTGACTCTCTGAAGCTGTCAGACAGGAGGACACCTCAGGGAGACATAAAGACATCACACCTGAGATGAAAAAGCCTTTATTCTTTAGACGTTCAGTTAGCCGTGTGAGAGCTTAACACCTCGGCTCCTATAAAATAGGAGATACAGAGAGAGAGAGAGAGAGAGAGAGAGAGAGAGAGAGAGAGCATTGCTCACTTCTGTCCCATGAGGAATCAGCAGGTCAAAAAGAGGGTCATCTAAATTGATGACAGTTTTCCAAATTATTAATATACATATACATAGCCTGGATTACCTGTATTGATCATGTCTTGGTCACTTTACAGTAACCACCTTTAAAAAACCTTTAGTTTAGAACCTTTAGTAGAGTAACTGAAGACAAACTAAAGGTTCATGGAGGAGAAGATCCGACAAACAGGAAGGTTATTAAGAGCTTTATACACGAGCAGCAGAATTCTCAAATGTATGCAGTACTTTAAGGGGGCCAGCGAAGGAAGAATAGGTGTTGTGGACCATCTGGTGCTTGTGAAGGGAGGAAGAACCGACACCAAAGAGGGGACTTACAATACTCTAAACGTCTGGAAATAAAAGCATGGAAAAAAGATGCAGCAGCAGAATTGGAAAGACATGCAGGTGGAAACAGAACCTGTAAGAATCAATCATGCAGTTTCAAGGACGTGCTTTTGGCCGTGTAAAAGTCTGAGCACCCCTGGTCAGAATGTCTGTAACTGAATAGTTAAAGCGATAGTCTGGATGTTTGGGGGATTTAGAGACCTCTCTGGTGACAAGGTGTAACTGCACCAAGCATGCGGAAGAGTACTTTCAAAACGTGATTTGTGGTGCGGTCTTTTTCCAGGCGGATGAATCTGATCACTGCAAGTTTACATTCAATCAATCTGTGGAGTATTCAGGGTGAACTCAGTCAGGGGAACGTCTTCAGAGGATGTAAGTGAATTATATACAGTGTCCTAATATACATTTTTCATCATGATAGGCCAGTAAAGGTTGTTTAAACGTAAGTTACAGGGTGCTTATATCTTTCCCCAAATGCCTGACCAAGAATTGACCACCAAAAAAAAAAAAACTAAAACTAAACTAAAACTAAAAACATCATGGGTGGAGGTTAGCCAACAAACTAGGTGTGAAAGCAGCCCTAGTCTAGGGTTAGGCCTAATCTGGATCTGTGAAACTGTCTCAACTGCTGTGCTCTTCAAAGCAGCTGGATCAGATTCAGCCTCCCCGATTCTAATTCTAACATATTTACAGTATGGTAATCATGCTGATCATTCACACCAATACTGTATTTAGGTTTAAACCATTTAAATGCAGATACATACTGCCGCTGTCTATAGAAACAAACATGGATTTCCACAATAGGGACTTTTTAGTTGATGGTAAAAACATTTAATGCAGTTTAATGTAAATTAATTGCCAGTATATTGTTTAGTTGATTTGTGATGAATTGTGTGACAATGCTGAGAGTAATTACAGCCAACAAACGTAAAATACTGAAAACTGGGGAAATTGGGAAAATTGATTTTTTTTAAAGGCTTACTTTAAGTTGCAGTGACAGTTGCAGGCTGTGTTTACAAAAAGACGGCTAGGATAGCACTTGAAATTGTGATAATTGTGAATAGCTATTTTTTCAAACCACCAAGGCAAAAAAATAAAAATAAAAAAGTGTTAGTAAGCAAACCAGAAACTGAAAAAATACTGAAACTACTGTTAATTAAAGTAAATGCTGCCCACAAAGCCAGAGAAGGCTACAAGAAGATAGCACAGTGGTTCCAGGTAGGTTTCCTCAGTTTTTGGTTCTCTGTATTTAAGAAATGGCAGTTCATGGGATTTGTGGAGGTCAAGTTCCTTCAGGAACATTTAGCAGACTCTGGAGTGGTGGTGCACTGTTCTACTGTGCAGCGACACCTGCATAAATATGACCTTCATGGAAGACACCAGAAAAAACATCCTCATAACAGAAGTCATCAAAACAAGCCTAATGTATGTTGGTTGATTCATGATTCATGCTGTTGGCCTGCATTTTGGGTGCCTCAGTCAAAATTGAGATTCATCAGACCAGGCTAAAGTATTTCCATTTTCAGATGTCCAGTTTTGGTGGTCCTATGAACACTACAGCCTCAGTTTTGGATGGCTGACAGAATTGGAGCCCAACGTGGTCTTCTGCTGTTGAAGCTCATCTGCATTTCTGTCTGCTGAACCATAGCTCCCTGGATGTGTGTGCATTAAAATCCCACGCAATCGGCATCCCTCAGGTCACCCCCCTCAGTTCACTCATGACTAGCGCACCCTTCAGGTCACAATATCTGACACCAGGTCTCAGTCACGCAAATGAATGTCTATCATAATGGCAAAAACCAAACACTGACATTTCTGAATTCATCTATGGGTCTGACGCCAGATAAACTCTACTAATGCTAGCCGCTCTCTCTTCCTCTCTCTGTCCCCTGTTCCTGCTTTAATGTGTGATGGGCATTATGCCTCATGTATTATAGCCTGACCTTAATTAGCCTCACTTTTAAAGGCTCCTATTAACAGCAAAGTGAAAATGCCACTGTTTGATTAATGGATTTGTAGTGGCAAGGGTTCGCTGAGGAAGTTGACCCCATCTGCCTGGAACCTCTGTGTGAAATTCAGAGGCATGTCTCGAGCAAGCAGCCGCTGTAAACAGCTCCCGCATCACCACAAGCTGGGTCAAGAAGCCGCTAATCATTTGGGGTGGTAGTCCTGATACACCCGGCCTTTATGAGACTCCAGTAATGCCTGGATCCTCACTTTTACCATGGACCTGACTCAGAGTTTGTGATTTATCTAACAGAAAATGAGTGACTTTGAAACACACACCCTCTGCTGATTATGACCACTATTTATGACCCTGCTGAATTGCTAATTAATATAATTAGTATTAATATTATTTTGAGATATCTGCACTATTCCAACTCAGAACATGATGTTCTATTCTGGTCAGGAGTAGCGTGCTAGCATCCGTTTTGTCCCACAGATATGAATGATGGAATTTAGCAGACAGTCATTTCTGCATTACTTTTGTGCAATGATACTAGTACCCTAGTAACACCTCTGCAACCACATGAGATCAAGGAAAACATCTAGCAACATCCTAGCAACCACCTAGCAATTGGATAATAACCACCCAGCACCCACCTGAGACATTATAGCAGTCACCTTAAATAGCATAGCAACCACACAGTAACAGCCTGAAACCCATTAGACATAGCATACCAACTAGTCAGCAGCACCCTACCTTGCAACCACCTAGGACATCATAGCAATCACTTGGAACAGCAACAGCAACCCCCCATTAGCAATCACTAGCAACCACTTGGGAATTGCTTCAGCTGTGCAATCACTCTGCATTTCCTTATATATTATCTTTTATTAATAATAATAATAATAATAATAATAATAATAATAATAATAATAAATAGATGAATAGATGCTCTTAGCTGCTGGTTAGTGTGGTGTATCTGTCTTAAACCTGTCCAGCTCTCCTGTCTCCTCTGCAGTTTCTGGGCCTCTGATGTGGAACTGCAGCCTGAGGCAGCCAGCTGATAACTGAGTGCAGCTTATCTCTGTCTACCTGTCAGTCTACACAGCCTCTCTGTATCTGACTGATTTCTCCTGTCTCTCTCTCTTTCTCTCTTTTCTTGTTAAACACCTCTCCATATTTCCATTCTCTCTGCCAAGCCATCCTTCATGTCCTTTTTAGATCATCTGGGCCTCATCCTCTAAGTAACAGAACTTCATCATTCTTATCAGCCATTTGAAAGTGAGGCATGCATAACTGTCTGTCTGGTTGACGGTGGCAGTTTTTACTGAGCCTTAGAAAAAACACATAAAAATCAAGCTTGTTAATTATATGTTTGGATTTGTAAGTTTAATTAAAATAGAAATTATTTAATAAAAGAATAGTTCGATTTTTAAAGACTTCTAATGCACATTGTTAATATTTTTTAAATACATTATTTCAGTGATATTAAGAGACAAATGAGTGCACAAAAAATTGCCCTTCCTAAGTATGCATTTAATAATGCATTTACAAATTTCATCAGTAGAATTATGCCAATTAACCATGACATTGGCACCACCTGCTTAATATTTCATAGGGTAGTGGGTAACCCAGCTGCCCTCTGCAACCTTGGCCCAGGGCAAGATTTCTAATGCTAGAAATCATGCTGTTATCAACTGTTAATGATTTCTGTTTTTACTTTTTCTTTCCATGTTTTTTCCATAGTATGTTAAACTCTGGCTACTGGTTATCTCAGGATGTCTCCGACTTCCCAAAACAGAATGCAAACACAGCCTCTAGTTTCCAGTGGTCAGTGTTAAGATACACATGCAAACCTTTGGGCCTTGAGCCTTGAGCCTGTCCTCATTGTAAGGCTGGAATTGTAAAGATAAATGTCTCATAAGTGGCTCATTGGTTTTAGCCATGCTTCCAGGACCATTATCATAAGATTATTTATTTTCCTCAAACAAATTATGAAATTGAGCTTTTGGAAGTCAAATGTCAAAAAAGAAGAAGAAGAAAGAAGCCAGCTCTGAGGTCATGTGGCTCACTGGTATGTGCAATGCCTCCATCATTAAGAGGTTGTGGGTTCAGCCAGGGATTCCTGACCATCAGCTCCTGACCATGATTCGAGCTC
This sequence comes from Salminus brasiliensis, assembly GCF_030463535.1. NCBI lineage: Eukaryota > Metazoa > Chordata > Actinopteri > Characiformes > Bryconidae > Salminus > Salminus brasiliensis. The sequence continues at coordinate 8,920,446 of NC_132899.1, read as the reverse complement.
ATGGGATCAGATGGCTGTGGAAATAAAATTGTCCATTATGGTCCATAATGGTCCATTAATTCAGATCCTTTTTTTATGTTTTATCTCCCATTACCTTCCTCACCAGTACCACCGTCTTACGCCTAAAGCCCAGACTTGGCCAAAAAGCCACTAAATGCTGCAAAGAAGATTTGTCTTGTGGTTAGAAAAAGAACCTAAAAAAAGCCCACTTTCAGTAGATCTGTTTATAACCAGCAGATAAGGTATCTCCTACTCAAGTGACCCTCAAAAAAACCTTGAGTAAAAACAAGCAGGGGAACCCCAAAACCAAACCCCCCAAAAAAAGGCTTGCTGCATAAGAGATGTGGTGGTGTAGTGGTAGATACCCTACCATCCTTCTAAAAGCTTTGTGCGGAGGTTGTGGGTTCAAATCTTGCTCAAGCAAGATTTGAACATGTTTTCAGAGTGAAGCTTGAAATCAGAGAGATAAATGTGCAAAAACACCCAACGCAAGTGTGAGATCCTGTGGCTTGATGGTAACTACCGTGCTTCCGTGATCAGGAGGTCAGCGGTTCAAGTACAGGTCTCCACGTCAAAGGTGATACCCGAGAATTGGGGGGGGGGTTTATCTGGGTCCCCCCCCCAGCCTGTGGCAAGGTGTGTAACAGGGGTTATGAAGCAGAATATTAAAGTGTTGACTTAAACTTTTATTTATCTATAGGTGCGCAGCTGCCAAAAAACCCTAACACCCACACTTTCATTTTTGGAAGGAAGACACCACTGCAATGCCCACCACCTGACACTCAAAGCAAACCCCACACAGGATTTGAACTCACAACCTCTTATGCCCAAGGCAAAGCTTTTCCCACTGAGCCACCAAGCTTCACACACAGTCACTTCTTTTTTTGGGGGGTTTGACCTGAACATTGATTGACAGCAACAACATCACCAGTTCCCTCCACCTCCTGAACACGTGTTAAAGGAGCAAACAGCTCAAGTAAGGACTGATGTAGCCTGAAGAGGGAGACTGAACAGAAACATGGTATACTCACGACGTTCTCAGATTCAGACAGTATCATGAGCTAGACAAGTTAGAGAAATGTGAATTTGATAGAATCTTTACAAGTGAAACTTTAGGTAAAACCTCTTTAAGTTTATTTTTTACTGCAATTTCAACCATATACAAGTACACAGTGACGCACAATTAAGTATTTCCAGGACCATGGTGCACAACATTAAGGACCACAAATGTGCAATCAGAGCAAAAACAGTAGAATAATTAAGATAAATATGAAGGAGAATATAAACAGTGCCATGCTGTACTGATTCTCCTTTACATGTAACGATTGGTGGCAGACAGTGGTTCATTTAGTGTTGGGTTTAAAGCCAGACCGCTAGACTGTGTAGTAATCAGTCGTCCTTACATTCCATCCACCCAGCACCAGACATCATATGGACATTGTTTTTTTGGACCACATAAAGCCAGTAATGTAGCCAGTGTAAGGTGTGAAGTGACCGCCTTTGACGACTTTGATCCTCGTGTGGCATCAAAGGACCACCAGCTGTAGCCAGTCACTGATGCTGTATTCTCCCGCATGATGGACTCGCCCTAGGTTCCAGCCTCCCTACACGAGTCAGTGAGTGTGCTCAATACAGTATTGAAAAGCACATACACTACATGGACAAAAGTATTGGGACACCTGTTCATTCATTGTTTCTTCCAAAAGTAAGGGTATTAAAAAGTGTTTATCCTGCTTTTGTTGGAGTAACTGTCTCTACTGTTCAAGGAAGAAGGCTTTCTATTTTAGAGCATTGCTGTGAGGATGTGATTGCATTCAGATACAAGAGTGTTAGTTGAGGATGAGTGGGAGGATCACTACCCACCTCATTAACAACTCCCCAACAGTACTGGATGGAGCACCAACCATCACTCTAGAGAACACAGCTCCACACCTTAATGATGGTGGGGCTTTATACCCCTCTAGGTCACACCTGGCATTAGGCATGGCCAATGGGTTCATGCTTATCTATACTTCTCTGCAGGGACTAGACAAGCTGTGCATGTGCATTTGCACATCTGTTTCAGCAATGGTTGCAACTTAAAGTAGCTGAATGCATTCACAACAAGGGGTGTCCACAAACCTTTGGACACATGCTGTATCTCCCGGAGGCCAGACTTCTAACGAAGTGGACAGTGAAGGCACGGACATGTGTGCGAGTTCACAGAAACAATGGAAAGGTGTTCTCTTTGCACAGAGCTGCGTGAGCTGTCCTTGTCCTTGTTAGCAGGTCCTTTCATACACTGGTTACTTGCTGGTTTTAAATGGGTAAAATATGACAGTAAACACACACACAGCACCCTGTTTCTCAACTAATTGGTGTTCTCATCAGCTTTATTGTGCCAATTAGGCAGAAGCCCACCATGCTTTCCATCTATTGATCAGACACTAATGCAACAGAGCTGCTTAAGAATTATTGATCTGTTTACTTGCTTGGTTGTTTATTTTTCAGATTGCATCACTTTAAAACAGGGGAGTCAGACTTCGGTCTTGGATGGCCAGAGTTCCATGAGTGTAAATGCATGGCCTTTAGACCAATTTGGACTTGGACTGTGTACATGCGTAGGTGTCATGTGTAGGTACCAGTCAACATTACTTTTAAAAATTTGGGGGAATTTAATAAAGAATTCTATAAAAGTTTCGCAAAAAAGAAAACAGCAACAAACAAAACAAAAACAGCAACAAATAAAAACAAGCAATATCAGTGCACTATCAAATGAAACAGCCGTTAATCTTCTGGGAAAACTTCACACCAAATGTTGCAGTGCAGTGAGAATCTGATTGCATTCGGCCTCAAGAGCACTACTGTGGTCAGGTGATGTTAATTCATCATCAAAAACCCCGGGCAGACCTCAATCATTTCAGAGAGCGCAGCAGCACTGCTCCACAAAACCCAATACTAGGGGGCTATACACCTCTATAGATGCTTGGCACTTGGCATGTTCTTCAGAGCACCCCTTTTTATTGGTCAATGCTTTTCTATTTTACAAGTTTTGTAAGCAGAACTGAACACTTGGGTCAGTAATGGGTGCATCTTAAAGCAGCTGAACTCTGAAAAGGATCTGGGTCTGGGTAATTTTGGACATAATGTGTATGAAACTTATTAAATGATCCAATAAATTATATGGGGTTTGCATTAATTCACCAGACATTTACGCAAATGTTGCAATTACCTCTTCTAATGGAGTTGTAACAGTTGCCTACTTGTCTTCTTATTTGTAGCAAAGTGAAAAAATGAGTCTTGCTCAATTCCTCAAATAAATAAATAAATAAATAATAAAAAAAAACAAATAAATAAATAAATCCCATGCTCTCCCTTACATTACAATAATTAGCTTGGCTTGGTTACACTTCGGAGTGATATTCTAAACTGGAAAAAAGTTGCATAAATGAAGAACACACTTAAAATCACACCAATAATAAAAGGTGTGACTACAGTATATGTGGACGTAGCGCCTCATCCCAGTAAAGCATGTGAAGCCCTGAGTCTGCCAATTCCCACAACTAATAGAAACTTACTGAAGACCTTTCAATGACTTGGGTTTTCTGGTAAGTGCACAGTTTTACCTGTGTTACACTACATTATCTACACTATATGTTCCATACTGTGCTTAATGTCTTTTCTCTCCTGGGGTAACAGAGACAGCTGTTCCCACCAGCTGTTTATGTTTTCAGTTTTGTGAAGCTGAAACTTGGGAACCTTCTGAGACAGGCGAGAAAGACCTGAGCAGGTGAGAAAAGCTCCCAGCATTAAAAGATGCAAGTATAAAATATATATGTATATAAAATAGTCATTTTAAAATTGTAACAATATGTGTCTCATTATATAACCAGCTTATGTTCTTACTTCAGTATTACTGGCAACACATCTTACCAAAATGAGTTCCCTGCATTAATACTGGGAAAATGAAAGAAAATGGATCATGAAACCCAAAATAATGAAAAAAGAGCTAATCATAACTAGCTCTTAAATTACAGTTATGATTTATTGCAATTGACAATCATTCAGCTTTGAAATAATAATAATAATAATAATAATAATAATAATATTAACAACAGAAGAACTTTATTGCATTTGTGCCTGGGCCATAATCTGGATCTGAAAGGGTTAACATTGCTTTACAATGTTATTTACAGTCAGATACCATAGTAAAATAGGTACTAGACAATATAGTAACCTAGATAAATGTAGCTTACCTTAGAACCCAATAACAGAACGGTTTTCCGCACAGTTTCATCATTCAGCTCCGAGAATGAAATAAATAAAAACTGAAGGCAAGGCTGACGTTGTCTCGTCTTTGGTAGCTCCTTAGTCTACTTTCCCAGTCCACCTTAAATGGTGTAACACATACAGTCCAAACGTACCATTTAAGGTGGAACTGAAAATTTGACCAAAAGAAGAAACCAACTTCAGTCTGGTTTAAAGTAACACCACCCTGCAGATGATTGACAGATCACATCAACTTCACCATTAACTCACTCTCTTATTAACCTAGTAATTTTAACAAATTCACTGCCGCCCAGAATCTCTAATCAGAACTGACGGCCAGTGATGGATTCTGGCAGAGAGCGCCCCTAAGAGTCTCACAAAATGAATAGGTTCTTATGGAGCTTCTGTGTAAAATGTATATTTAAAAATATATACATCCATACAGTAAAATAAATATTGAATGTGCCATTTGTTTTGCACCCCTCAAACGTAATATTTTATTAATAATTTGTTTATTTATTTATTAATCTCTTTTCAATATGGTGAATTAACAAATAAACAGTAATTAGGCTGTAGGATGGGCAGAAGTGAGTCTCTATAGAGGATGTAAACTTTTACTTAGAAAATCAACAACATGTGACTGTAATTGGATGGATTTTGCCATAATTATTTGATTAAAATATGATTTTGATTTAATGCTTTATTATATCAATAAAACATGATACATTATTACTATATAATGCATCACAAACAAGGATTAAATGAATAAAAGATTACATCAAAAATAAAGAAATTCACCTAAATCTGTCTGCTCAGGTACCACCATCTCAGCTTGGGAGAAGTGAATGTGTTCTGCTTGGTAAGCTCTGAACGTCCTCCCTAAATCAGCCGCCACTCTTTGCTTGCAGTTCCTAATTGCTGTCAGTGTGAGGACAGAGTTAAGCCCCACTCTCTCAGGCCTTATATGTAGAATCCAGCAGCTAGAGGTCAAAGGTCACTAAGATTTTGGAGCCGCTGTTTGGGCTTGTGATCTGAATGGTGGAAAGAGTCATTTGCATCCCAGCCATCTTTCCCGTTATGATACAGTCTGTGTCACACTGACCAGACGGGAGCCGATGAGATGCAATAGTGAGAAATTCATTACAACCACAATGAAACACTGGGAGCAGGAGGAGGGCTGGACTGCTTTTGGTCCTGGAGGGCCGCTTCAGCACAGTTTGCGGATTTAACTCATCGGTTTTGCCAGGTTTTGTGTTTAGATGTTGACTGAGCTGGACACCAGTTTTCCAGGACACTCCTGGGATCACAATGTACTGCAGTCTTTGGAAAAAGGGTTCTACGCAGTATTAAAAATGATTCTTTGATTCATAATGATAGTGGAACCCGTTTGGTGCTATATAGTATCATCTACTAAAGGTTGTCCACCTGTCCACCACTTCGCACCTGTCTCAACTATTTTTGAACAATATCGTCCCAATGTTGATGATGATAGTCACTGTACTGGTGAACGTCTCAGTGATGTACTCTACTCTGCTTCTCCCTGAGGCTTGTTAGTTTTCTACATTTTAGAACACTAGCTTTGGCTGAATTTGGGTCAGACAAGGTTATATATATATATATATATATATATATATATATATATATATATATATATATATATATATATATATATATATATATATAAATAAAACAACATGGACAGCAAAATCCCACATGGTGGATCTGCAGCTTGTGTGTGAGGAATTGAAATTGAAATATAAGCTACACATGTCCGTGTAGGCGCCTTTATTGAAGCATTGATCTTGCGCTGAACGCTTTTCCTACATGATAGATGTCGCGGTCTGCTCACAGACTCTGTGAAAATGACCAGAACTACAATGACCATCTGTGCTGAAATACACACAAGTGAACACAACGGACAATATCAAGATCAGAAAATGACTAAAATCATGTATGTATTGTACGATAAGTCATAAGCATAACTATCAACAGGCCTATACTTATATATACACTAACAGTCGTCCCAATATTGAGGGTAATCAATCTTTGTATATGTACGGTCTAAATGGAGGCGGAAAAAACAGTTTACACATCATAAGAAATATTAAAGATATATAAAAGCTTGGATCCTGGGACATTTGGGAAATCCTGGAAGGGTGTAACATACCCAGGTGCTGCATCTACATACCTCAAAAGCTGCTGCTTCTTTCTCCTGATCCAGCTTCTCTCCTCCATGACCCAGGAAATGATTTTGTGATCTTGCCGGCTGTTCAGATACCAGAGAAGATTACCGAAACTGCTCAAAAATAAATTTAAAATAAATAAATAAATAAATAAATAAAACTGTCAATGTATTAATGTTTCGATAAATAGAGGACATGGGGACTGCTAGTTTAGTACCAAGCCTAAAGTTACAAACTCTAGTTTATTTAATAAAAATAAATCACATCTGCATTATTTTTAAGATTCGATAAGTAGCAAAAATAAATTATTTATGTGTGTAAATTACAAAATGAATGGTTATACTTCAGAACAATGGGCTCTAACTGACATTTAGATTTTTCATTACAGATTTTGGCTCTTAAAACATTTTTCCTTATTTTATGCCACAGTAAAGGTTCAATAAATCACATCATTATTTAAAAACTCTACGGTTCTGTAGAAAAACTCCACTTTTCTGTAGGGTTCATTCAGGGTGTTCATTCAGGAGGGGGCAGATACTATTTCAAGGCACTGTGGAAACAAACATACAGAAAGCAGAACAACAAAAGGAATGAATTCATGCCCAGATTGAATAGCATTTTCACTCTGATGAGAAAAGTGAAGCTGAAGGTGAAGGTTAGCCGTCTCATCAGGATTCAGGCGTCCGTCGTCGTCCCGCCACAAAGCACGCTGGGTGAAAATAATTACCTACTGCGGTAATCCGCTGACCCTGATGTCCATCTGTCCGAGCTGCTGGAGAAAAGCAGAATGATGCTTTTCTGTTTGTCTGTCATGGTAAAAGATAACACAGAGGGGGGTTTATATACACTGAGGGTTTGGACGGTTCTGCTCTGTCCTGTCCTTACTGTAATGACCTGTCAGATCAGTCAGACACTGACGGAGCACTGATTCCATCACCCATTCAGTGCCTGAAAGAGAGAGAGAGAGAGAGAGACAGAGAGAGAGAGAGAGAGAGAGATGGGGGCCCTCTTGGTGGTGGGTGGATGGATGGGTGGGTGGGTGTCCTCTGGGTGCCAATGAGTAAGTAGGGGACCCTCTTTGCACTTTGCACTGAATTGAGGACCCTCTTGGCAAGGAGTTAAGTGGGGGCAGTTTGGGAGTAGGTGGTTTAAGGGCCCTTATGGTGGTGGGTGAGTTTGGGTGCCTCTTGGCGGTGGGTAGATTTGGGGGCCCTCATGGCAGTGTGGGTAGAGTTAGGGGGACCTATTGTTGAGGAGTGTGCAGTGGTAGGTTTGGTGGTAAGTGGGTTTGCATGCCTTCTTGCCGATGGGTGGGTAAGGGGCTCTTTTGAGGGTGGGTGAATTGGGGTCCCTCTTTTTGATGGGCCCCCCTGGTGGCAGTGTATTATGGGGCTTCTTGGTGGTGGGCGGGGTCTTTTTTTTTTTTTTTACATATTTAAATATTCAAATTTCTCTATTATTCTTTAGCATTCTCAAACATTTACACAATTCAGACTTACCATTACACACCAATAAGAGATCAGAGAGAGAATCTTCCTTTCTGGTCAGTGCACACTGTAATTAGTGTGTGTGTAAGAGTGAGTGAGTAAGTGAATGTGTGTGAATGGGTTTCTTACCCTTTTCTCCACTACTCAGTCCTTTTTTGCTCCTCTTCCTTTTCCACTCTCTCCCTCATGATTTTTCCTTCCTCTCATTTTAGTCTCGCCCAGAGCCTCCCTCTCCCTCTCCCTCTCTCAGAGCAACAAGCGATCAGTAATTTCCTACGGGAGTACGCAATTTGTAGCAGCAATTTGGTGACAAGTGGCAAGCAACACAGCGACACAGTGACAAGCATCAAATCGAGCTGAGATTTTTCTCAACTTTATGCAAATTAATTGTGATGCAGTGAAGCAATATTCTAAACGAGTGGCTCCAACAAAAGCTGCAATCGAGGTAGGGTGGGTCCTCAGTAGGAAAACTCTCTGTTTCAGGGCGTTTTCACACCTGCACTTTTGAGTCTGGTCAAATCAGACTGTGGTTTGTTTTCACCCTTGGTGCGATTTGTTTAGGCAGGTGTGAATACAGTAGTCACACTTGAATGTGGACTAAAACAACTGCACTGAGCCCCCTCAAGAGGAGGAGGCCTCGGTCTGGTCCCAAACGAACTCTGGAGCAGGTCGTTTGTGGTGAGAAATGATTTGACCTCGATTCGACCTAACTATCAAGAGTTATGTAATAACTACAAGTTTGGAAGAAGGGCCACGCCCAAACTCCTCCTCTCTGTTACTACGCACTATAAAAACGCCCTTCTCCCCCCTCCTTCTCGTTATGAAAATTCCTATCCCACCACCACCCCTGCTCCTCCAGCCCACATTATTTCCCCCAAGCGTGGTCTGCACTTTGCAAACCTCAGGTTTGAGCTAAACAGCTCCCACAGCCAGGTGTTAATAACAATAATAATAATAATAATAATAATAAAAATAATAATAATAATAATTCTTAGTAAAAGGCCAATAGTTAAATCATCTCTGATCGTTAATACTGCCCAGATAATTTTGCTACTACTAGAGCTATGAACTGATGCCATCTCAGCCGTTGCTCCATGTTAGTCCAGAACGCAGGGCCTTCTTCCTGTGTTTACTTTCTTGATCCCGCCCCAGACAGGGCTGACCAATAAGTGTAGAAAATGTTCTCACATGGTTTGTTGTGACGCATTTTGGTGTGTTGGCATTTTCCCTGTGGGAAAACAAACCAAACCAAGTGCAAAATGCTCCAAATGTACAAACTCTTCAAATAATTCGGACCAGAGCAAACCAACTATAGGTGTGAAAATGCCTTTATGGTCACACAAATGGAACAGTCTAACCAGGCTGTGTGGAGACATCACTGGAAAGGTCCCGCCTCATATATATGCTGAGAAAACTTGTGTGCTTTTCCATTTCATCACGGAAATCAATTATTAATCATAAAAACTAACAGCTTTTAAACAAACTTTTCTCCGGAGGTCTAGAAGAAGTAATCTAGAGCTGGGAAGGATACATCAGTTGCATCCTCCAAATCACTCTGAGTAGTAGGCTGCATGTCTGGGCTGAATATGAAGTGTCCATCACTTTGGAGCAGCCTTCTATCATATAGGGGCAGAGAAATGCAGCCTCTCTCGGCTCAAGCCTAGACTTTGGAATGCAACTAAATACACAGTGGTCCGAGGTCCCAACTTCTGCTCCCTGAATTCTTTGTTCCTATGAGCATTTCTTTCCTATTCTCAACAGTGTGTTGCTAAATATCGAAAGAAGCTCATAACCACTGTTATTTTAATATTGTTTTCATTTTGAACACATTTAATAATGATTTTTTGAAAGAAGTAGAACTTTGTACACATCCACGTGCAACAACGCAAGCAGCCTCAAACACACCCGTGAGAAATGACCTCGGGGCGACTTGTTGCTTGGGGCTGCTCTCTCTGTCTGCATCTCCTCTCCCTCCTCTTTATTTTAAAGCTTCTCTCTACAGTGGGGGGTGAGGTAAGGATGGTTGGGGTATAGTGTGGAGTTTGTCACTCGCTGTCTCTCAGACGGAGCCATGTGGATCCATATTTTACAGCGAGACGAGCCGTGTGTCAGGTTTCCAAAATTCACAATTAGATGTTTCTGGTTCTTTTTGTGTCTGTGTGAAATTTCGCTGTGAAGGTGCATGTCGGCCTCAGCCTCACCCAACCTCAAATCAAATTTACTGGTTTACAAAATCAGTCATCAGCAGGAAGACCAGAAATCAACAACATAAAAGGACATGACAACCTAAGTGAGCTCCCCAGTGAGCAAGCCAAAGGTCACAGTGCCAAGGAAAAACTACCTCAGAGAAGGACGAAGAAACCTTGTGAGTAATCCAGACTCACAAGGGGGACCCATCCTTCTCTGGTCAGAACTATTTATAAAATTACTGATAGTCACCAAACCACCAAGACTGTTCTACTGCTCAGGTGTGCAAAATAATCATATTGTGATTAGTAATGGCGGTAATACAGTCTGTCCTCTTTTCTATGTCCAAACTGTGGTCACTGAGTCTATGGTTCGCTGAGTCTATGGTTCACTGAGTTCTATGGTCGCCTTATTGTATTGTGTTTAGCAATGTCTAAGCTTAGAGGTATCTTTTGAATTATTAGTCTATTCTAACTAGCTAAGGCTTTTCTTGGGTAAATAGCAAAGCACTTTGTAAGTCGCTCTGGATAAGAGCGTCTGCTAAATGCCGTAAATGTAAATGTAAATGAGTCGGTACCAGGATCCGTCTCTGCTGTCTGTTCTCATTTTCTCTCTCTCAACAATAAATAATATTAAAAAATAAATAAATATTAGATTTAAATCTAAATTATGAACAAAAAGGGGGAAAGAGGGAATGTACACATATATAGCACTTTCTGACCAACCCCCCCGCCGAAGGTCTTATTGAGGTTGTGTCTCTGCAATTATAATATAGTGTCTAGAACATACCCTCTCGCTTGTTCTCAGTATTGATCCTACATAAACAACTGTGTATGATTATTATACTGGTCATAAAAGGACAAGCAGTTCAATACAGTCTACAGCTGCTGCCATTATAAATGAGCTGCAGTGTTATCAGTCATCACAGAATTGATGTCCACATCAGTGAAACTTCACTGTGGAGAGATTCAGAAGGAGATTGATTTTCGCATTTAATCCAAAAATATCATTTTATATTTAATACCTTTTGTTAAAAGGTGACAAACAATGCATTTATTAAATATTAAAGCTTTTTTAATAGCTGAGGTGTTAATGTATAGATAGGGAGTATGTGAATTAGGGGCAAAAAATGCTGATATGTTGTTTACAACCCTGTTATTTCGCCTCAGAATGAAATATGCTGCTTTTATTAGCTGGTTTACGCTGTCATGATAAGCGACAGCCACATAGCCTAGCCTAGCTTAGCACAGCTTAACCAACCAAAAAAAATGTAGCAAGTTGACCTAGCATTAGCTTTTAGCCGCTCCGGAGTCGCACAAACACAAAACATCAGCATCAGTGTCTGCTTCAGTCGGCCTAGCATTAGCTTCTCGCAACTCCAGAGGTGCCCTTGTGCTGGGTAACAACATCAGTGTCTGCCTAAGTTGGAGTTCCTGAGATGCCCTCAAACAGGATAACAGCAACCATGTCTGCTTCAGTAGACCTAGCATTAGCTTATAGCAGGTCAAGAGGTGCCCTTACACAGGATAACAGCAACAGTGTCTGCTTCAGTCGGCCTAATATTAGTCTTTAACAGCTCCAAAGGTACCCATGTGTTGGGTAACAGCTTCAGTGTCTGACGGAGTTGGCCTAGCATCAGGTTTCAGTAGCTCCTGAGATGCCCTGATACAGGAGAACAGCAACAGGGTCTACTTTAATAGACATAGCATTAGGTTTTAGCAGCTCAAGAGGTGCTCTCGTGCTGGGTGACATCTTCAGTGTCTTTAATATTCTCCCAAAGTAGCCATTACGTTTTGCCTTAAAAGGCTTTCTTTTTTGGTGGGCTGGGGGTATGTTGTATATTGAGTAAAGACTGTTACATAACAGAGATAAAGAGAGAGAGAGAGAGAGATTTGTTTGTATGAAAGAAAAAGAAATATTGAAAAAAGGAGGGGAGGAGGGTTGGCGGGAGAGTCTACCATAATGACAATCACACAGTTGGACATCTGGGAGATATTCAGCCTGAGGCGTTTGTCCTTTTTCTCAGGTCGAGACAGTCCGGGACTTGTTGGAGAGAGCAAAAGAGAATTTCCAAATGTCTAGGTGAGGCAAAGGGCACAGCTAATGTCTTTCAGATGATTGCTCTGCAAACCATGGCTCTAATGAACCCCCCCACCCCAACTCTGACTCAGCCATTAGTGAGTATCTGTGCTGAAATCTGGCAACCCAGCAACCCCACCTATTCACCATGTGGAAATGAATATGCAGCTGGACTGATTACATGCGTCTTCAGCATTGTGCGGCCTGTAAAGCATGTCAGATGATAAACGGGCTGAACATCTCCCACTGCTGCTCATCTCTGACACTGTCGGGTGGGGGCTTCTGTCCTATTATATTACGACCAATTACCCCCAAATAAATAAATAAACAAATAAATAAAGTCTAAAGCAGTTAAAGCATCTTAAATTCACTATGATATTCTCTGATGTTACGCAAGAAACTATCGGCACAGCCCGATCATCATGTAGAAGTATTGTATAAGTTCTTCACTTTCACTAGAGAGTGAACATTTCTTCATGCATCTGCTACGATATTGAACTACTACTGTTGAACTCCAGCGCTCCTAAACAAGTTCTCATTAGTCAGTTAATAATTGAATTAATATACAGAGTCGAACAGACAGAGTAGTAACATATGGAGTGAGGCAGGCTGCAGCTGAAGACGTGCCTTCTGTTGGGGCTTTCCAATATTCCTTCTCAGACAGGGGTCAAAGCACAGGTAGGCAGGTACAACAATAGCGAATCCATAGACTACAGTCCATACAGAACCCCCCCCCCCCAAAAAAAAAAAGGGGGGGGGGGGGTGTTCTTTCAACATAAAAGCCGTTTCTGAAACAATGCACAATGCCCTATTCACAATTCACTACATGTGAAAATCAATACAGATACATATATAACACACACACACATTTACATTATATATATATATATATATATATATATATATATATATATATATATACACACACACACACACACACACACAATATATGCAGATCACTATATAAAGCACTAATTTAAGGAACACAATTTAACATGGTAGCAATCAATTTTGGACACTGGAGCTGTGCGACAGATTGCTGCAGTGGTTTCCAGTAAAAATGTGTTTCAAACCCACCAAGATGTGTCAATAATAGCTGATTTTCAGCATTTCAGTAACAGTTAACCAAACCAACATGGCCTAATAAAGTGCTCTCATAAATGTTTTAAAATAAGTTAGATAAATAAATTATGGAAATATAAATTGTTTTGTTTGGGTATTCATTTTATAATTTATAGATTTTTTGTGGCACAATCCACGGTATGTTAATGCATTTATAATGTCAGGACACATGATCCTGCAATCAGAAATGTAATAAATAAGAATAAACTGGAAAACCATGAATAAAGTACAACTGCACATACAAATAAAAACTAGCTTACCTTTCCAAGCAATGCAGCATCACTGCTCATTCCCATGCCAGGTTAACCAGTACACGGAGGAGGTGAATCTCCTCACAGAGTATCAGATATAGTCTTGATATTTAAGCAGTGAGACCTGTGTTTGAATCGTTGCACAGTGATCTTTCAAGTCCTGGCAGAGGGCCCTGAATGTCAGTGTTGCAAAACCTGCCCAAACTGGCTGGAAAAATGCCCAATCTGGCAACACTGGTCACCGAACAGTCTGAACGTCGCTCTTCCTCAGAGAAGCTGCACACCAATCTTCAAACCAAACAAGGCGATGGATTATGGGTGTTCCATCTCTGTTTAGTGTACATGAATTGAACATTATTTTACAACAGTTTACAATGCATTGTGGGATTGTTACAATGCACACAGTGCAAATCCTGCACTCCCTTTTCAGACACTGATTCAAAATGATGACAGAACCCCAAAGTAGTACACTATATAGTGGATAGGACACAGTTCTGCACACAGCTAAAGTCACTTCACAAACACCTACTCCAACAGGAGAGTTGCAGAGTGTCCTAATGAGACTGAGATTGGCTTCAGGTGTGTAGAGTGCCATGATTGGGTGGAATCTGGGAGGAGTCTGGCCACAGACAGGACATTCTGTTGCAATGTGCTCCATTATCCTGTGTGCTCCAGAAAGGGTTGGAGTTGTGACAGTAATGATTTTTAATACATTTTAAAAGTACTTCAATTAAATTAATATTTATTATGCAAACAACCTACATATTGGTCCGTTCAGTAAATATTAAATTACTAGAGTTAAATGCCATGGAGAATTCAGATCATTAGAGGCATTAACATGCCCTTAAATCACTATACATTTACAGGTAATCTATAAATATATACATAATAATGAATACGTATAAATAATATATTATAAAGTACTTCAATTTGTTTTTTTTATGCAAACAACCTACATATTGGTCCGTTCAGTAAATAATAGAGTTTAATTAAGATCGGTTCAGTAATATTTGTCATAGAGATATCTGTTGCTGTAAGGAGAGGCATTAACATGCCCTTAAATCACTATACATTTACAGGTAATCTATTAATATATACATAATAATGAATACGTATAAATAATATATAGATGCATCACATCTACATAACTGTATAAATAATACATGCATCACAGTTACCTCCCATTCATTTCTAGCATATGGCTTGGCATGATGAGGGCCTTTAAGGATCAGTAATCACATTGGCTGGAATTTATTGCTTGGATGTATTACTGCACACACACAAATAAATCTATCCAGTGGCCTATCTGCACACCAGGACGTGGAAAAACTGCATCCTGGTGCGATGCAATATTGTGTGCCACCTGTCTTTCTGATAAAGGGTGAGGATGAATCCTCTGAGTGCTTTCGCTTTCCTGCCCTCCTCCAGATTAGGATCAGGCATGTCACTCTGGCTGAGAGGAGTGGGCGTCCCAAGTTCAGATAAGACCCCCCCCATCCTACTGTAGTTAATAACCCCGTGCGGTTGAGGTGTTGTGGACGAAGCACAGGCTGACATGTGGTTAAGGCTTTCAGTGGGAGTGATAAACTGCAGCTAAACTGCATTGTTCTCTCAGGGCTATTGTGTGTGTGTGTGTGTGTTGTTGAAGAGTCTTTTATACACACTATATGGACAAAAGTATTGGGACACCTACATGAGCTTTTATGTCATCCCATTCTGAATCTATATGCATTGCCTCTTTGCAGCTCAACTTTAGTGAGCTCTATATAACTACTTATACTTTCACTAATGTGTGTAAAGGCAGACTGCGTGGCTAAGTGCTTGATTTTATACACCTGTGGTAATATACCATATACCATATACGGACCATATAAGGTATATATTTGTATATACTCTATATAGGAGATTAAGATTAAGAGTCTGGTGGTCAGTCCAGTTTAGTCCATATATAGAAAAATAGCTGCCAAAGAGAGGTCGACACAAGGTGGGTCTACCCACTGGTCCTGTACAATCCACAAAGTAACTGGCCAACAGGTTGTGGGTTAATGTGAGCGGGTACTGAAGCACTCTGGGGCACGATTCTAAGGGCCTGTAACTGACAGGGGCCCTAAAATGTATTAACTGGGCAGGATTATTAGAGCTGTGGGGCAAAGTGTAAAATTTTTTCTTGGGGCCCAAAATCTTTGGCAGTGCCCCTGGGCTCGGGTGACCATGGTGTACCATGTAGATGCACCAAGCAACGTTGATGCATCTACATATGACTGTACATTTGGTCCACATCAGTTTAGACCTGCCCATTTCCAGTGATGTGGAGTTGCTTATTGGTTAAATTATATATTTAGTTGATTTTCTAAGTGTAGTTGTGGTAGTGGTAGTCATGGCCGAGTGGTTAAGGCGATGGGCTGGTAATCCATTAGGGTCTCCCCATGCAGATTCGTATCCTGCCAGCCACAAAAAGTTTGCTGGGGCAGTGGTGGCTTAACAGTTAGAGCAGCAGGCTATTGAAGACAGGGTTGTCTAGATACTAGATTTTGGAGGATAAATGCTGTGAGGATTTGATTGCATTCAGCACCAAGAGCTTTAGTGAGGTCATGATGTCGGATGATCACCACTCTACCTCATCCCCAACTCCCCACCTCATCCCAAAAGTGTTTATCAGAGCATCATCAATCAGAGAACTCAGTTCTTCTGCTCTACAGCTAAATGCTGGGGGGCTTTATACCCCTCTAGCCCACACCTGGCATTAGGCATGGTGCCAATAGGTTCATGTTCATCTGCTCCAGACTGTCCTATTCTATTGGCAGTATTTCTCCACAGGAAGTAGACAAGCTGTGGGTGTGCATTTGCAACATGTGTCAGCAATGGGTGCAACTTAAAGTAGCTAAACGCATTCATTAGATGGGGTGGCCACAAATATTTGGACACTGTTTTACATTTACAGGTATTTAGCTGTGCTGCACTGTTGTGTTTACACAGACTTGTGTGTCTTATTGTCCAGAATACACCATGAAATTGCCCTTCTCTCATAGTCACTGGCCCCAGCAAATGGTCTAGAACCTCCAGTTGTTCTTTGCCAGTTTTGTGCAATAAAACAAGGATTTTTTAAATTCTGCAAGCATAACTACATGCATACGTGTTTGTTCTGGCTTCTGGAGTGGGACGTTTGTGTATTATTAATTTTGCATGTGCTTCTCCTTGAGTGCTTACAGTTACAGACAGGTGTAGGTGAACGTTCTGGCTTTAGGGATCTGCAGAAATCTAGCATTAATAATTCAGCTGGAGCAGTCAGGGGGCAGCTACCCGGGGAGATACTCCCATTCATACGTAGCCTTGCCAGGTTCTTATTAATTTCTTTAGCTATTATAATAAAGTGCAGATTCAATTTCCATTTAAATAAGTACTCACAGTTGTGAGTCCACACACATGCTCTAATGTGTCAACTGTTCGTCTGCATAGGAAGCAGACAAAGACACATATACTTACACACACATACACACACACACACCCTGGTATCAGCACTGATTCTGTGGTCTTATGCATGAAGGAGGCAATTTCATGTGGCCTTACTAATACATTCAGTTCCCTTTATTACACAACATTGTGAGGCACATGCAGAGGTGCCATATGGAGGGAAGGGGAGTTAGAGCAATTATAATGGCCTGTGACTGACAGAGGCCCTAAAAAAAGTGGTGGAAATGAAAATTTTAGCTTAGCTCATAGTGAAATATGCTAATTTTGCTCCCCTAATATTAGTTCCTAAATAGCTTCCCAGAAAGTGGTGTTCACATTTCACACCTCTTTTGACTGACATGTAAACAATATAGGCAAACCTGTTTTAACAGTCCATTCATACTAAATCAGCCCCCTGCATGATGCCATGCTTAACAGATACAGCTTCAGGATCAACCACCCGGTCTGCACATCCCCATACCCCTACCAGTGAACCAGCCCTGTCTCTCCATCCCCATACACCAACCAATGAACCAGCACTGAACCAAACCTGTCTCTTCATCCCTATACCCCTACCAATGAACCAGCCCTGTCTCCCTATTCCCATACCCCTACCAATGAACCAGCCCTGTCTCCCTATCCCCATACCCCTACCAATGAACCAACCTAGTCTCCCCATACCCTACCATTGGTCCAGCTGTCTCCTCGTCCTCATACCCCTACCAATGAACCCAACTCTTCTCATTCATATACACCAACCAATGACCTAGTCCTGTCTTCTCATCCCATACTCCTATCAGCAAAATAGCCCTATCTCCCCATACCCTACCAATGGTCTAGCTGTCTCCTCGTCCCCATACCCCTACCAATGAATCAGCCCTGTCTCCCTATCCTCATACACCTACCAATGGTCTAGCTGTCTCCTTGTCCCCATACCCCTACCAATGAATCAGCCCTGTCTCCCTATCCTCATACACCAACCAATGAACCAGCCCAGTCTCCCCATACCCTACCAATGGTCCAGCTGTCTCCTCATCTCCATTCCCCTACCAATGAACCAGCCCTGTCTCCCTATCCCCATGCACCTACCAATGAACCAGCCCTGTCTCTCCGTACCTATACCCCTACCAATGAACCAGCCCTGTCTCCCTATCCCCATGCACCTACCACTGAACCAACCCAGTCTCCCCATACCCCTACCAATGGTCCAGCTGTCTCCTCGTCCCCATGCACCTACCAATGAACCAACCCAGTCTCCCCATACCCTACCAATGGTCCAGCTGTCTCCTCATCTCTATTCCCCTACCAATGAACCAGCCCTGTCTCCCTATCCCCATGCACCTACCAATGAACCAGCCCTGTCTCTCCGTACCTATACCCCTACCAATGAATCAGCCCTGTCTCCCTATCCCCATGCACCTACCAATGAACCAACCCAGTCTCCCCATACCCCTACCAATGGTCCAGCTGTCTCCTCGTCCCCATACCCCTACCAATGAACCAGCCCTGTCTCTCCATACCCATACCCCTACCAATGAACCAGCCCTGTCTCTCCATACCCATACCTCTACCAATGACCCAGTCCTGTTTTCTCATATGCTGAGCTGCTATATATTATGTTGTGGCCTCATTTATTTTTTTACAGCCTCAACATGTTATTTTGTGGCCACTAGAAATTGAATTTATGGCCTGAATATATTATCTTGTGGCCACTAATTCAAACAAGCACCAGGTCACTCATTTTATAATCATTTTTATTGATGCATCCTGAAGACATTTTCAACATGAACCATTTCATATTCAGCCACATTCTGAGGAATAACTGCGCAGGGGCGTTTATCCCTTGACAACTACCTTAAAAGCATCCACAGCTCAGATTCAGGGCTATTTTTGTTTCAGATTGATTTGTTTTATAAGAGAATCCATTTTCAAAGTCATTTTCTTAGCCAAGTTGTCCCACATGTGTTTGTCACAGATTTTCCATCCCTTCTTTACAGCGTCTTTTCACTGTAGCTGTAGCAATGGAGGGCAGTCCGTTCTGTCAGTCACTTTGACAGCCCGCTGGGTGATGTGGGAATTATTGACAGGTGAAAGTAATCACTGTCTTAGCAAATTACACCACCAGCGTAAAGATGAACAGAAGGTACGTGTCTTAATTAAATGTGAGTTTCTGAGCCTTTGAAGTCAGCTGCGTTCACTGTCCAACAGAGACTGGGTTTCTGCTCATTCGGAGACATGTTTTCATGCATCGCATTTAAGGTGAACAGCGGGGCTGTTTCTGGACAAATTCAGAGAAACATCTTACCCACCTCAATTATATTCATTTGTATGCATGAAAAAATAATTCATAATTATTAAACTGAGCAGGGATAAATGGTCATGGAAAGACACAAAAACATCCATTTTAACTAAGTACAGAGGACATAGAAATCTACTGAAATGTCAATTACAGTGTGTTTACACGATGTCTGTATTATACTAATTACATTTTGGCATTACAGACTTTTTGAAAGGAATAATAACAAAAAACATATTCGCATTATGTGAGAACACATACTCCTACTGCATTGCTTGGGGGTCCTAAAGAACTGCTTGTACCCTTTTTACCCCAAAGAGTTTGCAAACTATTGCTTTGCTACATTGCCACTCTCTGTGGTCTCTCCACCACACCTCAGAGACATTAACATGACTCTCTTTGATCTAATAACTTCTTTTTTTGTCTAAATTTTCCCTTTTTTCTCCTAACTTGGTACTGCCAATTAACCCACCCATTTGTAGCTCCCCCTAGCACAAGCAATACTCCCGACACTAGGAGGTTAAGGACACAGAAGGACAAGACACATGAGAAGGCAGCCACTATCTCTTTTCAAACTGCTGCCAATCGCTGCGGCATTGCTGGGCAGCCGACACACTCTGAAGAAAGAACCAGGTCCCCAACCTCCACCACACCAGCTGACAGACGACTGTGCCAGACAGCATGGCTTTTTTTAGATGGATGAGAAGAGAGAACGCCATTCACCTACCTGGAGAGAGCCTGGCCAATTGTGCTCTCTCAGGCTCTGGCTGCTGATGACAAAGCGGAATGGCCTAAGAACTTCTTTCTCTGTCTATGTCTGTCAAATCTTCTCCTCATTGGCTGTTTCTGGGCCATCTCTGCTTCCTGACAATGCATGAGGATATACATGATATCCTTGTCCACTTCCCCCATCCTGTGCACAAGCACTAACGCTCCCTGTTGTCAATTGGCTGTAATAGCGTTGCAGTTTTGTCTTAACCCCTTTTACAGAGCCAGGGCTGTGTAGGAACACTGGACAGCTACCAGACCATGAGCAGATATTCGCTGAATTTGACAAAAAGTCACATTGCTTTCTTCACCTTAAAACAGCAAACAGACGTGAGCAATAATTTCTCGTTCTGTTCACTTACTATTAAAAGTTCAGTTAACTCAATTTTAAGGTGGCCTGGTGTAACTGATGTGCATGGGCCAAATACACATCCATTAACCCATGAGTAATCGGCATTGTGATGGGTGCTGTGCTGCCTGAAGGAAGAACTCGGACCAAGGCCGCCCCTGACAACTTTGGCTGATGTTGTGTTAACAAATAGACAAAGCCATTAAATCTCTGCAGTGAACATTCATACTGCTTTCTCTCTCTATCTCTCCCTCTCTCTCTCTCTCTCTCTCAGATAGCAAAAAAATGTAATTTAATAAATGTATGCTGTGAACAATAAACAAAAGACATTGGGGAAACAAAACTAAATATATATAATATATAGTCCCTTAAAGCTCTGGAGTAAACATTTAGCTTTGAAGTAAACACTCTCTCTCTCTCTCTCTCTCTCTCTCTCTCTCTCTCTCTCTCTCTCTCTCTCTTTGGTATTTGGTAGAAGTTTAGGGACATAGAGACATAAAGACACTTTCTCTCATTTTTTTTAAATGTAAGATCATCCTTGTTGGCTGTGGAAGAAAAGTTACCTGTGCCTTATTTGGAAGAATAAGCATAAAGAAGTTGGGACCAACTGGTTTAAATAGACTGAATCAACCGTTCCATACAGAGAGATCACAAAGTCCAAGGCAGGAGCTGGGGAATTGGCTAACCTTGGGCTAGCAATGTGTTACTGGGCCACCTGCGGACAACGGCAGGCTAAATCATAGCTAAATCAGTCTCCTTCAAAAGTCACACCCTGACTTTCTCACTCAGTTGTGATGGTGAGAGACGGCACAGGGAGAGTTCAGATGGAGAGACAGACAGACTGTGCTTTTTAATTACTGGTGGACCAGCGCTAACAGCACTAGCTCCGCCAACCCGAGAACTCCTGCTCTCACTCTGTGGAGCAGGCAGGGAGAGAGTGACCTTCACACTCACACACTCACTCTCCTACACACAGAAGTTTGTATTTCTGTCTTTCTAGGGAATATTAATTGCCTTGGGAATGAAGTACATGCTGCTGTGCTCCATCTAACCCAAGTCTAACATTAACCTCAGCATCCAAAAGATCAGCTTCAGCCTTTTTCTTACTTTCTCTAATAAATGTTGTGGATTCTGGAAGTGAAAAGCATTTAGAACTCATTATTATACATTAAACTAAGTCCTTCATTAAAGTAAATCAGGTAGGCCACTGGACGAACTGAACAAATCCATACAGTGTCTGGAGAGAAAGTTAGCAACCATAGTCGTGTTCTTTTAACCAACAGATCAACAGCTTTACTGACTGCTATTACATTCTGACTACTGATCACAGGACCTGTGGACTCATTAGTTTTTATTCTGAGACTATAAAGTCTAACAATATTGATGACTGTCTAATACTTTTGAAAAGAACTGTATGGACCCTCTCTTACACCCTGTGCAAGGCTTGTTGTGATGCCCATTGCTAACTCACACCCTGTCGCCTGCGCCCATTTAAATAGCAGCAGTGCTCACAAATATATCCACGCTGATGGGCTTGGGGATCTGGAAATGAGGTGTGTTTAGGTCAATTTCTGGCGTATTCTGGTGTCAGACGTTCATTGCTATTTTGTCAGTGAATTGTCAACATAGGTGCGTGCCCAGTGTGCGTACACCCCCGCTTTACACCACTGAAATAGCAATCCACCAAAGTCAGACCGCACCTGGCTCTTAAAGGGAATGGCAAGTGACACACGCCTGATTGTGATTGGTTTATTGCACGTTATGCCTAAAACACACCCATGAAGTAAGAGACACTTTGCACATGCCTTTTGTGCATTTCAAGCCACACAAGGCGTACTTTTCCCGTTGTTACGATAGCAAAGACACATTGACACACCCTAAATCAAGCTGCACGATGTGCCGTTAACGGCTTGCTGAAAGATCACTAAAACAGGACCCCATGTGTTAGAAAGATGAATGGAGAATCACAGTTTGATCTCCGTTCTGATGTATTGTAATAGTCCACAGTCATTTAAAAAGGGATCTTCAGAAAAGTCATGTAGCTTATTAATTATATAGCACATATTGTGAAACCATTTTTAACATATGCACATGTACACAATGCAGCTGAGAAGCAACTACATATAATCACCACACCATTTAGGTTCACATATGGAAGATGGAAGTCTAAAATGCTGTGGCCTTGAGCCAGAACTGTATGGGAACATGGTCAGGAGAAGGTTCTGGCTTGTCGTACGTATGTTTTACACAGGAAGTTAATTCCTGCAGTCTGCCTTGTTTTTATTAGTATTTTCCAGATGTGGGGTTATAATCATGCGCATGGTTTCTAATAATCGTTTATTTATCCATATTTATTCATGCGAGCATGAAGGCATATTTGACCCTATAATTGCTGATTCTAGAGAGGATAAGCACGCCATGATATAATTAGCATGGCATTCAGCAATTTTCATGATGGAGCCATACCCTTCCATTTAACTCAACAAAGAGCTGAAAGGTAAAACCATTCAGTTGTATTTATTTATTATCTCTTATTTATTTATTTATTTATTCATAAATATATTTATTCATTTACTCCTTATTCTGCCTTAAAGGTAGGACTCGAGTAGGCACAGAAACATCCTTCTTGGCTCTTCAGCAATAAAATGCATTGGTTCGTATGTATGCAATCATCTAAAAAATCATCCTCTGTATGCTGTCTTTCCCTACTAGTGAATTTAATTAATTAGATAAATAAATAAATAAATAAATAAATAAATAAATAAATAACAATACAAAAGAAATAAAAAAACAGGCCCACATTGTTTAACCATCAGACAGGGTAACTTTCTGTAAAGGAGCTTTGAGAGGTCACCACTGCGAAAATGTCTAAGAGGGCCAGTAAGTACGTACTTTACAATTATAACAATTCGCCATTTCACACCAAACCCACTCTCAATGATTTTAGTCTTACTCTCAATGGATCAATTTCACATGGGAAGGTAGGGTAAGGTAATTGTCACATTTTTATTAAAATAGAAAATTATCAGTTTCTCATTGATTTTAGTCGGAATGATCCGATCCCGCAACTGTAAAGATTCCCATGTCTTTTACCTTCTGAAAAAGAAGCCATATAAATAAACGTAGGTAAAATGAATCCCATGCGAATCAGTGGTAAAGATCCTGTCATATCATATGTTTTTTCTCCAGTATGAAGGTGGTTAGGAAGCATTTAGTTTTGTTGTGTATGGCACAGATACCCCAGGTCATTCAAGCCTGTGGCAAATCCTGCCTAAGGATTTCCCAGTAGTGACACGGCTGCTGACAGCTTTCATAAAGTCGTTGTATACCACAGCCGATAGCCTACATATGTGTTACAAACATGTAGCTGCTAATTTTGAACTAAAATGTCATTATTTTTTAGTTTTTTGGAGGTGGTGGCAGTGTGTAAATCGAGTAGCCACTCTGATAAATGACTGCTCAGTCATTTATGTCGAGATTTATTATCCTGTGCTAGTCAGTCATGAATTTTACAGACGTCCTGTAGTTAAATTACATTACTCCACCTTCCCATGGGAATCTAGCCCTGTCCGAATAGGGCTTTTGTCATAAGACATTGCCACAACATTTTTCTTCCAGTCGCATTTGCCTGTAGGTGTTTACTGCAGAAATCTAGTCTTAGTCTTCAGACCTCTCAGCAATGTTTCTCTGAGGAAAGTCAAAAGCCAATGTCATTTTAAACCCTATTATTTGTGTCATGTATTAAACCCTCCCCTCTTTGTGACCTGTGTGTGAATATTTCGACTGTGAGGCAGAGGTCAGGTGGAACTAGGCCTTTGATAATGACACGGCCAGCCGGCATTAACCGCAAGCCCATTGTGCAAATCGCTCATCATTTTCTTTTCCCAAGGTCCACCATGTCCTGGAGAAAATCAATAGTTTCAGTTGCAATCTTTCAGTCCTCGCCACATAAGGGCCCTTTGATAGGGGGCCAGTGTTCATTTAATGCTACACTCAAGCGGCCACTTTCAGCAGAGACCACTCTAATGATGGACGTGACTTCAAAAGGGGGGCTAATAGCGTTTGCCATTAGACGTCCTTTTCAGTCTCTCCGCAGAAGCTCATGAAATTCATACGCAATCTTGTTGTGTACACACATTTAGAGACCACTGCGATGTTGGCCTTGGTTATTGTAGGACAGCTCGGCTCGGGCCTAATTAGAAGTCTGTTCTAAAGGCAGCTCTTTTTCTGGCAGGACATTTGAAATGGAAAGAGTTGGAACATTCCCTGGCTTTGTCAGACCTGTTAGAAGGTAAAGGCAGCACAGCCCTTTTCAGGAGCGGCCTGTCACACACATCCGACCTGAGATTAGCCGTGATTTAACAGCTTGTCTATTTGTCACATTTAATTGCTCGTATACAGTGAAGCGAGTCGACCTCACCAAAGAGAGAGAGAGCGCGCACGAGAGAGAGTGAGAGAGATAGGGGTGATATGACAGCTGAACCACCCCCGCTGGAAATCCTTTTCATTTTGTAAAGCAGACTGGGCTCATCTCTTCTCTATATTCACAATATACAAGACTAATGGGTCTATCTAGCACTTCAGACGTTAAAAAGCCCATATACTACAATTTTATATATCCCCCACCCCACAGAGGCCCACTGATAATGCTTGAGTGGGTTTATATGCCGAAAACATACATGGAATCCATCTTTTTATGACTATTTTCTTTATGCCTTAGTATCAAACAGGCTTTTTAAAACTGATAAATGCAAATGCCCTTTGTTCTGATTGGTTACCCTGTATTGTGCCTCATTCAAAAAGCAGACCAGGCTGAAGCACTTCTTAAAACTTCTGCATGAAGAGGTTGGACTAAACGGCTGTAGGCCGAATAGATGGCTGTACAATATGTGGACAAAAGTATTGGGACACCTACGCATTTCATCTACCCGAGCTTCCCATTCTAAACCCATAGACATTAACATAGAGCTTTAACAGCAGGGTTTGAACTCTGCAGTTATTGAGTCGGCAGAGCGTTGGAGACTTTCCTGCACTAAGCTCTGATCCTAGCACTCGGCCCTGACCCCGCTCTGTACATTTACGTGGTCTGACACTTCCTGGCTACGTTGCTCTATGTGGTTCCTAAATGCTTTCACTGTTCAGTAATACCACTCACAGCTGATGGTGGAACATCTAGGAGGGAAGAAATTTCACCAGCTGATTTGTTGATGCAGTGGTGGCTCCTATTACATACAGAACCATGCTGGAGTCCAGTGAGATCTTTAGAACCTCCCACTCTTTCACTCATGTGTGGAAAGAATATACGCCACACCGTCTATTTTACACCATGCAGACTGTTATCCTCTACACAGACCATTATTCTCCACACAGACCATTATATTCCACACAGTCCATTATACTCCACACAGTCTATTTTACTCCACACAGTCTATTTTACACCACACAGTCTATTATATTCCACACAGACCATTATACCCCACACAGTCCATTATACTCCACACAGTCTATTATACTCCACACAGACCATTATACTCCATACAGTCATTATACTTCACACAGACCATTATACTCCACACAGACTATTATACTCCACACAGTCCATTATTATACTCCACACAGTCATTATACTCCACACAGTCCATTTTACTCCACACAGTCATTATACTCCACACAGTCCATTATACTCCACACAGTCATTATACTCCACACAGTCCATTATACTCCACACAGTCATTATACTCCACACAGTCCATTATACTCCACACAGTCCATTATACTCCACACAGTCATTATACTCCACACAGACCACTATACTCCACACAGTCCATTATTATACTCCACACAGTCATTATACTCCACACAGTCATTATACTCCACACAGACCATTATAGTCCACACAGTCCATTATACTACACACAGTCCATTATTATACTCCACACAGTCCATTATTATACTCCACACAGTCATTATACTCCACACAGTCCATTATACTCCACACAGTCCATTATTATACTCCACACAGTCATTATACTCCACACAGTCCATTATTATACTCCACACAGTCCATTATTATACTCCACACAGTCATTATACTCCACACAGTCATTATACTCCACACAGTCCATTATACTCCACATAGTCCATTATTATACTCCACACAGTCCATTATACTCCACACAGACCATTATACTACACACAGTCCATTATACTTCACACAGTCCATTATACTCCACCATTATACTCCACACAGACCATTATACTCCACACAGTCCATTATACTCCACACAGTCCATTATACTCCACACAGTCCATTATTATACTCCACACAGTCATTATACTCCACACAGTCCATTATACTCCACACAGACCATTATACTCCACACAGTCCATTATTATACTCCACACAGTCATTATACTCCACACAGTCCATTATACTCCACACAGTCCATTATTATACTCCACACAGTCATTATACTCCACACAGTCCATTATTATACTCCGCACAGTCCATTATTATACTCCACACAGTCCATTATACTCCACACAGACTATTATACTCCACACAGTCCATTATACTCCACAGATCTTTTGCATACTTTTGCATGTTCCGCCTACAGCAGTTTAGCTCAGCTTAGCCCAGTGTTGTTTCAATTTTCTTTAAAATTAATAATGAATATGACTGAGGCACAATACAGGGCAGCCAGTCAGAACCGAGGCCATTTACATACATTAGTCTAAAAGCCACAGTGACAAAATCGACCCATTTTAAGAGATAAAGAGAGGTTGGACAATGGTTTTGTAAAAATTCATCATCTTTGGTACATAAACCCACCTCAAATATTATAAATGGACATCAGTAAACCATAAAGCATAGAAATTCCTCACACTGCTTGAGTGTAAACAACTGGAAATGCAACAAGTGCTAGAGGCACAACAAAAAAATCTTCACATTCATCCACACATATGCATTCATAATTTATAATCTACAGTAGTGGTTCCCAGATAAGGTGCAGTCATTAGTGTTCCCACCTGTGTCTCCTTTGTAGCCCTGCCCTCTCGTTATTTTCCCCAGGCGTTCCTGTCTTCTTCTGCTTGTGTTCTCTTAAACCCCTGTGTTTGCTTTGTTGGTTGTCTAGCATTGGCAATATTGTTGATGTTGGTTTGCTTGCTGTGGTTTAGGTTTCTTGGTTTGTTCACTGGTTATTTTGTCTTTATTTTGGGGTTTGGTTTTTATTTGTGTCTATATCATGGATATTTCTGTACTTCTGAATTCTGTGTGGAATTCTCTGTCACGCTTGCATCCTCCCTTAACCCCACAAATGTTACAAGGCTACAGTAAAAGTAGGAGAATAGTTTATCCGGTGGCATACATCCAGAAAGTATCTTGGCTCTGCTTACAAACTGAGAAAAAAACATCTTACAAATGCCTAATTTGAATAACTGATTAAGTAAACGAATACTAATGTATTCTGGTTTCTAAAATCGTTTCCAGAGCTTGCTCTGTACCTCAATTAGATTAAATCAGCATAATTAATCAAACATCTGGTTTCAATTTTTTCATTTATCCAAGAAAAAAAAACAGTATTCACATAGTTAATGATGAACTTTCAATAAAGCTGCAACAATACTGTATTGCAGACCATTGTGAAAGCATGCAGGCAAGACGGACATGGAAACCTATAGTTATACAGTTAGTATAGTTATAGTATAGACTGTATCAAAACTATCATGCAAAAAGCTTGTTTCTCCAAAATGGAAACTTTTCAGGAGAAGGAAAAATCTGGTTAACTTTCAGTGTAAGTTAACTGGAAGTCACTATGGAACATTTCTATTGGTCCATTCATCATGATTATCAAATGGTGTCAAAACAGTAAAAGTGGATTCATATTAAAAATGTAATTTATACTATTTTAGTTATATTATTTGGCCATTAGTTAAACATGAACCTTTTGGTCCCATACCTAATGCCAGAGGGCTTATATGGCATTGAGCTGTGGAGCAGTGGAACTGTGGAATGTTCTCTGGAATGATGGATGGTGCTCCATCAGATACCTTTGAGCTGAGGCAGGGAGTCTGGGATGAGGTGGCGTGGTGATCATCCAACATCCTGAGCTCACTAACACTCATTGTCACTGAATGACAAGATATATCGGACATTCCAGTTTTTTTTTATTTAAAAGTCAAATTAAATTCGAAGTAATTCTTTTTGTTACATTATTTGACCTTTAGTTATACAGACTAACTGCTGTTATGTAAATATTACAAGAACAATTACTGTGATTTTTTTTGGTTTTTAAATATTATTTCTAAAGTAATATTATATGTATTACTTTGTATGTTCTACAGTTTGGTGTTTGTCCCACTGGATCTTTCAGTTCTTGATCTGAACCCTGGTGTTTATTTGATTGCAGAGAGTAATCTCAGGCTTGAGCCTCTAAATTGAATATTACTTTTAGCTGTAATAGACAGTGGGGTAATATGAAATGCCCTGGAGGCAGCTGTAATAGACATTGATTAAAGAAACCTGTCTGTGGTGCTGACACAGATGCCTCACATATCTTATTGAGGCTGATTATGAAACAGAGGCCTGTTGTGAGAGGGGCGAGTCAAATAATTTATCATGGTTAAAGAGATACAGGTTCATACAATACAATCCATTTAGTGCCTTGTTTTGTTGTGATATTGTAAAGCGGGAGAAGCGCTGGATGATGAATCTGAACAATCCAAGCAAAAAGCAAATGGTAGAGATATATAACACAGTGTAAAGAATCACAAGCTCTGTCTCTCTTTTTATTCTGTGCACCCCTCTCTCCCTCTCTCTTTCTCTCTCCCTATATATAAAGTGTTGCATCTATATGTAGCATTTCTATGCCACTGTGTATTATATCAGATTTGTCAGCATTATAAACATCACCCAGGAGGGCAGTTAATGGGTCCGGAAGTGTCTCTAACATGGACGAAAGGCTAGTTTGTCTCAGCCGAAACATTTGTACATAGTGTGAGCCTGCACGTCTGCCACAGTGTGCTGTTCACCGCTGCACGGAGCTCAGTGGTGAAGTCGTCCAGCGGTGTTCATATGCTAGAGCTCATCAGAGTCAGAACTGCTAGGAAGCCTCCTGTGACGAGTTTAGCAGAGCAGAGAAGGAGCAGAGCATCTCTTTATATTAACACCACATCACATCTCTGAGTGGACAGACTAAAGACCAGCACTTACTGAGCTTCATTCTGGAGGAGTGGCCTGAACACCACAACGAGCAACGAGGCACATCGTCGTCTTTTTACATTTAACTGAACACCCGGCCCGGCGCTGACGAGTCTGTTTCCCAAAGGTTTCAACCATACTTTGCTGATAAACTATCTGCTCAAGTTAAAGGCAACTGGACTCGTCAGCAATCCATCCGAATTACTAATGATATCGATGTGTTGCCTGGCACAATTCATGCCTGCTTAGAAGATAAAGCCTCATATCTGAGAGCACAGAGTCGTGGGAATTGTCTTAGGAGAGTTTTCACCTGTTTTCAGGCTCATTAAATAGACTGGTTCATCCATGTTTGCTAAGTTTCTTGAGCATGCCACTAAATTTGCTGTGACAGTGGGCACTCTTTTGTCAGTCTGTACAAGGGGAGCTCTGAATTTCTGCTGAATTATGACTGTACAGTTACACAACAGCATTCACACTGAACATTGTTAACACTATAGTCACTAACAGCCGGAACAAATTCCTTGTGTGTGTGAGAACATATCAATGAATCTTGGCCAATGAATCTGATTCTGATTCTAAACGTCTTTTTGCCACTTGGTGGGCCTGGCCGCAGTGATGGACAGACATGCTGCTCATCTGGAGCAGCACAGAACACAATACAACTCCAAATGCTGTGACGTCACCATAATGGAGTGACCTAACCTGTTCCTAGTAAAGCAGTTTGGTGTAATTTCACCATCATGTCCCCCGGCCTGATTAAAGTGGCTGAGAACAGATGCTTCTTCAGTCTGGATCAGATATGCTTTCAAAAAGCTGATGTAACTCAACTTATGGGAGCTAAATTGGGTCTGAAGTGTGGTTGGAGTCAGTCTTCCTGACATTGCATTTACACTGCTAAAAGAACATTACCTCATATGGTGAAAAGTCACTCTTAGCCTAATCCAAACTGACCCAATCTGTGAACAGCATAAGTGCTTAGCGCCTCAGCTCCATTAACTGACAGGAGGACATCATTCTCAGACACAGGCTTTGTTCATTTACATTTACGGCATTTAGCTGACGCTCTTATCCAGAGCGACTTACAAGGTCAGTCGTATTACAGAAGAGGGCTAATGTAGTGTTAGGAGTCTTGCCCAAGGACTCTTATTGGTGTAGCGCAGCACAGTCACTCAGACCAGGAATCGAAGCCCAGTCTCCCATATGCACAGCAAACAGAAAGTTACACTGTACAATGAAAAGTTACACTCTACTAATAAAACTCTCACTAAGTTATTGAGACAAGTAAAAAAAATGAGGCTAAGAGGAGATCTTAACTTATAATATACATAAGGAATATTTCTTCATGATGAATGACAGATCTAAATTATTCAAGCTACAACAGTTTCAGTTTACTGGGTTCTTGGTAGCTGTAATGCAGCAGTTCTGAAACCTGTAAACAACAGTGAGAGCTAACAAGGTTAAAGTTCAGCTTCCAAACAGTAGAGTAAAATTAACTCACTGTTAAAACTTAGCCCCCCAAAGTCCACAATGTAAGATATCCATATCCCCAATATAAAATCTTAATGATCCTTTTTTGTAATTGATACATAAAATATATTATTGCTCATTACTTATATTCATTAATATTATTTTTCTTTAAAAATATTTATTTCATACACTTCTCTGGAGGAAATAAATTTTCAAGTTAAGATCTTATTTTAGTCTGGTTATATTTCTCCTCAACATGGTTAAGTTCTGTTTGAGACCATTAAGATGTTCTCCTGCTTCTGAACTTCAGCTCCAGAGAAACAACCCCGGGGTTTTCTCCTTTTGTTCAGAATAACATCTCACAGGTGGCTTCATCCATTTTGCTCAGACTGATCTTAGCTTCTTATCAGACAAGTGTAAGATCTTCTCAGTTCTTATAAAGCTCTCTTCCCCATCTCAGAGGTCTTTCAGCAGTCTATCAGAGCAGAAGGAGAGCTCATCCCTTTCTCATAAGTGTCCAAACCCCTCACAGTTAAGCGCTGATGTTGACCTCCGCTTTTCTCCTAAGGGAAGTTTACGAGAAGGATTTCAGAATCCAGTGAAACAATACTGAGATCTGCTTCATTTCTCCTCAGACAAAAATAAGAGAAGACATTTGTCCTTTGGGTTTATATATAATTTATATATAATTATATTATTTATAAATATATTAATATTACTTTTTTAGAGAGTTTTTAAAGACATTTTTCAACAGAGAAAAAATGACTACACTGTGGCTACAGTGAAGAAGTACTGGTAATGTACTTCTAGTTGTCATGGCGTGTTAGGCCAGACATGAAGGGATGAACACTCGCAGAGATGGAATCCAATGCAAGGGGGTTTATTCAAACAAACGAATATAAAACACCAAGAGTACAAAAAACATGAGCAGCAATGAGAGGGGAATAACGTGAACAAAACCGAAACATGACAACACAAAGGGTAAACATAACAGACCTGGGACTGGGAGTTGGGAGCTGAGCAGTGTGCTGCTGCAAGCGCAGGTCGCCTTCCTGGGACGTGGATAACCAGTGAATCCTGACAGTGAGTGAGCGAGCCTCGCTGATAACGTGGTTAGCAGGGTGACCTGCTTCTGAACTGTGGATACCGAGCCGAAGCTGACCGTAACACACCTCCAGTCGTATGAGGAACCTCTCGAGCGACCTCAAGGTTCCAAACGATACAATTCTCGGCTCCTTAAATACCCCCAGTCCCAGGTGAAACACATGAACCAAACAAACTGAATCATGAACCTATACAAGTGAACCAAACACATGAACAAAAATGAGGCGGAAGTCCTTATTTGGACCTGTGGCCGGCGGCTCAGAATCGTCCTGGGGGAGGGCGTGATACCGAGGTGCTGACACTAATAATACAAAGTTATCATGAAAAAGAGCATCTTTACTACTAATAATAATAATACATGTAAAAATGTAGTTAGAAAATTCTCCAATGACAGCAGCAGTACATTTCCAGGTTCCAATGGTGAGACAGTAAAAATATTACACTGTTTTTACACTGCACAGAGCCAGGTCTTAAATTAAGACCAGGTCTGAAACACACTACGGCCTAAACCTAGTACTCACATTATGTAACATGTAGAGCTGTAGTGCAGCACTGTATCCCTCATTTGCAGTGGTTTCGAGGAATTCGCAAGGTTGTATTCCATCGGTGTTTCTGTTCATCAATGTTCCTCACTACACTACCCAGCATGCACCACTAAATTCATCATAAAGCTTAACAGCGATAAAGACATCCTGACTTCAGAATCCTGAAGCCACTGATATAAAAGCTAATTTGCAAAGTGCAGACCACACTTGCTAGCTGAGGCAAGGAAGGAGAACTTGATGGAACCTGAAGCCAGACCCCCCCTTGCAAGGTAGAGGTTGAGCATAATTGGACCATCAGGAGGAGCAGGGGCGGCGGTGGTGGGGTGCAAGTTTTCGTCAGGAGAAGGAGAAGGAGGAGCGGTTTTATAGTGCATAGTAAAGGGGAGGAGGAGTCTGGGCGTGGTCCTTCTCCCAAACTTTCAGTCATTACATACCTCTATTAAATGCTGGTTAGCATTAGTGTAGCTCCTACCTACTGCAGTTGTTGGAAAGGTCCCATTTGTCTTTATGAAAGACACAGTTAAAGTAAGGAATGCGAGGAGTGGAAAAGGTGAAAAGTACCAAGAGGCGAATGCTAATGAAAAATGGGTTTGGCTCCAGTACCGGATAACACTTTAGCTCAAGGCGCTACACTTTAGAATCCATGCATTAATACTGCATTCTCCTGCCTTTTTTTATCTCCCTGTGCAAATGTGTTGTTTTCCTGAAGAAATATACTGAACATGGTTAATGTTAGTGATTAGTAGAAGTTAAGTTAACCAGAAACTCATTTTTAACCTTTCAGGCAGAGATATTGGAGTCAAACTGAGGTAAAGTATCTTAATATCTGGACTGTTATCTTGCAAATGCCTGGCCCACACTACAGGATCATTGAGCTGCTGATGAGCTGCTGCTAATTTAAGGCTGATTTGCTCTTCCTGACATTCGCAAAAAGTCTCCCGATTTCAGGGTGATCGTAAAGAATGATCTTCCCAGATGATCCTGTAGTGTGGGGTGTCTATAATCCACTCTTTAGTCCTCCAATCCAATCTCCTCTCAGAGCCGCATTAAACATGTTTAATATTTTTATGACTCTGTGTCCTGTAGTGTGGGGTGGACACCGATGCTCTTGTGAGAACTCATGCCTGAAAGACTTTTAATGAATAAGAGCAGAGCTGAACGGAACTCGTCAGTGTGTGTGCGGAAGAAATGAAAAGTATTGTGGTTTAAAAGTCACATCATTTATTCTTAGCCTTTCCTGAGCAGAAAGCACTCAGCACTAGCATAGCAATTGTTTTACTCTCATACACCATGTTTGTTTACATCCAGTTTGCGAGAAACTCCCACCTGCTCTCACAATGTAACAGTTTGTGAGAAAGTCCTGCAAGGTTTTCAGGATTGGAGCCTCTTGTTGGGTGTGCATAATCTTAAAGTGTGTGGTGTTTCATTCAGGGCAGATGGTGAAGTGTAGGGACTGACCAACAACGGTCAAAGACAAGATCGGTTAGGGTTTTAAAATCCTTTTTTGGGGCAGGTAAAAGTTCTCCTTTTCATTGACATTTTTGTCATTTCTGCCCTTTGAGAAATCCACCAACATTGTACTGACTTGAATGCAGTAGCTTAGCTTCCTAGCAATAGCATATCTGGCATCTACTTCTGAATTTGCCAGCTGGAGAAAACAAAATCCAAAGCACTTGGAGGCTTTCAAAAGTTCCATCTACCTTCAGAAGCAGTGATGGTTAAAAAGTGTTAATTTCGGTTAATATTGCATTTTAAATACACCCAGAAAAGTATCATGTTATGAGTAAGCAGTTTTTTTCCACATCATGAAGAATTGCAGTGTGCACAACTTTAATTAAATATTATAAAAGATTATTAGATGATGATGATTGCATCTGCAGTTGCAAATGAGGAAAAGCATGTGCCAATCATAATGAAAATGAAGATACAAAAAAAACTCTAAATGCAGAACTGCTGTCCTGTTAGCTCTAATGTGAAGTCAAGCCAGCAATGTGATTAACATCAGTAATGCTGAAATGATAATCAGAATGTCTTCTGAACATGGATCCCCAGACAGAGTGCTATTGCTCATTTGAAGGTAATTAATCAGCTCTCCACCTCAACACTGTTTTCACTCTGACCCCTCAATGCGAGTAATTGCCTGTCACCCCAAACCACACTGGGCTAATTTGATTATTCAAAATTCCTTTATCTGTTTTCTCCTCTCCTCCAATTAATCACCACGGACATAATTATACGGTCAATCTGGAGCTCAAAGCAACTTTGATTGCATCTATTGGGATATTCATTGTGTTTTTGGTGCATACGTTAATAATTATCCTCCCTCATCCTTTACAAAGTTCAATACCATTTTCATTTGTGTAATGGCCTTCTTTTTGTTTCGAAGCTGTTTGCTGCAGAGATCTTACAGAGGTAAGACCAACAATAACTAGCCAATCAGGCAGACACTGGTGTACCGATGCTCTGTCAGCAAGTGCAATCTTCCTTAACAACTGTTGTGAAGCTTAGGAAGCGATGGATTACAAACTAATCAATGAATAGGGCTCAAACTGTATTAATCTTGCCATTGTTGAATAATGGCAGGTTGGTATGTGAAAGTGAACTTTCTGAACCTCAAACACTGCTGTGTCAAAAGCAAAACCCATGTAAGTAATCTGAGATCTTGACCTCTTATATTTACTCCCCTAAAATGTACATACACCCAACACATCTGCTGGTGGGAGGCTAAATGCAATGGCTACTTCAGGAGAAAATCTAAAAGCTAACGCTAGGCCGACCAAAGCAATGACTGATACTGTTATCTGGCATGCTGGAGCCTTTGAAGCAACTAAAAGCAAAAGCCAGATGACCAAAACAAGGAGTGATGCTTTTATCCAGTGCACTGGTAACTTTGGAGTTGCTAAAAGACAACACTAGGTGACCGAAGCATGGGCTGATGCTGTTTTCCTGGGTACTAATGACTGCTAATACTAATCCAATGACTAACAGATAATGCTAGGCCAACTGGCTACAATCCTTTCAGCTAGCTAACAGCACACTCTGCCAACTGGACACGAAGAAGACCCTGAAAGACACTATCCGGTATGATATACTGCATGTTTTTGTGTTATAGCCAAACCTAGTATAGGCCTGGCTATGCAGCTACTATGACCTATTGCAGTGACTTAAACCAGCCAATGAAAGCAGATCTCATCTTTTGTTCATGAGCCCACAATAAAACGAAAATCAATAGGCTTCATTCAGAGACAAAATAACAGGGTTGTAAAATGCCATCTGAGCATTTCTTCGGCCAAAAATGGACTGATCATACATCAACGAACATTGCAAATAGACTTTGAATCAGCTGTCGGCTACAGGAATTAAATTTCCCCATTCAAACTTATTGAATTTAGGCTGGAGTTCCGGTTCACTACATTATTATTGAGATTCCATTTTAATGTGCTATGCAATGATGGTATTTGCGAGGAAGGCTTTTGACTCTAATTAGCAGCGATCATGACACTTTAATCTGAGCTGGGCCCCGGCCTGTATGGTAATAACAGCTTTAGTAGATTGCATTAGTGTCTTAATTCCTCCTGGGAGGCTGACAGGAAGTGTGTGGGAGAAGAGAGAACACAAGCTGTCCGCTATATCAGAATCCTAGTGATGGATTGATGGATAAATGGATGCATGGAGATAAGAAATTGGACAGATGTATTTTAATGGATGGATCTACAGTATGTGCTTTAAAGTGACTTGATCAACAAATTGAGCCACATTACATTATCTCTCAGGGCGAGGAACATTCAGACCTGCTTTTCAAATCCCTCACCACAAACCTCTCATCTGTGCATATCCTGTTACCTGTTGTTTTTGACAGAAGGAGCATTAAAGCAAACTGTGATGTCCATGTTCTGTCTAGACGAGGTGAATTTAGAATGCAGAGGGTGTTTCAAGCCTCAATTAAAGCTGCATCAAACAGTTAGTAAAGCTACACTGAACTAGTGATATTCGCTTATAGTGGGCCAGGGAGGGCTCTTAATCATCACTTTGCACCTTTATTTGCTGGGAATAATCTCTTCAGGCCTATTAATGCATTTGAAATGCAAATGGCGTTCATGAAAACAAAGTCACCTCTATCAGACAGACTCCTCATCAGGCCCTCTGCATCATTTCAGATTGTTGCCCAATCTTAGTCTGCTGAAGCCTCTTTGGAAGACCGCAAAGCATCGGAATTGCTTGCCTTATGGTTTACCTAATTGTTTAAGACTGAAAACAACTCACTGAACAAGCAGGAGCAGGTGCTAGCATCAGCAACAGTATCCATTTGTGGACTGGTGATGCCTGGTTTAGATGAATGGTACAATTGGACAGCTCTACAGCCTTATAGACCTTCTCAGCATTATGTGAGAATTGGTATTTCTTGCTCCTGGTCTCCCCCTATAGTTATAGTTTTGTGCAATTCCTAAAGAACATGCTTTTCACATGCATTTCGGGACGAGCTGAGAGATACAGAAAAGTCAGTGAAAGAGAAAGAAGCATGTGGATTAAGGCTGATAGCAAAGCTCTTCTTATTACAACTCAGTAGAGCATCACTTAAGCTAAAATGCTACATAATGCTGTTCGGACATGATTCGCTTAGCTCGACAATTTACGCATCACTATCCCACCAAATAAATTGAACATGTCTGTCCAGATAAGAGCATGGTAAGGTTTCATGGTCTTGTCTTCTCTGCAACAGCTCCAGCTCTAACAGGTCCATGCCCATTTTCACCTGTTTCTAGTTGGTTGTGACTATCAAACAGTTAGTAAAGCTGCACTGAACTAGTGGTATTCGCTTATAGTGGGCCAGGGAGGGCCCTTAATCACCACTTTGCACCTGTATTTGCTGGGAATAATCTCTTCAGGCCTGTTAATGCATTTAAAATGCAAATGGAATTTATGAAAGCAAGGTCACCTCTGCCAGACATCAGTAGGCCCTCTGCATCATTTCAGATTGTTGCCCAATCTTAGTCAGACCTATGTTCTGTGATGCGGACTGAAGTGCTCAACATCGTCAGTATCAACTGGAAGGCCACAGGGCTTCATGCGTATAAAAACATGCTAATGAGAGGACAGGTTAACTCACTTCCACAACATGTTTTGCTATGAAATTAGGGTAATTGCAGAAATCTGCTGCAGCCTGCATCCCAAGTAGCCTCTTTAGAAAATGGCAAAACATCAGAATTATCAACCTCATGGTTTACCTTATTGTTTTAGACTGAGAACAACTCACTGAACAAGCAAGACTTTTTAAGACTGGTGACTCCTGGTTTAGGTGAATGGTTTAGAATTAGACAGCACTACACCCTTATAGACCTTGTCTATCCTGGGAAGATCATGGAGAAGCATTAGCTCCAGCTCCAACCAGTGATATTAGCTTATAGTGAACACCTGTACATGTGTACTAATGGGTTCTGCCATAGAGGTAATCCAGAGTGTCCCTTGCCAGCTCCTAATTCTTTGTTTGTTTTCCTAATAGCTTATTATTTCATGATACAATCTGAATGATATGGCTACGCTCTTGTGTCCATGCCCATAATGTCTGCTAGTTTTTGAAGCTGACTGCCTGTAAAGCCACTACCTCTGGCAAAAACAAGAATGAAGTGAACTCACACTTACAGTAAATTGCCTCTGACTCTGCATTACCACAGGAGATTTCACTAACTATGCATGCGGCATGTATGCTTACACTCCTAGAGGGCATGTTAGCTGAATTTCAGAACAACCACCAGCTAGTTCAGCACAGTGCAGAATTAGTAGATAATATTAGAAGGTTAAAGCAGATCCACTATCTAACCTATACATAGCTTGCCACATGTAACAGTAGTGCCATTTACACTCACGTACAGGTAGTCAACCTCTAGGGTCCACCAGGAGTCTAGGCCCCCCTTGTCACTGTCTAAAGAAACATTTTAAAAATGGTGACTTTTCAAGAGAAGCCAAACATTTGCATGGAAGTCTATGTAAAATTAGAGTTTATTCCAAAGTGATTCAGAGCATTTGTATTGGTCCTTTCATCCCAAATTATTCGATTTGCAGTTTACACTAGATAAAGGCAGTCAACCCAACATCTAGGGTCCCCCAGAGGTCAAGGGCCACTAAAATACAAAAAACAAAACAAAATTCAATTAAATTAAATTAAAAAATACATTAATGAAAATGATTATAGCAGTTCTTCTACGCAACTGTAGCCCATTCCCACCTTGGATTACATTAGAACATGCCTTAGTTGTACACGCACTTATAGCTTCCATAAATGCAAATGAGATAAATCACCTGTTCACCTGAATGGACAAAGTTTCATTAAAGCAAAAAGGCTATTTGCACCTGAGAGCGTTTATATTCGCTTTCTGCCGAGTTTTTTTAACTCAAGCCCACAAATTTGAAGTATTGAAGTACCTCAGAATTGTCATATCATCAAGATGTTACTACCAGCTGTTTGCATGGCAACTGGTAAATGTACCACATTAACAATATGAATATCCACAGTGATGGAGCAGTGACACTGATCACAGCAAAGACAGATGGTCTACTGTCACGTTGTATCAGAAAGGGTACTGGCTGGTGATGTGCCACAGCTCCTAAACTCAGGAACATGAACAATTCTGGTGTTTAGGGCCTTCTGAATGCATCATTAGATCACACTGGTCCTGGCTGAACCCTGTTGCCACCCACGGCTACTTGAATGATCACTGACTCCTACTTCGTTGAAACATGAGCAAAGCACACCAGTGTTTCTGCCAGTTCTTTGTGAAACCTTGCTGCTGCTTTAGTACTGCTGAGACACGTATCCCAACATTGGTTCTTTGCTTATTTTTCCATGTTCAGACCTTGATAGCCTTCTCCTCAGAGTACATCTGTTGTTGTTAGAAACCTGATGCATCTGGGAAGAGCGTGAATAAAGCATTTTTCAACCTTGCACCCAACCACCTCTGGCACCTCGTCGCCACACTCACTTAGCATTTAAATTTTTGCATTAAATGCCTATGAAGAATGTGCTCTGTGGCTCTTTCTGGGAGTCTGAACCCAAAAGGAAAACAGAGCAGCTGATACCTCTGACAATTATATATGGTAATAAATCTTGCAATATTCCTTCATGCTGACTTTTTGGCACTGTTCCAGCCGCACAGGAAATCCTTGCATCCATATTTGGCGTTTTTACTTTAGAGGAGTTTTAAGGTTGCTTGCCTTCTGGACCAGCTCCAAATTAGGCAGAGGGTCTGTCCTTGATGGAGCTAAATAAGGCCAGACATGAACTGCTTTCACAGTGGGCTGAAACAATGGTAATGATTGCACTCTGCAAAGTGGTCTTTTAGTCAAAACATTACTTAGGCCTGTTGTGATGTCTGAGAAAGGGCCAAAAGGGTTTCACATTGTACTCTTAAAAGACAGCTCCTGTTTCTCTCTTTATGGGAAGAGGAAGCTCACTGACCTGGGTCACTTAATAAGCATTATCATTAAACCAGAACACTGATAGCTCTGAGAGGCTTTTAGGTGACATGCAAAGGTGAAAGCTCATCATAGTGAAGGTCATTAATAAATAGACTGCTGTTTTGTTGATGCTATTATTGATAATGTATCATTAAAGGAGCGTTATGCAAGATCTTTTTGCTTGAGTAATTGAGTAATTCACGCTTTGAGTTTTACACAGCATTTTACAAGTTGAGAGATCTAGTGCAAGTGGACTGAGGCAGTACACATGAATATCACTTGGGTTAT
This sequence comes from Salminus brasiliensis, assembly GCF_030463535.1. NCBI lineage: Eukaryota > Metazoa > Chordata > Actinopteri > Characiformes > Bryconidae > Salminus > Salminus brasiliensis. The sequence goes on along the minus strand of NC_132899.1, from coordinate 8,879,968 downwards.
GCAGCATTAGACAGTTCTCACAGGCATTATTTTGCTACACACTGTAGTTTCTGCTGTACCGAGCCAGGAGTAGCATAGACAGCAGCACTATTCTCCAAATTATATGTCAATGGAGCATCAACATGATACTGAAGCTGTTATTTTAAGGCATAAATGCTACATAATGCTCCTTTAAAGGAGCATTATGCAAGAATGCTTCCCCTAAATGTTGCAGATTAAAATCTATTTTTACTCCACTGCAGTAAATACACCTTGGTCAGAGGTGTGCATGCATTTGTTGACAAGCTAAAAGAGAGTAGAAGAGACAGAACAAGACAACCATATTCACCATTTGTGTTAAAGGACTTTGGCCTCTGCCTTTAACCCATCTTTGCAGTGAACTTGCCTCCTATAGCACTGTCTATACTGTGAATACCGAGCATGCTTCTTCTTATAGCTAGCTGAAGACCCACATTTGTTGGCGTATGATGTTTTGTTGCTGTAGTGTGTTACCGTCGAGCAAAGTTCCTGAGAGGCAATGACAGAGACACTATTCCCCCCTTAGAGGTCAATGGAGCATCAATATGATTTGGAAGCTGCTATTTTAAGGTACAATTGCTACATCATGTTTATTTAAAGTCAGAAGCTAGTTGGAAAGACTCTCAGCTTAAGAGAGGCTTCTGTCTCTCTCTTCATCTGCAGTTTGTATGAGAAACATTTTCTGAAGGACATTAGCTGGCCAAAGCTTTAGCATGTGTTTACATGCCTGGCATTATGTAAAGCTAGTAGTTGAGCCATCTGTTAATATTGCAGTGCTGCAGTACAGTCATTACTTTAGCTCAACTTTTTTGTTTATTTTGCTGAACCATTTTTTAATTATCTGTGCTTATGTAAGGGTTTCATTTCAACCGAGGCCGTAATAATGCTTGGGCTCACAGTAATGTTGCTGAGACAGTCAGAATGAAAAAATGAAAAGATAGACCAAAAAATGAAGACCAGCATGCTTGATTTCTGACACAAATTAACAGCTTGATTTACACCTTAACCATGGCTCAACGGAGAGTATAATTAGACAGTAAAAATGAACAGATGTTTGTGCTTCAGTTGTCTCACCATGTATGATGAAGACAAAGATACGCAGGGCTCTTCCACCTGTCCGCCTGGCCAGGTGAGCTGTGGAGCTGAGGAGTAGGCGTTGTTCTGACATGAAGACATTTGCTTCCACAGTGAAGCTGTGATTACACACTTGAGGCTTTGTCAGTGAGGCTGAAAATCGCCTGCAAACTTCCGTGACTGCTCTTGAATTTGATGCTGAGGCACAACCAGGCTTGTTAGCTTTCCACAGAACAGGACTAACACGTTGCATGCCTTTAAGGTGCTCCTACTAATCGGTTGCACATTTCTAACACTTTTCTATTTATTCAGAAGTAGATAAACTCAGGCCATTTTCAGGTTGTTTTGAAGCTAGCTGTGCAGAGTTGTGAGCATCTTGTGATACTCTAGGTTTAAGGTTAGAAGTATCCAGACATCCATTCTAAAAAAGACTCTGAACGTTTTTGTAAACTTACTACAATTATTTTGAGTACACCAAACTTCTAATGATAAGCTAACAGAACCTAAGATATGCAGTCTTGTTATTCTATTTTTAAAAGTTTAATTTACTCAACTTTATAGCAGCAAATTTACCAACATATTAAATTTAAGACACCAAATCTGGGATGCATTGGAGTGATGAAGGTCAGTTGAACATGGCAAGACAAAACAACCATATTCACCATTTGCGTCAGAACAAAGATGAAAATTGGCCTTCACTTTTAACCCATTAGTGAACACATACACACTAGTGATCAAACACACACAGTGACAGTAAGCACATGTGCCCACAGCAGTGTGCAGCCACTGCCGTGGTGCCCAGGGAGCAGGGAGGATGAAGCCCTTGCTTAAGGGCCCGACAGTGGCAGCTTGCCTAGCTTGGGTGTCAAACCCACAACCCTGTCATTGAATTAGAGTGATGAAGGTCTACTGAACTTTTTTATGATGAGGTGGAGTGATGAAGGTCTACTGAACGTTTTTAACATGAGGTGGAGTGATGGTCTATTGAACATCTTTGGGATGAGTTGGAGTGATGAAAGTTTATTAAACATGAGTTAGAGTGATGAAGGTCTGCAGAACACCTGAGGGATAATTTGGAGTGATGAAGCTCCATTGAGCATCTCTGGGAAAAGCTGGGGTGATGAAGGCCTGCTGAAAATCTTTGTAATGAGTTGGAGTGATGAAGGTCTGCAGGACAACTGTGGGATCATTTGGAGCGATGAAGCTCCATTGAGCATCTCTGGGATAAGCTGAGGTGATAAAGGTCTGCAGGACAACTGTGGGATTATTTGGAGCGATGAAGCTCCATTGAGCATCTCTGGGATGAGCTGGGGTGATGATATTCTGCAGAACAACAATAGGATCGTTTGGAGCGATGAAGCTCCATTGAGCATCTCTGGGATAAGCTGGAGTGATGAAGGTCTGCAGAACAACTGTGGGATAATTTGGAGTGATGAAGCTCCATTTAGCATCTCTGGGATGAGCTGGGGTGATGAAGGGCCGCTGAAAATCTTTGGGGTGAGTTGGAGTGATGAATGTCTGCAGAACAACTGTGGGATCATTTGGAGCGATGAAGCTCCATTGAGCATCTCTGGGATGAGCTGGGGTGATGAAGGTCTGCAGAACAACTGTGGGATCATTTGGAGCGATAAAGCTCCATTGAGCATCTCTGGGATGAGCTGGGGTGATGAAGGTCTGCAGAACAACTGTGGAATCATTTGGAGTGATGAAGCTCCATTTAGCATCTCTAGGATGAGCTGGGGTGATGAAGGTCTGCAGAACAACTGTGGGATCATTTGGAGTGATGAAGCTCCATTTAGCATCTCTAGGATGTGCTGGGGTGATAAAGGTCTGCAGAACAACTGTGGGATCATTTGGAGTGATAAAGCTCTGTTGAGCGTCTCTGGGATGAGCTGGGGTGATGAAGCCCCACTGAAAATCTTTGGGATAAGTTGGAGTGATGAATGTCTGCAGAAAAACTGTGGGATAAGTTGGAAAGATGAAGGTCTGATACACATCTTTGGGATAAGTTGAAGTGATGAATTAGAGTGGAATGTCTTTTGGATGAAATGGAGTGATAACGCTCATAAAACATCGTTAGGATGATGAAGCTCCTTTGAAAACCTTTAGAATTGGGAGTGGCAGTTTTGATGCAAGGGCATAAAATAATCTTTAATATGAGACAAAAAAGTTGGATTAGCTGATATCAGGACACCTTTTTGAACATATAGTGTTGTACAGCATCCAAACAATCTGTTGCTATTCTTCAGATGCTCAAATTCCTAACAGTTTCTTGACATCTGAAACTATACTCGGGAGATGAACTGGGAAAAGGAATTACTTGTGCTAAATGAACACAGCCATTCTCATTTTTGGCACAAATCATACTTGATATAATGAAACATTCCTTTAATAATCCTTTAATAAACTAGAACTCTGTTAGGGTCAGTAGCCTACTTCTCCATTCAGAAGTTACATACCCATACGCACATGAGCCTCTAGCAAACTCCTGTATGTGTGAGATGATAATGACCCAGGCTGAAGCACTATCATCTCACCATGCACGTTCCCCTCAGCAGAATGATTAATGGTAAATGTCCATTTGCATACCTTTCCACTTCACATGCATGGGTAAACCACAGGCCACGAAATGAAACGCAATGTGCAATTTAGTGGCTCTGTCAATTAATTTGCTCCCACGAGTTTGCAGACCATATAAGCTGAAGCATCCGCTCTGCTGCCTGTGCTTTGAGCATTGATAAATGGCCTACATGTCGGAGCTTGTTTTGACGTGGGAAAAGAAAAATGAATCTGCTCTGAAATCTGGTTATCTGGCAGCTCAAACAGTAGCCACTCCAGTTCCGGAGCAGAGTAATCTGGCCAGTATTTTGATAGTTCAGCTGAGATGCAGTTAAGTAAATGCATAATGCTAATGGCTTGTGAAAAGTAAATGCTTTGTTCCGCTGCGACTATGAATAGCTGGAACTTGCAGAACGCGTGTACAGTGAATTGGATAAAGAGGGAAAAAACTGAACTGGGAGCAAAATATCAGTCAGCTATCTAAAACAAGGGCTCCCGTGACAGAACTGCCTGAGCATTACCAGTTGATGCCACAGCCATGCATGGTTGAAAGTCCTAGAAAGCATAATTGCCAGTGCTGTCTCTCTTTCTGGGTGGGTAGGATGGTCCTTTCTCTCCCCCTCATCACTCTCCCCCATGTGAGGCTAACCAGAGCAGCCATCTGTTTAAAGGTTCTGTTGTAGTCAGATTTGCCAGAGTCGACACTAACACTCTGATGATCATGATTTCTATTCTCTGTAAATCCACACAGAATTAATTAATAGCTTTACTCTTTGCCAAGTTAACAAATACCCTCAAATCACCTCCTGCTACCTGCTTTAAACCAGTTGCCTACCCTCCATTTCCAGCACCCGTCAAGCTCCATTGAGCGTCTTTGGGATGAGTTGGAGTGATGAGGTCCAATTGAGCATCTTTGGGATGAGTTGGAGTGATGAAGCTTAATTAAACATGTTTGGGATGAGTTGGATTGATGAAGTTTAATCGAGCATCTTTGGGATAAGTTGGGGTGATGAAGCTCAATCAAACATCTTTGGGATGAGTTGGAGTGATGAAGCTCAATCAAATGTCTTTGGAATGAGTTTAATTGATGAAGCTCAATCAAACATCTTTAGGATGAGTTGGAGTGATGAAGCTCAAATAAACGTCTTTGGGATGAGTGGGAGTGATAAAGTTTAATTGAGCTTCTTTGGGATGAGTTGGAGTGATGAAGCTCAATCAAATGTCTTTGGGATGAGTTGGAGTGATGAAGCTCAATCAAATGTCTTTGGGATGAGTTGGAATGATGAAGCTCAAATAAACATCTTTGGGATGAGTGGGAGTTATAAAGTTTAATTGAGCATCTTTGGGATGAGTGGGAGTGATAAAGTTTAATTGAGCATCTTTGGGATGAGTTGGAGTGATGTAGCTCAATTGAACATCTTTGGTATGAGTTGGAGTGATAAAGCTCAGTTGAACATCTTTGGTATGAGTTGGAGTGATAAAGCTCAATTGAACATCATTGGGATAAGGTGGAGTGATAAAGCTCAATTGAACATCATTGGGATAAGGTGGAGTGATAAAGCTCAATTGAACATCATTGGGATGAGTTGGAGTGATAAAGCTCAATTGAACATCTTTGGGATGAGTTGGAGTGATAAAGCTCAATTGAACATCTTTGGGATGAGTTGGAGTGATGATGCACCTTTAAAAACCTCTGGGATAAGTTGGGGGGATGAAGTTCAATTTAATATTTTTGGGATGATCTCTTTACTCTTTCCAAGTTAATGACTGACACTTGTCCTGGTTCCTCTCAATGTTTCTTCCTCCAGCTTTTGCTTGCTACTATGGCCGTTGGTTTACTGACTTGTGGTTTCATTTTTTTAGTCATCGTTTAGTTTATTTTTATCGTATTTCTGAATTTCAGTAAAGCTGTAAAAAAATGCTAAAGTAATCAAAGTAAATTTGATTTGGTTGACTTAAACTGGTGTAACAGAATTGGCAGTTAGTGGTCTCCTCCAAGCATGTTAAGCGTGTGGCGCAATGGTGGTTGGTGTGGCGGAACAGATAACACCACCACCTGCCACTGAGCAACCACACTATGTGGGAGACTGGGGTTCGATTCCCGGTCTGGGTGACTGTGATGCGCTACACCAATAAGAGTCCTTGGGCAAGACTCCTAACACTACACTGACCCACCTCTGTAATACGAGTAACCTTGTAAGTCGCTCTGGATAAGAGTGTCTGCTAAATGCCATAAATGTAAGCTGTTCATTGACATTGAATTAGCAGCAGTTAAAAAATATGTGGCTGGTTGGCTTCATGTGAACCACATGCCAGCCTTTTTCCCTTCCAGCAATGGTGGAACTGTGTGATGCATTGAGTCTAGCTAGTGGGTGGGAGTTGGAAACGACCAAACCAAGGGAAATCATCAATCAAAACATGATCTGAAGTAATAACTGATTTTGCAATACACTGAGGTCACTTTTTCCCAAAATCATTCAGCATGAGTGCACGTTACAGGTCCATGCCTCTTTCATTTGTTTCTTGGAGCCCAGGTGTCTGAGGATGGATGTGATTCCATTTGCACAGATGTCACATCCCTGATCTATTCACTAAAGACCACGGCCCCTACCCAGCATCCTTCAGTAAACATGAATAATATGAGCAGTGGGGCTTGTGATGAAGAAAAATGAGCCAGCATGAATGAGGTAGAGCATTTTAGCATCTTCCCTGCAATCACACACACAGGTATGGCACACTAGAATTTGGGTTTATCAGTGTGGAGAATGATTGTTTGCTGAATTTTCTCAAAACAATTATGGAAAATAACCTTTTTGAGCTGGCCTAATATGCATGCAGAAACAGCAATGATTCAAGGCTTTGTTCAGCACCTACAGTGTGAAATTTGCACAGTTTCCATTTAAAGTTATAGTTTGTGGGGAAAAAATGTGCTATATGATACTAGAGCATAACACCAAATTATCTAAATGAACAAAATGTAATTTTTTAAATGAAATGTAAAAAAAAAATCATAATGGCTGGTACAACTGTTTTTAAATATGAAGCATCATTTTGTAGATAACCATAAGTGTGTTCACATGCACTCAATAATCTGATCATAATTGGATTTCTGCGGTTATCTGATTATTCAAGTAGCCACGTAAACAGCATACTCCGATGTTTTAGACTGGATTAAGGCCTCAGAAACCAGATTAATCTGAAATCTGATAAAGAGAGCTGCATTTTACGTCAGTAATTGGATTGCTTAGTATACTCTTAGTCTGATTTCTTTGCACATGCACGCAAATGTATCTGGATAGGACAAACACCTGTTCCAAAGTAGCTTGTCTTTGTCTTTTCAGCAATATAGAGAAAACTGAAGACAAGAAGCATTCATATTAATATTATAAGATTCATATTTTCTGGTAAAGTGAGTTTGTGCAGAGACATTATAAATGAGGAGACCAATGGCTGAAATATGAATGGGAGCTTGCATAAGGCTCAGCATGGCGTCTGTTTACAGATCAAGTCCCACCCTTCAGCAAAAAGGGACAATCAGCTTGCTGGTTACGCTACAAGCAGAGGGTCGACGTGCTAGCCCCCCTCAATTGGCCTGGCACTCTCCAGGGTGAGTAGACAGCGCATTCTCTCCCGTGTCGCTGGTGTGTTGGAGCTGGGTATGCTGGACTTCTCTCCAGGTGCATTGTTTGCCCGGTGATGTTACATCGGCGGCAGTTTGAAAAATGAGTTACTTGACTGCGTATGTATCAGAGGGGGCCTGTGTTGGTCTCCATCTTCACCAAGTTTGGGGGGGGGGGGGCATCGCGTGCAATGGGGGGAGAGTATGTACGGATTGGGTGGTCCACATTGGGGTGAAAATCGGGGAAAAATCTGAGAAAAGAAAAAAAAAATAGAAATCTGACCTTTAGTTTCCAGTATTTTGGTCTCTCCCCATTCATAGAGAGGTTGGGGCCTGGTTTTCTGTGACTGGAAATAACAGCCTGGCGGTGTTGTAAAGATGACTGCCAAGTGAACCGTCTTGCCTATAAGGACTATAAGGTCCACGATTACAAAAAGCTGTGTTTGATGTTTACGGCACATGCTTTTGTGAGATTATTGCCTGGTTGCAAAGTAGAATGTGATTACCTTTGGACTCAAATAAACCCAGAATTTTCCCATTGTCTGATTACCCAAGTGCATGTAAACTCACTCACTATGTCATATGTCTTGATTAATTGATGAGACATATTTGCATTTATCCCTGACATGACTCCAGAGACTCTGACATTGTGATTGGTCTCTCGCTGTATTTATTGTTAGACAAATTTCCCTGTTCATGTAAATGCATGACTTTAAGCTGGCAACGGATGTATTTATTAAGTATTTTAAGTTGTTCTTTGACATATAAATAATATATGTCAAAGTAGTGTTTGGGGTAAAAAATGCTCAGATGCTCTTTAACTAGCTTATTTACCACCCTGTTACTTTGCCTAAGAATGAAACAAGCTGATTTTCCTTTTATAAAGGGCTTGTAGGGGAAAAACCCCAGAAAAATCTTTTATTGGCTGATTCCTGACCCTGGTGACAGCTTGTTGAAGCAGTATATTATAGCTTAGTTTTAGCACTGTAACAAAAACACTGTAATAACCCGAGTCTTACTGGGGAGTGTTGCTGTACTAGCCCTCTAAGCTAGCCTTGCCCCAAGTCATTTCCCCAGGTTTGGCTTTCTTGAATAGCTCAGTAGCTCAGTACTCAGCAGTTGACATTTTAAGGAGTAGAGACAAAGAAAGAAGCTGTGCAGCTGTTTTTTTTTTGCTGTCTTTGCTGTTATAATGCATTTGATTTGGTGGGCCTTTGTTGCTGTGGGGCACACAGGGTCGCTTTATCATTCACAGTACAAACGCTGTGTGGTCCACTGCCTCTAAAGGTGGTTTAAGTGATTGAATCACAACTCCCGGGTCTCCTCGGAGACACACTGGACACTGTTGCCATCTGTGCTGCGTTGTACACGTAGGATCGGAACACTCAGAATGCATGCTAAAGCCACCGGGGCCATATTTGCATAATGGACAAATCACATGAGCAAGTTCATTCTACATTTTTGGACAACGTACCACAGATGTACCTTGTTGCTCGGGTCTCACTGGCCTTCAGCTTTGGTCCTGAAGGTCAGCCATCTGTCTGATTTGGAGAGCAATGGACCCATGGCATTTTCTCACTTCCTGTCTGACTGACACACAGTGACGTCCCTCATCTGACCGAGAGGCTCCGTCTCTGTAAATATGAATTTGAAATGTGCAGATTAAATGTGCTGGAAAGGTTGACGGCTGACAGAGTCAAATAATACCGGGCTGATAACCGTTTTTGCTTTGTTACAAAAATGCCTGGATCCTGTTCGGAAATGGTGTGCAGTTCTATGAGGGTACACAGCTATAATTCCCTGAAGCATTGTAATGCTAAGCTCATATCTTAACTGTTCAAAGTGATCCTTGCTTTATCGTTTTATGATGGCTTTTGGGAGCCTTTGCCATTTTAGTAGCTGGTTAGTGTGTGATCTGCTCAGTGATGTCCCTTGACGGTCTATGATGCTATAAATGCTATAAAACACTATAAATGCTGTTGCTTTTTATTGAAATGGGAAATACAACTCATGAACGTTTACAATATTGTTGCATTTGGGTCCATTTAACATTCAGAAGTGATAACAAAAGCATGGTGTCATTTAACATGAATAATTTCTTGCTAGTAGCTCATTGAATCAAGCAGAGAAAACATCCCGATTTCAGGATAGTAGTAAGTACAGATTATAATCCACACCACATTTCGTATAAGCAGAAAGAATTTGCATCCTTGACATCGTTACCATGTGTTTTTGTTATTATGCAATTATTTAAACTGCTGATGCTAAATTATTAATTATTAATATAGCTTTTATTAGTTTTAGGGGGGGGGGGGGGGTCTGGTTCTGATGCATCGGCCAGCAGATAGAGAGAACGCGCCATCTACCCACCATGGAGAGAGCAAGGCCGATTGTGTTCTCTTTGGGCCTCGGCTGATGATGGCTAGCAGCATGACCAGGATTTGAACCAGCGATCCTCTGGTCATAGTGTCTTATTCCGCAGGACCACTCTGGGGCCTAATATTATTTTTTTAACACCATTCACACATTTCTGTTCTCATATTGTCAAGCTAAAAAGCTGACTAAAAACATGACCAAATGCCTAGAATTAAGTTTTATGCTTGCACTCAAGCAATGTCCAAAACATTATGGTGCCTTGGAAACTTTGAAATTTAGAATTTGAGTGAAAAAAAAGAAAAAGAAAAAAGAAAATGTAGGTAGAAAAAAATATATATATATGACTAAGCATTATACATTATGGAGGACACTGCAGCTACATTACAATGCATTGAAAATAATAATAAAAACAAATATGACAATTTAGTAAACATAAATATAGAAAATTTACTCATAGGACAGTCCTACTAGCTGATACATCTAGCTTGTATAGGACTCCTGAAGCTTGACGGCTTAGTTTACAGACTGAAAAATGATTTACAAAAGCTTTTAAAATGAATTGTGTGTTCACTGTATGTTAAAAAAGGCTTCTCCAAACAAGAGCATGATAGCAAACCTCCAGACTTCATGTAAGAGCTGCACAATTTAGCTATAGACTTCTGTGTGATAGCTCACAAGGTCAGAAACATCCAGTGAAACTGAAGACATTCTAAACCACGATTCTTGTGCATTAACATTCAGCAGCCATTGGATATAATTTAAACTCCATCACAAACACACACAGACAACACACCTCTGTTAATTTGTAGTGCTAACCCCTCGGGCACGGGCAGCGGTGTCGCGTACGTGGAGTTAATTATTCGAACAGGGGCGACTGAAGTTCATGTCTTAATTAAAGAACATAGAGAGGATTCTGTCATTCCTTGTAGTTTTACTCATAAGGGTACATGTCCGTCTGAAATGGCATGATAATGTGACACATAATCACCTGCATGTTGCGGCCTTCATATACAACTAGCATGTGTTTGCACCTGGACTTTCAAGTCTAAAGATTTCTGAGATCAAACAAACACATGCCTGTAAATTTTATTACTTTTTTATATTTGTGTTTGTTGAATCGAAGGCGAGACACTGTAAGCAATGAAATGATTTTAGTTCCTTTAATCATATTTGTAAGATTTTAAGGACAAATTGCATACCATGCTGCACCAATGAGAGTCCTTGGGCAAGATCCTTAACTCCTAAAAAAATGTAATGGCAAGACTCTAGATAATCCAGATGTCCAGAGAATCAGGACATCTGGCACATTAGCTTTAGACAGATGAATCTTGGGTTTTGCCACAGTATGTTTTAGTAAGTGTTTCCTCTCTGCACACCTCCCAAAGACTTGCTTGTCCAGTTACGCTCAGTTTGCATGAACCTCGCACCTTTGCAGGGAAAGGTTTCTAATGTTGTGGAGTGGAGTGGAGTGGTGTGGTTATTCCAATGATTTCTGGGTGTTACTCTTAGTCTCACTCTCTGCACAGCATGCTATATCAAAAGGTCTTCATTAGCAACTCATTTGACATACACAAGTTTATCTTCAGCATCAGTTTAGATATGCCCATTATGTCCTGCAGTTCCGTCCATTCCTAGGCAGCCTGCTGCTGAGTTACTCATGACATTGTAATGGACAGAGAACACAGCTAAATACTTGTTCAGCACCAATGACGGCTCGAAAACTGCAAGATTCATCTCTCAGGCTCAGAGAGGCATCAAAACAGGCTGTGTGCTGTCTCATTCTGACACGTTCTCCAACAACACTGTCTTACAGTCTTACAGCATGATGGAGCTCAGAACCAGTGTGAGCTGCTGAGTAGGACTATAAGATTGCTGGCTAGAGCAGCTGCCTGCCTGGGAGAAGCACAGGTTTAACTTTCTGGTCAAGTCATTAAAGTGGATCTTTGTATTACTTAAGATATATCTTATTATTATTATTCTGACCATATTTTATTAAATTTCTCTCATTCATAATTCATTAGTCTGCACTGATCAGTCAATCACATTAACACCACTGAAAGGGAAGTGAATAGCATTGATTACAATGGCACCATACTTATTAAGCAGCAAGTCAACGGCCAGTTCTTGGTGATGTGCTAAAAGCAGGAGAAATGGGCAAGCATAAGAATCTGAGCCACTTTGACAAAAGGCAAACTATGATGGCTCGATGACTGCATCAGAGCATCTCCAAAACCTCAGACAGGTCTTGTGGGATGCTCCCAATATGCAGTGGCCAGTACCTACCAGATGTGATCCAACAAAAGACAACCCTCATGGAAGCCCAACGTTTCATTGATGCAATCCACAGAGGCCCCACCACCTCAGAACTTATAAGAATTGGCTGGTATCATTATGGTGTCAGATACCACAGGGTGCCTTCAGAAGTCCTGTGGAGTCCATGCCTCGATGGGCCAGAGCTATTCTGGCAGCACGAGGAGGACCTACACAATATTAGGCAGATGGTTTTAATGGTATGCCTGATCTGTGAACATTTCTCTTGGTATGTTTATGTAATGCCACATGAGGGAAGGGCAGAAGCTGGATAATCCACATGGAAACTCAGATATCAAAACTAGAGGCAGGAACTCAAAGCAACGGCTTGAGCTCAAAATAGGAATGAAGAACCATAACAGCATTACACATCATATTAGCAGTGCAGCAAGTACAGACATCCCCAAATGGCATAAACCAGAAGGAAGTTGATGAGCTTCAACAAGAGACAGGTGTGCCTCCTAATCTAGATCCGGTAAGGGGCGGAGCTTCTTGGAGCAAGGCAGAGAAAATCCAGACAAGAGCACATTAAAAAAGCCAAATCAGAAGCATATGGCCTGGTCGTGTGCAATACCACACTGAGCCAGGAGAGGGAATCTTTGGCAGTTTAGTAATATTAATATTTATATATTAATATTTCTCTATTAATATTTCTCTATTAATATTTCTAATATTTCTCTATTTTCTCTATTAATATTTTTCTCTTGATCTTTATGTGTAGTAATACTCATATGTCTATAGTTATGCTTAAGTATATACATGGACAAGTATTGGAAAACCCATGATTCAAAATCAAGAGCTTATACTTGCTGCATTCAGCAACAAGACCATTAGTGAGGGTCAGGATGTTGGATGATCACCACCACACCTTATCCCAAAAGTACTGGATGGAGCAACATCCATCATTCCAGAGAACACAATGCTAATGGGCTTTATACCCTTCTAGCCCACACCTGGCATTAGGTATGGTGCTAATAGGTCCATGTTTATCTGCTCCAGGCAGTCATATTCTATTGGCAGTACTTCTCTACAGGGATTAGACAAGCTGTGTGTGTGTTCGTCTGCACACTCTGTATATGTAAGCTCTCAACAGCCCTACAGCAGAACCCTGTGGGACGCCACAGGTTAAACCAAATCATTCACAGTAGTTTCTGCAGTAGGTTTAATGACTGAATGAGAAACTCAAGGGATTAGTGGCCATTTTGACTGAAATCTCTGTTTACTAATGTGAAAATGAGAAGCTCCTATTATATTTCTTACATCCCATTATATATACAATTTTCTCTACAAGGGCCAGGCCAGCCGTTTGTGTGCATTTGCACATCTGTGTCAGAAAGGGTGTCCACAAACATTTGGACATATAGCGGATCTACTAGTGTATCTCAGGGAATTAGAATATTGTGTAAAAGTCAAGCTCACACATGTGTACACAGATGGTCAATTATCACTAAATAAAGCCTAGACTCCCCAAAAAACTAGCTCTGCCATACGAGCACAGCAGGGCCAGGTCTCTCTCCCTCTCCTTCAGAAAAACACAGCAGTGCACAGCTGCTCTATTGCTCTGTTGGTGGTCCTTCGGCTGCTGCTGTGTGCTTTCACACATTTTTCTCTTAATTTCTGTTTTGCCATGATCGATCGTTCAATACTGTGACGTGATGGCTTGATTAGAGGAGACTTATGTAAGAACATGGCCTTCCTGGAACGTACAGGATCCAGGTTTAAAAAACACAGCCTACAGAACAGACTCTTGGATAAGGTCAGTGTGAGGTAATAGATTGAGAGTAAATAAGTGTGGTAATTAAAGAACACTACGCTGGAGTCTGTGGTGAATATGGCTTCTATAACATGGCAACTATAAGAGCATAATTTCTATTTTTCTGCCTAATTTATCATATTGTGTGGGGTAGGGGTTGTGTTTGTGTTTTCCAGTATATTAAATGAATCAAATAAAAAGCTATTCTTCACTTATTCTCACTTATTTTTATCAGCAACACATAATCTGACTCATAATTTATCTAAATAAGCATATTACTATGTATAAACCAAGGTTTAAACGACTATAAATGAATGACAACCACAGCTAGACTAACAGACACATAGCACATATCTTCCATATGAAATTATACCCTAAAACATCTGCTTATTTAAAGTCAGTAGCTCTTTAAATACAATGCATGTACTTAGCCTCTCCCCCATGGAGGTGAAAAGCGCATGGGGGTCTCACTGTTCAGGGACAGATGTTATTGTTGGTCTTGCCATTAAAATAAAGTCATGATGAAAGAAGGTTTACCAAGCCTCTGCACCTGAGCCCACTATACTGCTCACATCACTCACCTCACCATATAACAACTCATATGGTCACACACAGACACACACACACACAGACATTAATATCAGAAGACTAATAATAAGCATAGCTCAGAATGTCACTCTGGGACAGGATAAAAATCTTGCAGAAAGGAAGAATCAATAAATCGGTCACTCTCTACATTATGAAACATGACCAGGTTATGCTTCAGCGTCCTAATCTAATAAACACAGCCGGCATGATGTTGGTATTACCGTGGTGAGATGTGCAGTGTATGGTTTAATTTAATTGTAATAGTAACACTAAGAAATACAACTTTTTCTTTTTTGTTTGTTTGTTGTGGACCCATTCAGGAAGCGGATATGCAAGTCAACCAGCTGGTTGACTCGCCCAGTTAGGGTAATTCTAGGCATGAACTAACATGTATCACAGGATAGTCACTGTAATACAATAGAATTAAGTTTACTGAGCTAAATAAAACATGGACATAAATAAAATATGTTCATCCCTTTAATTACAGCCTCATGTACATGTTATATTTTTCAATGTGTCAAATGTGATGTTTATAGCTAGCTAGCTAGCAAGAAAACTGTAGCTCTAGCTATATCACAAACCTCAACAAGACTCAACAAGGCTAAGCCTGTTTTTATTACAATACAACTTTAATATAAAGAAGAATCTGTTGAAAATGTGCACTTTTCTAGCATCAGTACATCGCCATCAAGTAATGTCTCCATATGTGAGGTAAAATCTTAAAATTTTTATTGGCTAACAGGAGAAAGAGCGGTCAGTGCTCTCCTCACTATTTAGTCAATAAACACATTTGATTTGATACAGTGTTTAGAAGAGACAGATATCTATATATCTATCTAAATATATACATATATCTTTTTTTTATCTTAATCCCACCAATGATTGGTTGTAATGTTCTGACGGTAACTGTAAGACTGTGGCACCATCTGGGTGTAATCTGAATTTCCACTAAGAGCAGGCATAAAGTTAATGCCTAGTAGAGAGCAGGCTTAACATCAGATTCTAGACCATTTTAAGGTTATGATAACTGCCTAACATGCGAGATCATTGTTCTGTAAAAGATCCATTTTATTGTACTCCACGTTTCTGTATTCAATTCTATGCTTTACTGCTCTTTCTTTTTTTCTCAATTCTCTTCTATTTTATTCTATTCTGCCTCCCGGGAGGAGGACATGCCTGTGGAGAGAAATCATGTGCCTCCTCTGTTGTCTCTTTGCCATATCCTCCTCCCACATCTGTTAGTGTGGACAGGAAGCCTCTGCAGATGGTATGAATACTGTTCCACATCTGTGATTTGGCTCAGGTGCTATTAAACTAAGACAGGGCTTTCTGAATGCTACGACATCAGGTATTATTACATTGGCGAGAGCTTTAAATAAGACTATATATATATATAGAATTCAGCCATGTCACTCCTCTGCTGCGTTCTCTTCTCTGGCTTCCTGTAGCTGCTGCCCGAATCAGATTCAAAACCTTGACTCTGGTCTACAAAGCCCAGAATGGACCAGCCCCTCCGTACTTGATGGCAATGGTCAAAAGCCGATCCGCACCAAGAGCCCTTCCAGCTTCAAGTACGGCTCGGCTCGATCCACCATCCCTCAAAATCCATGGAAGACAAGCGTCCAGGCTTTTTGCTGTCCTGGCATGAACTTCCCCTGGGTGTCTGAACAGCAGAGTCGCTCGCTGTCTTCAAACGCAGACTGAAGACCCACCTCTTCTGAGAGTACTTGGGCGAATAGCAGAGTGGTCTCCTTACTGTCTTGTGTTTAGTAGAGTCTAAACTTAGAGGATCTTTAAATTATTAGTCTATTAAAACTAGCTGAGGTTTTTCTTGGGTAAATCTGGATAAGAGCATCTGCTAAATGCCTTAAATGTAAATGTAGAACATTATGACGACCTACCTTGGCTCAGATGATACTAGCGAGACATCATGCCTTGGACTGTATTAGGTGTCCATTATAGTGATTACTGAGACATCCTGACCTCAATACGCAAGAAGTCCATACTTAGTGCTCCTTCACTACATCGGCTCTTACAAGTCTTACAAGGGGGACCATCTATCCTCCTCTGGTCTGAACTAATTATAAATGATTGATAAAAATCACCAAACTACCAAGACTGCTGAACTGCTCTGGTGTGCAACATATTCATAATCATAATACTGTGTAATAATCCTGGTGTAGTATAATATTAATAATAATATTAATAGTGGCAGATAGTTAAGAGTCTGTTTAGGTTTTAACGTGGTCATTAAACAGGTAGCAGTGGTAGGAGGGTGTACCGCTGATCTGGCATGGGTGGTGGTGGGTGGGAGGAGGAGGGACAGGCCTGCTGGTCGGACTGGTAGGTGGCAGCTGGTCTGACGCAGGTAGAGGGGACCCCAGCGGGCAGTCTCCCAGCAGGTCTGGCAGGACGAGTGGGTGAAGGACCATTTACTCAGAGAAGGTGAAGAGACAGAGTTAGTCCTGACATCCTATACATGTTTATTGAGCACACTGACATTGATGCTCACTGTCCCTGAATGGAGGTGTGAGTTAGGCCCCATAATTTCCACCATCACCATAACGCCCTAGTAAACCTAGGGAGTAGGGCACAGGCACAGGCACTTCTGACTGAAATCTGACGTTTAGGGCGTAGACATGCTCACTAGCCACTGATTGTAAGAGGCTAGTGGGGATAGGTGGACTTAATATTCCTAAATGAAAGCCGGGGTGTGTGTGTGTGTGTGGGGGGGGGGGGGGGGGGGGGGTGATTGGAACCTAGGCTGTAGGTCACAGGCATGGTCACTTCTGAATGGTTTCACAGGGGGATTGTCCGTGACACTGAAAGTTAACGGGAGTGTGACTTGCAGCGAGGGCGGAGTGGAGGGGGCGGGGTTTGGGACGGTGCAGCCCT
Source organism: Salminus brasiliensis (assembly GCF_030463535.1). Taxonomy (NCBI): domain Eukaryota; kingdom Metazoa; phylum Chordata; class Actinopteri; order Characiformes; family Bryconidae; genus Salminus; species Salminus brasiliensis. The sequence goes on along the minus strand of NC_132899.1, from coordinate 8,862,776 downwards.
GGAGCAGAGCGCGCGCTGCGGGCTCCAGCAGAGTGAGCGCGTTTCTCCGGGACTCCCAGCAGCAGCAGCAGCAGCAGCAGCTCCGCGCGCCACCACTTTTATAGTGTGTTTCATTGAAGAAGCCGGTCAACCTCCGCGCACCTGCGCACGCGACTCCTAGACACATCCAGTTTGGCACGAGAGACAGAGAGCGAAAGATAGACTTGGAGAGAAGATAGAGAGACATATATATTACACACACACAGAGAGAGAGAGAGAGAGAGTTTCCCAGCAGGTGACCCGTGTTTTAGACGGAATCCGGATAACACACGGATCTGCACGGACCCCACGGAAACTTGCTGCACGCGCTCTCCGGTGGCTTTAGAGACTCGGAGGTAATGCACTTTTGATTCAGGCTCTGCTGTACTTTACCTCTTGCCCGTTTATTAGCTCAGACACTTCTTGGCTCTGAAACGGTGCATTCAGCTTTTCTGCTCTGCCTGAAGCTGTGCTGTGTGCGCTAAGGTGTGAGTTGTGTGTGTGTGTGTGTGTGTGTGTGTGTGTGTGTGTGAGCCTGGTTGAATTGGACTGCAGTGCGCTCCTGTTTAGGACTGCACGAGATGGACAAAATCACGGTGCTGCTGCTGCATATGGAGATCTCCTGATTTCACAGCTGTTCTGTACATTATATCAGAACTGCATGATGAGTGGACCAATAGAAATGCTCCAAAATGACTTAGAGACTTACATAGACGTCCACTGAAGGTTTGATGGTTCCTTCTCCTGTAAAGTTGCCACTTATGAGGTACATTAAGACTGGACTTGGGTTTTGAGGGCAAATGCTGGATGGGATATTAGATGGGTGAACTAATAAATGTGATCCTGTCTGAATCTGTCCTGAAGCAGCACACACTCCCACTGTGTAATGTGATGTTGGTGGCTGTGTGCTCCTTTCTTTGGGGTAGTGGGGTTTGAGTAGTTTGAGCATAATAGCCTACTTTTAGATGCTCGTCCTAATTAGGACTAGTAAGTTCACCAATTTTTCAAAAGCTGTTAATAAAAGTCATGTATAGTGGTTTGATATGGATTGTGCCTGAGTCTGGTTTCCCGAGAAGGATTTTACACCGGATGGTGGTTTGGATGGTGAAATTTTACGACATTTTATTATCATCACCATTAAATACAACAATTAAACACCCTTAACAGGTGAAGGGAATAACACTGATTAATGGCACCTGTCAAGGGTGGATATATTAGGCAGCAAGTGAACAGTCAGTTCTTGAAGGTGATGCGTTGGAAGCAGAAAAAGTGGTTAAGGGTACGGGCCTGAGACGACTGGATCAGAGCATCTCCACAACATCAGGCAGGTCTCGTGGCACCTACCAAAAGTGCTCCAAGGAAGGGCGACCAAGACTCATTAATACAATATATACAGAGGTCAGGTTGCGCCCCTTAGACGACTTAAGGGATTTGCTGCTAACGTCTTGGTGCCAGATATCACGTCTTGTGGAGGCCGTGTCTTGACGTGTCTCAGCTGCTTTGGTGGCATAAGTGTCGTCTACACAAAATTAGACAGGTGGTTTTAATGTTATGACTGATTGGTGTATAGGCCAAATCTCAGGAGACATTTTTTAGGCTTCTGAGCTGAATGATTTGGGTAGATTATTATTAACTCATTGGCCTTTTTTGTATCAAGCAGCAAAGACTAATAATGATGTCATTAGTACACCTTTTTACCCCAAAGCTGATATGATACACAGCCCTAACAGATGCATGGACATGTACTTTAGACAGAGCATTCAGATGAGCATACATCTTCACAGATTACACACCATTTAAACATGGGTTTATAGCCTTTACCAGTATGATTCCCAGTGCTTGTGTAATAGGAGGCAATTTTAGACAAAAGGCTGGAGCTTCCCCTTAAGGCTTCTTATTTTGTACCTTAAATGGAGTAGAAGACATCTTACTAGAGCTGGGCAATAAGACGATATTTTATCGTATCGTGTTAATTTTTTAAAATTGTGATATCAATATGCTTTCCTAAGCATATCCAGGATACTGTTAGTGCTAAATAAACACTGATCAGCTGCAGATTGAATTACTAACAGTGTAATTAGACTGGATTAATTAGATGAAGAGCAGCAGATGTTGAATAAAAATCACTGTATTCAGTACAGGAGAGTCTCTGAATAGTAGTTTATAAGAATCTGTCAATCTGTCAATCAATCTGTAATTATATATCTCGTAATAAATATTGTGTATCGTAAAAAAAGTCTTTAAATATTGTGATATAGTATTTTTACCATATCGCCCAGACTTACATCCTATCTAATGTACCAGAGTACTAGCTTTTGCTGTTTTTTTCACAGCGAGTGTACAGTGTAGACCAGCAAAGAATGACAAATGACATGTGTTTGCAGTCACAATTCACACAAAATCACAATAAACACACTGCAGGAATGTAAGCCATTAAGTTTAACACAATAGCCAGACAGCTAACAGGTTCCTCCACTGGAAATCTAGATGTTCTGTTGAAATAGTCACACAGCTTTACGGCTGTTTTACAGCTTAAGGAAGGGGCAAGCATGTGTATTCTTTCAATAGATGGTCAATCTTTAGGCAGTTGCAACAGGCTATATCTGACTGACCCTGAAGCTTCTGACCTTTTAACCTCTAGGCAACCTTCAGGAAATCTGCATTCCTGGTCCACCGTCACCATTAGACCATACTACATTTGATACATGTACAACTTCCATGCCTCTGATAGCCTACCACAACTGTTGTTATTCATGTTAAACACAGTGTTGCATCTCCATTAGCTTGATGCTAACTGTGCTAGGTTGAGGATTAGGCTAGCAGACAAAAAGGCTGCTTACAAAGTGAATATTCCCTGATGAAAAGCTGTTGTGTAATTGAATATGTATGATATATAATGATGAATCCACTCTGGAATGAATTTAGTGGAATATTCAGTGGTCTTTGTTAGTGCAGGGATGTTTTTTCTAGTGGATTGTGAAGATCACTATCTTTTATGAGGCTAAGACTTTATCCTATCTTTATTAGACACAATGGGGGTCTGAATGGGGTGTTTGATCCTTCATGTCTTATGATTTGTCCAGTGTCAATCTTACATTATTTCTTTTTTCTTTCTGTCTTTTACTAATTACTAATTATGTAAAGCTGCTTTGTGACGACAACAGTTGTAAAAAGCACTATACAAATAAATTTGACTTGGCTTGACTTGCATAATCTAAATGAACCACTTTCTGATTGGGCTGCTGATTAAAAGTTCAGATATTATAAAAGCCAATATAGATAAAACACCATATTTAATGACATTTTTTCAGGCAGAGTAGCAATGGTTTATGCAGCGCCTGTGTACTTTAGGCTCCTCATAAAATTGCAATGGAGACTGGCTGAAATTAGCTACATTAATCAGCCCAGTGCAAATCCTGTGTATGAAGATTTTAATATAGGTATCAGTAAAGAAAAGTGGTATCATGTCGTCTAGAAACACACTGGTGAACCCTTGATTCCTTGACCTAATGCTGGGCGAGATGCCTCTTAAATCAATATCAGGATTAACTGAGCATTTGACCTTGATTATGATTAATGAATGATTATGTTGCTGGATGTCAGTGGGGTTACACTGTTGGGGTCCAGTAGAACTGCTTTGCTTTAAATCAGTGGGATCCAGTTGTTGGGGTCCAGTGTCATTGTGTAGCTGCTGCTCGAGTTGCTCAGTTGGCCAGTGGGATTTTGTAGATGGTGTCCAGTAAGAATGCACCATTGCCAGGGTCCAGTGGGATTGATTTGATTGAATTCAGTGGGACTGAGTTGTTTGGCTTCAGTAGGATTGCACTGTTGGAGTCCAGTTGGATTGTGTTGTTGGGGTCCAGTAGGATTGTTTTATTGGTTTCCAGTGGGATTGCTTTGATTTAATCCAGTTGTTGGGGTCCAGTGTGATTGTGTAGCTGCTGCTCGAGTTGCTCAGTTGGCTCGGTGTTTGAGTTCACCTCCATGTTGCTTCCATGTTGAAGACTGGATGGGGCGGAGTCACCTGACTACACCTCTAGCATTAGTATGTTTTTAAGGGGACAGTACATGAACACACACAGTGGGGAAATGATTAACAGAATGAAAAAAAGCTAAATGAAATAATCAACATGGGCAAGATTGAATCTATTAGTGGTTTTAAATGTTGGTTTTGATAACTTGGCTGGTCAGTTATTTTTCACCAAAATCATTTACGTGTTGGATAAAAATGAATACCTTTAGTAATCAAAGCACCACAGAAGCTTATCTGAAAGGTCTCAGCATGCTCACAACACACAATTAGAAAAAACCCAGTCTTTGGTAAAGGTCTTGTTTGCATATTGTGAAAGAAAAAGATCAATGATAATTGTTAACAAATATGACCATGTCTTGTGAAGCTCTAATCCCAGGCATCAGTGCAGTTAATCAGTTTATGGAAAAAAAGCACCATGCTCTGGATTTGACCATGAAAGAATAGAAGCTGCTGAGCTAAACTAGCGTATAGGGAAAAAGCCATCAGTGACACAAGAGAAAACAGGGTGAAAAAAGGCTCAGTGGTTTTGTGTGCATCAGTGTTGAGTCAGTTGGGAATGACATGCATGTGGCATCCTTTATGCCTTTACTTTCTAGACATGGAACATTATCCTGTAAATATTCTATCTCTCCTCTCTTTCCTCTTTTTTTCTTTCTATTCAAGATACAACCTAAATTATTTTAAGCCACTGAATCAGAATTGTGTCTAAGAGAAAGGCATACATACAAACATCTTTCAATAAGATATAGTTTATAAATCTAATGAGGAACTATAAAGATTTTTTAAGAATGTGCTGTGAATATTCATGGACTGAATGATTAACTACATTCATTTTTATAGGATTTTGCAGGGCCGACTTATGTTTACGCTGAAATATCTATTTATTTGATTTGCTCTAATTAGTATTTGGCAATGAAGATATGTATTTAGTTTAAATGAATGAAACAGTGGATTTAAACCATGGTTTTCAGACTGTTTCCTGTTTGATCTCACAGTGTTAAATACACATTAATGGCATTGTTTGTATGGAAGGATATAAAGCTGTGTGTTTGGCACTGTGATTGGTTTGTGTTGTTGGGGTCCTGTGAAGGTGTGCTGTGGAGCTTCATTGGGACTGTTTGTTGGGCTCTATTGAGATTGTGTTGTTGGTGTCCAGTATCATTTAGATGTTGGGATCCAGTAGGATTGTGTTGTTGGGGTCCAGTGAGACTGTGTATTTGGTGTTTAGGGAGATTGTGTTGTGGGTGTCCTGTAGGATTGTTTTCTCAGGGTCCAGTGAGACTGTGTATTTGGTGTTCAGGGAGATTGTGTTGTGGGTGTCCAGTAGGATTGTGTTGTTGGGGTCCAGTAGAATCGTGTTATTGGTTTCCAGTGGGATTGCTTTGCTTTTATTCAGTGGGATCCAGTTGTTGGGGTCCAGTGTAATTGTGTAATTGGTGCAATCCAGTGGGTCCAGTGTGGTTTTGAGGTTTGACTCATCTCTGCAGGAAACAGAAGGAGGGAGGCAGTATGGAAGCTGTCCAAGCGTTCTTTTCGGCTTTTGAGACAGCCGGTCTGCAAATACGCAGTGTTTGTCTTTTACTGACCACCACTCTCTCTATTTCATTGTCTGTCTATCTGTCCACTTTCTGTCTCTCACTAAAATCTCTTTTACCCTGTTCCTCATTGTATCTCTTCGTTACCCCCACCTTCACTCTGTCACTCTTTCTCTGTGACTTAGAGTGAGCTTGGTCAGCTGAATGGTCAGTGATTTCAAAGGCTGCAGATCTAATGCGATGTCAGTGAGACTAATGCCAGAGAAGTGATTGATGCTCTTGTCTGTCAAGCTGTGTTATAATGCACCACTCTGCCTTCTGTGGGCATTCTGCAGTCAGCTCTAAACAACCTACTGTTATTGCGCACGTCACTGGTTGCATTCGTAGAATTGCTTCCCATTGTACAACTGTGAGCAAGCCGTGTGACTGTGTGTTTATACTGACATTAATTCTGTCACTGCGGTTGTAAGTTGTTTAATGTGTGACGTATTGCTGATGATGGTGAAAGAGATCAGATCAGATCAGATATTACAGTGAACATCAGATTGGAATTAGTTTTTATTTCAGCCAGATACCCAGATAACCTGAGGCTAAAGCCAAGACTGCTTGGTCAGAGAAGGTGAAAGATGTGGCATTCCTATCAGTGAGCCTTAAATCTATGCTACTCTGTAAACTGCAAAACCACACTGGTTTTCCCCATACTGTTCTCACCTTTGGACATAATGTCAATCTGGCAGTCGTTCTTTACATTGTGTCAGTATTTCTTGATGAATAGACCAACAGAAATGCTCCAACATGCTCCAAAAAATCCAAATAAACACTGATTCCCAATGAAAGTTAAGGTTACGTTTTTTCCACCATTTTGGAGATACAAGGTTTTTGCATGACTGCAATGCTCCCAGGCTCCCAGTTTACTGTTAATTGTCTCTCTGTAGGTGTCTGTAGCTCGCGAGGGCAGTGGCGGCTCAGCAGTTAGAGCACCGCTCCGGGCATGTGTGCTTACTGTCACTGTGTGTGTTTGATCACTAGCGTGTGATCAACAGATGGGTTAATGGCGGAGGTCAAACAACATCCGTGTCCAACACAAATGGTGAACAATGGTGAAAATGACTGTCTCATCTTGTCTTGTTGAACTCGAGTGGAGCATTAAAATGACCCCTCGATGTCCCACTCAAACACCAGCATGAGATGTCAAATTTTCATCTTCTAGTAATAACGCCCCCTAATGCAGATCAGTCAACATCACAACTGGAAACACGCTGCATTTACTCATTACTCTAGTACATTAGCTTAAGTAACGTCTTAAATAAATTGTCCCTTTATGAGTCATTATAACAGAGGACACTTTTTACTCTTCCTCTCGAACATATTTGGAATATTTTAAGAGGACAAAATGACTGACACAGGGAATGTTCCTGCTTTGCACCCAATCATCCAAGTTGGCTCCAGACCCACCGCAACCCTGATTAGGAAGACGTTGATAAGAAGATGATGGATGAATGATTATAATTCTGTGTGTTCTGTTCTTCCAGAGATGCCTATTTGGTGCCTTAGTTGACCGTCATTCACACTCCCACACCTCTGTCCAGTGATAAGCTCTACATGGTACCAGTCTGCGTCTACTTGTTACTGGTCATTAAACAAATTCAACAAATTCCAATTCTAATTCGGTTTTAGTGTGAATGGGCCCTTTAATGAAATGCTATTTTCATGGTGGCTGATTTAGTTTTTTTAAGTTCAGCATTGTTAAGGTGGCGTCCAGATGGGAAATATGTTCTGGCCCAGTGTTACGCGCAGAAGTGTTTATATATACAGCTGTTCTACATAAACAAGTCCTTCGAGTATTATTAATTAATAAACCCAACATTTAAGTGTGCTGGCTGAGGTTAGTCTGCTGGCTACATGCTCTCAGGCTACGTGTAATTTCACTGGAGTTGACTGTAGGCTTAAACATGTCCTGAAAGACTCCCCGAGTTGATGGTCCAGTAAGAGCTGATGATTGGTTGAGCACTACTGTTTAACACATGAGCCGTGTACGAAATAATGGAAGCACTACATGAACTATTCCTACTCCACTACACCATTCACTAATGGACAGGGACCACCATAGGAGCACCACTGACCATTTTTATTACGTAGGTAGAAAACCATTCTCAACACAGCACTGGCAGTGGCATGTTAGTGTGTGTGTGTGTGTGTGTGTGTGTGTGTGGTGCTGGCAAGACTGCATTACGACACAGCAGCTTCAGTTTTGTTGGGTTCTTTAAACACCTCAATGTCACTGCTGTGCTGAGAATAATCCGCCAAACAAAACGTCCAGCCGACAGCGGTCCTGCGGACAGGAGCTGACCGCTAGTGGACGGTAGAGGATGACTCACACAGATGTGTGTGCATGGAAGAAATGAGCCGTAGCTGTGGGGACAGCTACAGATAGGTGTGTCTAAAAGGGTGACCAGTGAGTGTAAACAGCATATAAAAACTCCAGCAGTACTGCTGGACCAGCACCACACACACACACACACACACAGTCAGAAAAGAATCCCCATAATGTAAGAAAAGCATTACCTTAACCACTATGGATGAACATTTGAATCATTTTTGCTGCTTAAATTTCCACATTTTTAACCTGGTAGTCTTCTAATATCTAATATTTCATACTGTTAGCCTTTAAGTCTACTGTATATCCTATATTTCTTTTTTTATTTTAGTTTGTGTGTCATAATTTATTTTCATGGGACCATTTTTTAGAGATTGAAAAATGGTCCCATGAAAATAAATGATGACACACAAACTAAAATATACATAAGGAAATATAGGATATACAGTAGACTTGAAGGTTAACAGGACTGGAGTCCAATACAGAGGGCTGGAGCCCAATACAGTTGGCTGATTTCCCTGCTCTAACACATATCCACTAAACCTGCCAATTATCAGGTGAGGAGAATCTGGTGAAACCGAGCAGGAACACCTCTAAGTTGTAAAGGAACCCAGCTGTCCAGGAATGAAGCTCCTCAACCCTGCCGGAGAATTCCACAGGCTGTTTTCGTTGCTTTGGCTTTAAGATTGTATGTGTAAATGAGCTGATTCTTGCTGGCGACGCATAACATCAGTGTGAGTAGAAGGGTCTCATCAGCTGTAGGTTACATAGATGGATATATGTAAATGAGATAACTTGTGATTCATCATAATTAAAGGTGCAATAAGTATTTTTTGAGTGAAAGTAATTTATATGTATAAATGCTATCAATGGTAATGCATTAATGCACATGATTAATCTGCAAACTTTTACACGTTAACCTTTTTTAACGCAAATTAATCATCTAACCAGTTCTATACAGTTCTATGCATTCAGTTTGCATTCTGAAGCCAGAGGCTTGAGTCTGGTCTTGTAATTTAACAGAAAAAAATGATGCTCAGATAAGTTTGGATTACCATGTACATAGTGTGTCCACCCTTAGTCAACAGAAAAAAAGTCTATTATTAATTAAACAAGTAATATTTTTACATATACACTTTTTTACTTCCACTAATAATTATCCAACTTATCATTATTAAACAATAGCCATATTTGTTCAGCTTTGACTGAGTAGTAATTGCTTTAACACGGTGTGATTGATGGCACCAGTGCTGTATAACAGCAGGCTTCAGTCTGATCCATAAACGGTTGGTGCAGGTCCAGGAATTTGGTCCAGCTATTGAGTTACACACCTGATTCAGCTCATTACAGTCATGCTTGATGGTGTTTGCTTGATCAGTTGAGTCAGGTGGGCTCCTCACCTTGGCTCACACAGATCATTTTTGGGAGAAGACTGGGGAACGCTGCTGAATGCCTTGGCTTCCCTCATCCGGCACACGCTGCAAATTGAAAGCTTGGCTTTTCCATTGTGTGACTTTAGAGAAGATTACATTCTTCTCTTAGGTCTTCACTTCTGCGCTGGGCTTGCTTGTCTCACACACTCTGTGGATCTCAGAGACTCCGCCAAGCACTGGGGTTTTGTTTTCATCTCCCCTCGGTTCTTTATGATGTGTGAGACGGCAGTGCTGAACCTCTGAACGTGTTGCTGTTAATGGGGTCAGCGGCACCAGCTGCCGGAGCCTCAGCGTAAACATGGGCCCTTTGTGTTTCTCTCTCTTTATCAGACGTCTCATTAAGAAGTCTTCCAGATGTTCCCCCGCGAGTCAAGCAGGGCAGTGTGTTTGGATAGCTTGTCTTGCTTCGTGCTTCTAGGTGCTTGTTGTTGGTCCCCGTCGTGACGCAGTGCTCTGTGATCGGGCTAATCTGAGTGTGACTTTCTGTGTGAGCTGATTGAATGACTGATGGCAGTTTCTAATATTTAAAACTAGATCACGTCAGCTGCCAAATACGCTGATGTGTTTGTTCTCAGTGTCTTACATAATGTACCGTCATGTCGTTATATTTGCAAGTGAACTCTGTTTAAGCTCAGCTAAGTGCAGTTCACTTTCAGCTGTAGCCTCTGTTCCCCCATTAGAATCGCATCACTGCTTCACTGGGGTGAGAAGGACGTAATGACTCCTTGAATAACCTTCTCTACTTCAGTCCTTGGGGCTTCTGAGCTGTAAATAATGTATTTCTCATGCCAGGACGTCTATGGGCTTCTGCATTTGTTTTTAATAGACATGCGGTTAGTTTGGTGTCGTATACTAAATGACATTATACTAAAATAATGGGGCTTTAAATGGTCTTTCAAATGCAGTAGAGGAACCACTTTTAGTTCCCTAAAGAACCATTATTGTACTAGAGATGAGTGAAGAGTGTGACAAAGTTTTAAATTGTTAAATAAAAGGTTATTTACACTCACCTCTCTGTTACAAACATGGCAGTGTTTCTTAACCCTGGTCCTGGAGGCACCCTGTCCTGCCCAGTTTAGTGCCTCCCCTGCTCCCAACACACCCGATTCAACTACTCAGCTCATTAACAAGATCTTTTACACGTGCAGGGGGTGTGTTATAGCTGGGAGTCCACTACAATGTACAGGGCAGGGTTGAGAAACACTGCTTTATGGAACCAAAAGTGCTTCTTCTATGGTATTGCTTAAAAAAACCTTTCAAAACAAAACAGTTTTAGTTCTTTGTGGAACCAAAAGTGGTTCTTCTACTGGATTAATTTTATAAATCCAGCACAAGAACCTAATTTTCTATATTAACGATATTAAAGGCCTTTATTACATTGTTTATAAGCCTTCAGTAGATTAACTGTCACTCTAATCTAGGTTTGGGGCGATAAAGTAAATTTAGATTATCGATTATTGTCTGCAGAATTAGTTATGAGTTACCCCATGTGAGCATCACAGGTTTTATTTGTTTCAGTCATGTGACCTTTTACTTACAGACTGCAGCTCAAATGTTAGAATTAGCTGCATCTCAGTCTGAGAACAAACAGAAAAAGAAATCTCAGCAAATGTTAAGTATGGAAATAAATGATTTGCTTAAGATTTGAAATAATGTATAGTTTCCAGTAGTTACAGTAGTCCTATGAAGAGTGTAAAATATGTTACAAACATAAAAAGCTTGCTTAAATAGTTTATTTACTTGCCTGGTTAGGTGGTGCCTCAACAAATGAGATCAAAAACTCTATTGTACATTTCTATGGTACGATTAGGATTGGCACAATAATTGAAATGATTAAATATAGTGCTAAATATCTGACTTAATAGTTTTCAGGGGTGTTTCAGCTCTGAGAGCTTTTTGAATGAAGCACAATTCAGGGCAGCCACAAGTTTGTTGTTGGGAAATAAAGTTGGGAATGGATATCGATGAGTAGCCAGGAACGTTCAGCTAACTGAGGCTCAGATCACCCATGTTCAGAGGATAAAACCTCATAGTTGAGTGATTGGCCTTAGGAGAGCTTTCGACTGTTTTCAAGCACATTTAGTAGACTGTTTAATCTGGGTTTTGCATGCTTTCCCTTTTAATCAAACTTAGCATGTTGACAAATTTGCAACTATGGTGGGCTTGTTTCCCACCTGTTTTCAGAGCATTACTTCACCACCCAGTGAAGTAAACCACATTTTGGTGCATGGATTCCAGAATTGCAGAAGTAATTAGCTTCTCTTCTCTTGAGCTTTTGGCAGTCTGTAAAAGGAAGCTCGGAATTTCTGCTGAATCTGTTTGTGTAGTCAGGTGCACAACAGCTCTTTCCTGTTTTGACTTTTAGTGGCATTCATCCTAAACGCTAATGTTGCCACTTGGTCAGTATTTTTGCCGCCAGTGACATCATGTGCATACTCATTTTGGTATTGGTATTTCCTGCTCCTGGGCTCCCCCTACAGTCAGGAAGTGTAATTGGTACTTCAAGCCACTAATAAAGGACATGCAGTACACATGCATTTCTGGACAAGCTGAGAGATACAGAACCGTCACTAAAAGTGAAGGAAGCAAATGACACAGCGTTGCTTTGCTCAGTACTCACAAGTGTTGTTCTGCCAGCTTTAAAAAGTTGCAGTAACATTGTGCAGTAACTGGCTTAATGAGCCTGACGTAATGACCGAGACGCCATCCCTGTTACAGCCAGTGGAGCATCGAAAGGAGTTTAAACCTCTTATTTAAAGGTCCAAATGCTACAATGTTGCTTTAAAAAGGGGGACGGCCTATTGTTGCAGGATTATGAGTTTAACCCCTTAAACAGCCTATGGGCAAACTTCTATTACCAAAGAATAGCCCCCTATTTTGTACAGAACTCCCTGTGATTACTGGATAATATGCCTTTCAGCATTAAGGGGTTAAATCCAGCAGTGGATCTTCCATACTGGATGAAATTACCAGCCAACCAATTTACAGGTTTAAAAAAAGGCCCTATTCAAACCTGCATGTTAACTCATAATATTGAGATAAGCTTGTTTAGTTAATTGTACAACTGGTATTCTGTTAACTGGACCTTACTGACTTGCCTCATTCAGAAGGGATTGTGATGATAACAGAATGCTCCCTCTGGCAAACATGTATGTGACCTAGAAATCCATATGCTTTCTCAAATATTTACTGGGCTGCTTGTGGAGGAGCTCTTAAGAGCACTAAATCCATCTGCGTATTAATTCAGGAACAGTAAATACACCACAAAACCGTGCTATATTTGACATTAGGTTTGTGTTACAACACATTCACAAAACTTCATTAATAAACTCTACTCATAAACCTTTGGTTACAAACTCGTTCAAGAAAAGGGGGGCGATCTTTAGTGCACTTTTACAACTGTATAATTACGCTCAATTTAAAGTATCAAGGTTAAAAGGGGTGAGCCGGCCTGTGAAGGAGTAAATAACTTTATATGTCTGATTCATCCCAGGGTGAAACACAGGGGTTGATCTCACTGATTCAAACCATTACTGTCCACTCGGCTCCAAACACCTCTCCTAAAAATAGATTTACCCTTTGAGCAAAAATGCAAGATTTATAACGTTAGCGTTCTGAGAGGCTGTTTGCCTGGTGTGGGAAAAAAATCTCCAGCCTGAGCAGGATTTAATTTCTGCAATGAACATCAATTTCATGACAGCAAAGGAGAAAGAAATACAGCTGGTCTTGCTTGCTCCTGCTAACCCATCCTGCTGGAATGACACCATAGATGGATGTCTGTAAAACCGTTTAACATAATTTAACCAGCAAGTCACTTTTCCTCCTGTAACTTCGATGTACAGCCGCAGTGCTTTCCTTTGCAACCAACGGAATTGAATTCTTTAGCAAAATCCCTGACAAGATGGTGCGTGCCTCCCAGAACGGACAGAGTTTGCTTGATTTTTCACTCATCTAACCATGATTTGTTTGCATTAGCTGCTGTCCATTATGCCTGTCTGGCAGTAAGTGCCTGCAAGGCTTTATTGAGGTTAAATAGGTCTTTGACTGGTCATTCTTTTGGGCTGACAGGTTTGACAGACCGTAAGCACGGCCTGGGCTCTAGAGAGAGCGCTGCCTCATGAAACACAAACATAGCAACTGAGGCCTCGCAGCGAGGGAGTATCAAACATAAACTCTTAAGTGCCTGGAGCCCCTGTGGTGACACCAAGCGTCAAGCTCAGCTCAGGCCTTAAGACCAACATTTTACGATGCTAAAGTAAGCAGCAAATCATGGTACCGTGAGGTGCCATGCAGGTCACGCAAGAACTAGCGTATCTCCTCTGAGATGATTTCATCCATCCTTTGGGTAACCTAGGCCAAATTAACACAGTTTCCGAGGTGGGAACCTTTATGTCTTATCTCTCTGTCTGTAGTTTAGTGGATTTGTAAGGCATGTTGAGACAGGCTTCCAGAGCCTTTTGTGAAAGTAGGGAGTTCTGAAACCTTCTTGGAAACCTTAGAGTAGCAAAGCTGTTCTGAATGTTACTGAAAACAGAAGGAACTATGACCATTACATGAAATGTGTCACAGTCGCATCATTTCCGTTATTTCCATGGCGATGTTTTGTAGTGGACTGAATTCCCAATTAATTTAAGCATGCCTACATTGTTCAGATCTTTTCATTCTGAGTTGATGACTCAAACTCTTGTAGATGATCTTACTCATACATTCTCAAACCTTCAAAGGTTTCTATGAGTAATGCCATAGAAGAATCACTTTTGGGTCCCTAAAGAACCTTTCAGAGGTGAGAAGCTTTCTGTCTTATCTCCATGTCTGCATTTTAGTAGATTTGTAAGGCATGTTGAGACAAGCTTTCAAGACAACCATTAAAAGGTTCAGAGAATATTCATGTAATATAGAAGTTGTATACAGGTCACACACACACATGGGAACCAGCATCTCGTCTAAGGACATATATCTAACTAACTCTTTAACTGTTGTTCTGTTGTGTACGGTTTGTTGCTGCTGTCACATTCACAACGAGGCTCTGAGCTAATTGCTAAGCTGAAGTTCCTTTCTACCTTAAGTAATGCAGCAGTTCTGTTCTGCTGTGGGAATGTGCACAGTGTAACTGGGGCAATGTTTAAGGTGAATGGAGAGCTAGAATTAGAAGCCAACTTTACCTCTGTTTTGGCTGCTAATTAGTAACGTCACCTCACTTATCAGTTACATTAAAGCTCTGGTTTGTTTTGCTCACCGAAATAATGCCACAGATTAGCTCTGTCCAGGGTAGTTTTTTATATATATATATAGCTCTGAGTTTAAACAGCTTGTTTTAAGGCCACACACTGAAGTTTAGTATGTTTTTACATAGAGACATGTACTTGTAATGAAATTCTAAACACCAAATAAAAAGCAGTTTGGTCGAGCTTGGTCGAGATTCTGTTTCCCTACTTGCTTACTGCATTGGGGTGATTTTCATTGTTTCATAGTTCTGAAACTTTTCAAATGTGCAGTTCCTCAACCAGTACATGCTGTTCCTTTTAAGAAGTATCAGGATTTATAGCCGTCTATAGAGTATTTAAGTCAGAGTTGGTATTGGTATCAGTACTCGGTATCAGCAGATACTTGAAAATCTGGTATCGGTATCGGAAAGGAAGTGGTATCAGTAATCCCTAATGGAGTTTAGTGAATTTGTATGGTTATGTTGATACAAGCTTCCAGAAACTTTTGTGGAACTAAGACATTCTGAAACCTTTTAAATTCCCAAATAATTTAAGGGCCTACATTTTTGCTGACTCAAACTCTTTTAGATGATTTTACTCATACATTCTGAAATCCTCAAAGGTTTCTTTAAGCGATGCCACAGAATAATCACTTTTGGGACCCTAGAGAAGTATGTATGAAAAAGAAATGTATCATGTGAAGAACCTTTGAAAGGTTTAGAGAACCTTCACGTAATGTGAATGCTCTATTACAACCTAATGCCTCTTTCAGCAACATATATGTTATGTGGAGATTCTTTAAAAACTTAAAAATCCATCACAAATCTCTTTAAAAAAATGTTTTTTTAAAGAGCCATGTATTGATTGCCATTCCACTATGGCAGTGAGTTACAACCTTGGTCCTGTGTTTATTATTCCCTGCCCTGCACATTTCAGTGTTTTACCTGATTCCGAAACAGCTGATCCAATTAATGAGCTAATTAATAATTCCTGAGCTGAAGTAGTCTAAAATGTGCAGGGCATGGAGTACTCCAGAACCTAGGTTGGGAATTTGTGTTCTGTAGCGTCATGCAAAGAACATTAATTGAATGTGCCATCTGTGTAGATCTGCAGAAAAACAGGTATTTTGATATATTTGATTATTCAAGTGAATTAATTGACTAATAAATAATGAAATGGCTATCGTATTCATATTTGCAAAATATGCTGGGGGGCTTTATACCCCTCTAGCCTGCACCTGGTATTAAGCATGGTGCTTATAGGTTCATGTTTATCTGCTCCAGAGAGACTTATTCTATTGGCAGTACTTCTCTACAGGGACTAGACAAGCTCTGTTTATGTATGCATTTGCCCATCTGTGTCAGCAGTGGTAGTAGTAGTAGTAAAAGTAGTAATTTTGATTAATAACTGAGTAATAAACATAGGGTTCAAGGGTTTATTGGCCGTTTGGACTGGAAGTTAAATAAACAAAGGGTGACATTTACCCAGGGTATATATTAAGTGTATGTTTACTGATATGCAGGCCAGAGGCTCTGCCATCTTTTTAAAAAGACTCCCAACTGACTCTCACTTCTTTTAATCACTGTCAAAGTGGACAATTAAGAGCTTCCCCTTGAGACACTGTGAGACCTCAGGCCTTTATGCTTATCTTGCCAAAAGAGTGACAGCGCTAGATCAGATCATATTCCCATCATGCAGTTTGTCATATTTGCCCTTGTTCTGGGCTACAGTGACTGGCAGTCGGCCCTGAAGGCCTAAATGCTTGTGATTGGAAGTTGCAGTGAGACAGAGGCAGGGGACCCAGTCATTCTCTTGATCCTGGAGTTGCCTACAAAGTTACACAAGGAATTTTGAAGTTTGACACAGTTCGCTTGCTTTGGTAACAAAGAATTCGCTTTGCGTGTCAGTTTTAATGGTGCCTGCCTACAGCACGTTCCCTTTGATAGAGGCGGGGAAAATGGACACGTTTGCTCTTATTAATGACATGACTGTCTGTCAAAACTGTGATGTTTCAGCAAATCACATTCGTGCACATTTAGATTTTCTCACAGATGAAGAACCATGCCATTAATACAAACTTTTACTCATTTGCATATGAATGCAGACAAGGCATGCTTGCCATGTGATTGATGCCTGTGAAGCTAGTGTCTAGCTAGGCAAAATTCTAGAAATGGAGCATGCTAATTCAACCAGGAGAAGTGTTTTACTGGAATACAGGTGAAACGCTAATGGAAATATGAGTAATAAATGTTATTTACTGAATTAAATTCCAACAAAAAACAGAAAACTTAAGATTCATCAGAAATCTGAGTATCGGTTGATGTGGTTCCAGAAGTTTCTGCTTTCAAATATTTAAAATACTCTTCACTGAACGTTGAGCATCTAAAAATAGGAGGTCATGCTCACTACTCCAACACTCTCCTGAGGTGTGTGTTTGTCTGAGCTTGATCTCAGACTAGGTCTAGACGGTATCTACTATTCTTAAACTGTCATACCTTGATAAATGACTGCGGTATACGGTATAATTAGGGTTGAAGAGTAACGAAAGCTGCTCAAGTAGCGCAGCTGGTTCTACATGAACGTGGCTTCCATTCACTCTCATCTGGTGTCATTTTAAAACCAATTACTAAAATACAAAGTTCAGTTTGCTCACAGAGTGACAAAGTATTTTTTTAAATCAACTGTTCAATTAATGTTAAACCATCAGTCTGACAACAACTGCAACTGTTAAACTGCTGTGAATCAGGGTGGAGAAACTGGTTAGCATTAGCCCAGTATAACAGCCTGAAGTATGGCTGACTGAAAGCCCACTGAGGACAATGACTCAGGTCGAGCGACTGAAGTTGGACGGACAGAAAGCTGAATTGAAAGTTTTTTTCCTGTGGTTTTGGGTGTGTAACCCACTCTCTGAACTAGCCATTGCTTAGCTAGCTCAGCTAAAGATTCACCAAGTATAAGACAGCTCTGTTCAGCTGCTGCGGAGTGAGGATGATAAAATCAGACTGGTGCTGGAAGTAACAGAAAGGTGGAATGTGACCGGTTCTGCTGTGTTTGGACTCATAGCCGACAATCTAACCTTAGAACGCTTAGCACGCTAAACACCACAGCACAGGCCGTGTTCCAGCTAACTGAGGCTCAAATCACACTATAGAGAATTAGGCCTCAAATCTGAGAGCACAAAGTAGGCCAGAGGACGATGGGTCGGGTCCCCCTTGTGAGTCTTGGTTCCTCCCAAGGTTTCTTCCTCCAGCTCTGAGGGAGCTTTTCCTTGCCACTGTCACTGTTGGGGCTCACTGGGGGTCTTTGATCCTTCATGTCTTACGTTATTTCTTCTTTCTTCTTTGTCTCTGTCTTTTATTAATTACTAATTATGTAAAGCTGCTTTGTGACGAAAACGCTATACAAATAAATCTGACTGACTCGACTTGACTTGACACAGTCCAGCGAACCGTGTTTTCGACTGTTTTTGGAAATATTAGACACGATGTCGTTCTAATTTTGAGATGGTCAACATTTTTAAATACCACAATATATGGTAGGACTGTTATATCACCCATCCCTGTCTCAGATTTCATCCTAATAAGGTTTTATTGAATAAATGAATTAATTAATTTCCAACAAATAATACATACTTTTACAGATAGAGCAATTGGAGCAGTATTACAATGAGCAAAACACGGTGTAGAAATATGATAAATATTCAGGAATAATGCATAAGACCATATACAAAACGCATAAGACATAGCCATATAATGTGCATTGATTGACTGAATGGTGCAGCATGTTAATAGAGTCTATCACTGAGGTCACTGTGCCTGTTAGCTCTTTGTGCATTGCCTGGGGCTGGAAACTAATTTTGAGCCTGGTGGACAGCACCTTGTGTCAGGACCAGAGAATAGATTAGTGTGTATCTGCATGTTACTATGCAGGCTGTAGGCTGTGACACTGTCCTGACATATAATTCCATTAATGTTCCATCTAAAAAGCCAGCACCCAACCGTGTAGCCCAAGGCAAACACATCTCAGCTGACCTTCACTTCAGGAGCTCAGTAATTTTTTCAAGCCAGGCTACTGCATCCCATCCAGGGACTCCATTATTAGCTGTATGAAGAAGAGGGGCAAATTTAAAGCAAAGCTAGCTCTTCAGTCAGTTCTGTAGCTCTCACAACTGACCGCTGGACTGATTGATTATATGGCCCTGCATAGATAAAAACTAGTTGCAACAAACGACTGTTTTGATAGTTGATTTATCTATTGATTATTGAAGTAAAAAACAATTCTTTTGTTTATTAAAACTAAATATGAACTTTACTGCTATTTTAAAAGATGGATAAAATGCCAGTATCTGCCGTGGCAATTTAAAACCAAGTATGTTCAAAGCAGCAATAAAATAAAAAACCTAAATCAATCAAGAAATGCAAGAGTAATTTTAGCTTCAGTTCGAAAGTATGTTTTTTTTCTGCTTCGATTGTATGGTGACTTTTATTCTGACATGGTCTTTCCGGAGCTGCATTATGGTCGACCCTTCCTCTTCTAGCTAAGTAACCAGCAAACCAGCTCTTTTTGTTGAAGGGTGGGACTTTATCTGTAACTGGCAAACCGATTGGCTCTTTTTGTTGAAGGCTGGGACATTCAGATGCCATGTTCAGCATTACGAGAACTTCTTTGAAGATTTCTCCTTTTCACACTCAGGGTAAACAGTAACAGTAAACAGTAAAAGCAGCATTAAAACTGCATTCCACACTGTTCGGTTAAACTTTGGCATTTAATTCGCGGCTCACATACGTCCAGAACTGTTCCTAGTTAGCACACGATACATACGCATTGCCAACTAATTTGGTCATCAATATTAGTCAACTAAATCGTTACATGGTGCTATAGCAGGAACCCCTCTCTCTTTTAGGTGGTGAACTAGTCTACTCTTCGATGATATACACTCCTCTAGCAGTTTATTAGGAACAGCTGAACACCTCCTCATTTAGGTGGTGGTGTAATGGTGTGGGGAATGTTTTCTTGGCACACATTGGAAACATTAATACTAATACCAAGTCTCAAATCCACACAGCCTTAAGCCTTAGTCTGTTCGTGACCATGAAGAACCGCTAACTATAGTTTTCCTTGTTAATAAGCGCTCATGTGGGGAAGATAAATTAAAGAGAGAAAAAGCAGACAGGGAGCAGAGAAAAATAATGAGTGCAAATTTATGAGAGACAAAAAACTTGGTTTGAAGGTTCCACTACGTAAAAATTCACATCCGTACTTGGTGTGAATAGCCCCGTGTCTGTATGACACATCCTTTGATCCAGGTTTTCAGTGTAAGGGTCAATGTTTAGTGTGAGGCCTTAGTGCTTTTTGTGCCAGAAGCAAAAGACAAAAGAGAACATTCTGTGCTTAGACTGGCTTGATCTACGTGTTTCTGTGTAACCTGTTACATCAAGAAGCTGAATGTACAGTCTGTGTGTCTGATGGGCCCTAGATCAGAGTTGTCTGTCCAAACTAGTAATTGTTTTTGATCGGAATCTCCATTCCACAACATATGCTACAAGATTTGCACCGAATAAAACAAATTCAGATTAAACCCTTAAACCAGAGCCCCGATCAATGGTCCCGTCTGTCAGAACCATTGTCTCCTTTGTAGCTAGTCTGAGAGCGGATCTCTGAGATTTGCTTGTCTTGCGAATCCCAAGCAGTGAGCAGAGTCTGCTGTTTCCGTGACGACGCTGATCCCATTCCTCTGCTGCTTCTGTCAAAGCGACATTTTTCCCTTGTTGTTTTTTTCCCTTCTTTTCTCCAGGAACATGACCTTCCGCGGGTCGCCGGATGAGGCGAGACTCAATTTGTCAGGTTTTGATTTAGAACTCAAAGGACTCAGGTGTGTGTGTGTGTTCCTTTGCTTCTGTACAGAATGTTTTTATCCCTTGACACCCCCCCAAATTACCTGCTCTGGCCAGTGGCCCCCGACCTGGTGAGACATCACCTTACACTCCATGTGATGGGCAGCACAGCGGGGTGAGGTCACAGGCTTGTTAGAAAGGGTTTGGGTAGGGGTGTACCGCGGTTTGGACCTCACGGTTCGGGTATGGATTCAGTACAGCAGGGGGAAAAAGGGAAAGAATACAGTTCCCAAAGTGATGCTTCTAAATCCACTACAGTTCCTACAATACATGCAGATCCAATGGCTTAAGGTTGCCTGGTTGCATCCGTGTTTATGATATTACCGTATTTACCATAATAGCACCTACTGTGCATTTACTGTGTGACCTTGTGCACCAAACTGTCACCCTGTACTGTGACATTTCAACAGTGTTGTAGCCTGTTAAAGTAGCCTAATCTGATTACTGTCTGTTAGATGTAAAAGAAAAACATTTAAAATGTTAATTTTTGTAATATGTTAATGAGTTAATTGGGTATAGAAAAAATAAGTCACAAATTTGTAGTCGGTAAATTGATATTTTAAATAAAAAGAAATAAGATACTCTAGGTCACACAAACAATCATACATCTCACGTTTTGCAAAAAGGTAAAATCTAAATAAAGCAATAAATTGTCATATTTCAAACATATGCACCAATCAGCCATAACATTAAAACCACTGACGTGAAGTGAAGTGAGAACATTGATTGTCTGGCTACAGTGGCGCCTGTCCTGGAGTGGGCTACACATATTAGACAGCAAGTGAACAGTCAGTTCTTGAAGTTGATGTGTTTGAAGCAGGAAAAATTGGCAAGCATAAGAATCTGAGCCAATTTGTGAAGTTATGATGTCTAGACGACCGGGCCAGAACATCTCCAAAACATCAGGCAGGTCTTGTGGGGTGTTCCTGGGAAGCAGTGGTCAATACCCACCAAAAGTGCTCCAGTGGAGGACAACTGGTGAACTGGTACCCAGGGCTTTCTGCTGCATGTGGGAAGCCTCTCTGATCCGATCCCACAGATGAACTACTGAATCTCAAATTGCTTAAAAAAAGTTAATGCCAGCTCAGTCTGGCCTTCATTTCAGACTAAGCTAGACAAATTGTCAAATATCAATAACTATAAGTATTTGTATGTGACACTGTATCTGTATACTGTATCTATCATTAAAACATTTGAGAAAGACATTGTACAGTTGTTTGCAGAAGTTCGGACATTAAATCACTAATTTGTCTACCTAAAAATAAGGAATAAACAAGCTTAAATATGTATTTTTAAGCACAATTTATCACGTTCTTTCCTATGAAAAGGACCAAATATCTCAAATGTGTTTTCTTCAAAGACTTTGTCTGTCTTTAAAGAGAATTAGGCAGAAAAATCCAATGAACATGAATTATCACTCACCCCAGACACAGTTTCTATCCTCTTTACATTGCTCCTTTAGTTTACAGTGGGAGATGTGAGGCTAATATTGCTGACAAACACTAGATTTAGACCATCGCCAATGTCATCTACTATGCTTTTTAGTTACTAGTTATTTAAAGTCGCCTTTTAGTAGAAAATCAAGCCTTATGATCGACCAAAAGGCGAACACCTGAATGAACACATGATCAGAAATGCTTTTTGGGGCTTTTTTCATTTGCAAGCCAAAGACCTGAATTAACATTGAAGTCTGAGTTTGGCAGCAGTTGAACCTGACTTGTTCTATTCATGGTCTATTCTGAGACGTTGCAGCAGGCCTGGCGTCAGGATCATGTAGACGAGCAATCACAGGTGGAGAGAATTACGCTGCTGTAATTATTCCTGCTCATTTTATTCCAGAGCAGGAGAAAAGGAACTGGAAATCTGCTCGTATGTGCAATTAGTTAGCTGCCAGACACTGTAGTCCCCCCTGCAGCTCCAGTAGGAGCGTTTAACAGAGGCTGTGATGTGATATATGCTCACGCTCTCTGCATATGATGATAAAGAGCCGGGCCGACTGAACCCATTAAACTTATTTCCTTTTCACAGTGAAAGCAATTCTTCTGCATTTGTAGAATTTCCTGCCTTGGGTAAAAAGTATAGGACTCTAAACCTCCCATTCTAGAGAACTTTCAGTGGAGATATTTAAATAAAAAAGGGGAGTGTATGTTGCACAGAGGACCTGGAGGAACATTTATTCATCCCTTAGTTTAGTTTGGGGGGGATGACAGAGTTTATTAAGTATCAAGCAAATACATCAAAGATTTAAAGATGCATCCAGGTCTTAAACTATGAAATAGCGGTAGGTAATAGGGCTGGAAATAATTGTAATCTATGTAATCTTGCTCATGGTTTGCTGTCCCCACTGTGTGTATTCAAGTACTGTCCCCTTAAAAACATACTACCGTATGTGTGTGTGGCTTCTTGTGATGCAACAGGGAGGAGAAGTCAAACACCGAGCCAACTGAGCAACTCGAGCAGCTTCTATAATCACTTATTAATCACAATCGAGATAAAATGTTCAGTTAATCATGATTTTTGATTTGACACATCACCCAGAACTAGTACTTATTCATTTTCAGAGAGGAGGCAGAGCGAATGTTGGAGATGCGAAGTGAGCGCAGTCAGTGAAGCAGCAAAGTTAAGCAGAGTTTAACCTTATGTAAACTTGGCAAGAATCAATGCGGTAATAACGGATGGGAACCGAGCAGGGTGCTGCAGGCTTATGTCCGCTATTGCAACACAGTGCCCCTTATTTGGTTCCTGGATATTTGTCCCTACAGTAGCTGGAGGAGAAACACTGCTGGAATCTGGCATCATTCATCATCAAGGCACCTCCTGCACCTAGTCGTCCTGCTTCATCCAGGCTTGAATTGTTTTAAGCACCTAGAGAAAACGGCAGTGGTGGTTTAGCCACAAACAGGTGGTGGCAATCACTAATAACAAATGCAGTTGTCTGCTCTGACTGACTGCACAGACAGTGATGCACTAAACACAGGTGGAATTTACATATAAGCAATTTCCCTCCAGGACTTTTGTCTGATTTATGGTATACAAATCAGGGAAGGTGTTTGATTTGTGATTTGATTTTGTTTACATTCTGCAATGACTATAGGCAGTAAAGTATGGCGTTTTTTTCCCATCATTTAAACCATAGCTATGATTTCCACGTAAAAGCCAACTGATGATGAGCAACCAGCGGTCTGGGTGACGAGAAGCAAACAGTATGTATGAGCGTACAGCAACACTGCACTGTATACTGCCAATACTGAGTTCACATAAGTAAAGTGCAAGTCAATTCTACATTTTCACACATTCCAACAAATAATGCTGATAAATTGCACTTGTGCTGTTCCAAACCTGGCTTGTGCTGCGCCCCCTATTGGCTGAAAATTAAGTTCTGCTCCTCTGTTCTACTTTAAAATGAAAATAACTCTTTCTCTCAGTTTAACTTTTGGTCTTATTATAAACTATATAAAACACTTAAGATAAGATGTTTAGACCATAAATCAATTCAAATCACATTTATTGTCACATCATATTACACAGGTGTAAAGGTGAGTGAAAAACTGTAGTAAAACACAGGAATTTACAATAGAGAAATACAGGATATATACACATTAACTTGTACTATAAATACTATATATATATATATATATATATATATATATATATATATATATATATATATATATACTCACTATACACACACATACATCCCTTGACATACTCTCTATGTACATCAATTTAACCAGCCAGTCAGATTTTTTTAAAACATCCTCTTCCCGACTGCCGACCCGTTAATTCTTTCACAGTTAGTAGCTTTGCTGAAGCCTTTGTAAATACACCACCACAAGTTCAGATTCCTGCATAGACAGACTGGAGAGCTAAGAAGCTAGTTACTGCTTTTAATAACACCACTCTACTTGATTCAGTTACTCCCTGGAAAACCAGATGAAAGCTCAAGCACCAGCCCTGACTAAACAACACCACTCAAGAGTAAATGGAAAAGAGAGAGGCTGCAGGTTTCTATTTAAATTTTAAAAACCTCCCAGTGTGCTTTTCAGGAAGCTGTGAAATCAGCCAGGGAAGACATCATCTCTAGAAATGGTCATGAACCTAAAGTGCTTTGTCAGTAATGGTAATTTTCTCTTCTTAAAAAAGTGAGTCTTAGTCAGAGATATTAGGAAATTTCCATCCAATCTCAAACTACTGTTCATGTTATTGGAAAGGATTGGGGAAAAAAGTTCTCTAGCAGAGAATGATGGTCACATCATACAAAGCCCAATTCAAATGTTCCGAATAAGTTTATATTGGGTGCTGAGGTAAGTTTAGATTAGGTTACAGAAGTTCGTCTGTGATTTTATTTCATCTGGATCGACCATGTACTTTTTTTCTGCCCTGGCCAGATCATTTTAGTCCCGTCCTGATTCAAGTCAAGTCAAGTCAAGTCAAGTCAAGTGGGTTTATTGTCATTTCAGCTACATACAGAGTACACAGTGAAACGAAACAACGTTCCTCCAGGACCATGGTGCAACATAGACAGTGCACATGTTTGTTTTCAGGTTTCACTCATGAGTATCAAATGCTTTCTGAATCTAATGGTTGTTGGAAATCCGGTTTCACCCTGAGCAAAACTAAAAGCCAGCATCTCTTCGACTGTTTGTACACAGCTATTAAGAATGGGATCATGTGACAATGAGATGCTAACAAGAAACTAGAAACTCACTCCTCCTCTGGTAATATGATTGCTGTCTGGAGGAGATGTATAGAGATGTTCTGCCCTGCCCTGATAAACTAATCCATTTCGAATTAAGGCTTTCGAATCATTTCAGTCTGGTTTTAAACCCCATCACAGTGAGTCTGCTTAGTTATAGGTGACAAATGACCTGTGTGTACTGCTGATTTTGGTAACCGTGCCATCTTAATTCCACTGGATCTCAGTGCCGCCTTTGACACTGTTGGTCACAATCTGCTCATTGATTGCCTTGAGCTCTTAGTGAGCCTCAAGGGGACAGCTTTGAGCTGGTTGAAGCACTATCTAAATCATAGGATGACCTTTGATAACATTGGAAATGTTTTTGCTGCTGTTTCCAACTTCAGCTGTGGAGTGCCACAAGGATCAATACTTGGTCCTGTGCTGTTTTTTCTCTATATGCTTCCACTGGGCTGAATCATTTCAATGCCATGCTGATGATGATACCCAGCTTTATCTACCTTTGAGGCCTACTGACCAGTTTTTACTCAGGCAACTTAATAATTGTCTGGAAGACTGTTATTAAGGCTGTTACAGGTAGACAGGTTTTTACAGGTTTTCATTCTCTTTAGTCTCCACAAGTTGACTACTGTTGTGGCTAAAAAGCTAATGTGTTTTCTAAAAAAAAGACACCTCAGGTAAAAAATCTTATGTCATATTAAACTTAATACATGCAATGTAGGGAGTGAGATCTCTCTTTGGCCCTCTTACAGCTTGTTCAGAATACTCCTACAAGACTGCTTACCAGTACTAAAAAAATGGGATCATATAGCCTCGCTGCACTGGCTTCCCATACACTAGAGGGTTCAATTTAAGGTCTTTCATTTGCTTTTAAGGAGTTGAATGGACTGGCGGCTTCCTACATCTGACCTACTTCACCCTGACTCTGGTTCCAGGTCCCTGAGGTCCTCAGATGAGGTGCTCCCTGGTCTCGGCTAAAGCTTAAGGGCGACCATGGATTTGTAGTCGCAGTACTGAGACTGCGGAACAGCCTGATATTAAAAACAGGGCTGAAAACCTATTTTTCTTGTTTAGCCTTCGCACGCGGTGGCTGTCTTTCATTGTTTTAGCACTCTGTGTTTACCTTAATTTATGTACAGCACTTTGGCTGTAGATAGTGCTTTATGAATAAAACTTTATTTACTTTCTAAATGAAGTTCATCTCTGTAGGACGTGATTACTGCATTGTAAATTTTTCTTCTTTAATTATTATTATTATTATTATTATTATTATTATTATTGTGACGACACACAGGATTCCGTTGGATCTCGGGTGATATGGTTCATTTTCAACATTCTTTATCAAAGCAACTATTTTGTCATACACCGATCAGCCACATCACACCGACCCATCGAAGCAAGACCTATGGCGGTGTCCTGTGGTATCTGGTGCAAAGACATAGAAGCAGCAGATCCTTTAAGTCCTATAGGGGCTATGTGGGGCCTCCATGGATTGCATTAATGTTTTATATTTTATCACGACACTTTAAAGCAAGCTGGACTTTGAGTGATGAATTGGTGCATGGTCACCTAAATAGAAACATAAATGGTAGAATTAATGGACCAGCTCTCTATGCCCTTCTTTTCCTGAGCTGCTGAAAAGAATGGTTGTAATTTACAAAGTTAATTGATTTGCAAGGTTGTGCTGAGAGCTAGAGGTCTTACCTGGGAATTCTGTGGTCACGGCCAATTTTAGAACAGGATATTTTTTTGTAAAAATTACCTTTAAACATTTCCCCCTTACTTTGTGTTTGCTAATGCTGGTAAACTCGCCCATTTCCTTCCCAAAATGAAACTAAAGCAGTTCATGTTGGAAATGCTGTGAAGTCTTTGCACTTTTTTTCTGTAATATAAAATGGGATAATTAATTCACTGAAGCAGCAGTTGACGGATTAGTAGATCAGACTGGTCATTAGTTGCAGTCCTATAAATGAACGTAACTAAAAAGCGAGGAGTCGTGCTAAAGACTCCTCCATCTGCTTTTGTTCGGTAAAATCAGCAGCAGTACTATTGTGCCAGCACATTTGGCAGGATGAGCAGAATTGGAGGGGAAAAATATGTGCAGTAAATTCTGTTTGTGAAGGCCGGGCGGATGCAGCCTGAACGCTCATTATTCAGAGATCCAGAGTGCTTTGCTAATGCATTCTGGCTACGCTAGTCACTGCGCTAATGCTTCCGCTCTTTTTCGTAAAGTTCAGTCACAGAGATTCCGAATCTTTGTCGCCATAAAAGAATTTGGCAAAGTTTCAGAGTGCAGTATGTGTGAAGGGAGTTGGCGCTTTGGGCTTTGAAGGCGGTTAGCAGGGCTCTCAAAATCCAGTCCTGTAGGACCACAACACTGCGCAACTTTGTATTTTCACATTTTCACAAAATCCACCTTTACTGGCAGTGTGTGTGTGTGTGTGTGTGTGTGTGTGTGTGTGTGTGTGTGTGTGAGGAAAGGAGGGAGTTAAAATCATGCAACTATGTTAATGGTCATTAATACATAAACATTTGCTCAATTACCAAAACTAATAAATAGCCTTAACAGCCTATATTGCTAAATGATCTCCCCTAATTTCACCCTGAGTGTCTTAAAATAAAATACATCAAAAACTTGACTTTACTTTACTTTACTTTCACCACATTTTTTGGTAAGAAATATTTAAAAATGTAAAAAATATTTTAATAAATACAGCAATAAAATTAAAAAGTCTGATAAAGTCAAACTGATTTGTGTTTATTTACATTTGCTTTTAGACCTTTTAAGGCTGTGGTCAATTGGTCGTGGTGGGAAGCAGTTTGACCAATGGCCGATGTAGAGCTGGTACATGTCGAACAATGGTGGTGGTGAGAAGGCGGGATTTAAACAGACTGACCATGTGGCGACTGTAGAATCAAATACTGATGTGAAATCAATGTGAAATCACTGACATTTTACACAGTTTTAGAGCAAACTGACTAATTTCAAATCCAAGGTTGTGTCCAACCTGGACACATTTGTCAAATCCCAAAAAGAGAACATGTCCCGGAAAAAGAGGACATATGGTCACTCTGTATGGATTATTCCAGAAACTAGAAAAAATTCTGCTGTTTTGACATATTTCCTTTCATAAAATGCATGTGCTTCTACAGGCTGTTTCTGCACAATCCTGCCAGATCAATCACGTGTCCAGCCGCCCCACAAACCTGAGCAATTTACCTGCACCTGTCCATTTACTAAACTCAACCTTCACACTTGTCGCAGTTTTACAGCCATTTCACACTATTGTGTCTGACAGACAGTGCAGAATCGTGGTATAGTGGCTCTCTGTAGGTGGACTGGACCATACCCTGTCTTCACTGGAGTAAGCTGGGTATTTTGCTAACTAACAGGCTCTAGTAATGATTAATATCAGGTTTAAATCTTTAGTGAAGGAGAAGTTCAACATCCAAAGTGAACACTTATCTTAGCAGGACTAAAATGTAAGCAAAAGCTACTATAAAAGGGAAATTAAAAAGGTGTTGTGTATTTAGAAAAAGTCCAACATGTAGGCTCACAATATACTGAGATATCCAAGCTGTACAAAGCCACACTCCTTTTGTGCCTCTACTGAGAGCAGTGGCCATTATTATCCAAAGTCAACACCCTAAAATGAACTACAGGCCAAACACATCATACGAGACTGAAAGCGTTATTAGTTGTCTTTCAAAGAGGACCATATTAAACTGGGCCATATTACAATAGCAAAAAAGGTTCTATTTAATGTGCATTGGCCAAAACTAATCATTTGTATGTATTGTCATGCTCAGTGCTGGCTGGACCTTTAAAGGTGTTCCTGGAGCATGCAAATTTTACTGATTGTATTTTCATTTTTGTTCATTTGTTCATTTTCTCCAGCATTTAAACACAGTAGCTGCTGAAGCGGATTAATAGACCAGTAGAAATGTTCTAAATGACCTGGAATAAACTCTTATTTTACACTGACTTCCATTCAAAGTTAAAGACATTTTTGCCTTCTGGAGACGTTTTTCATTGGACGTTGTTTTTTAGCACTATGTATATACATATGTGTAAGGACATTGTCAACATCATGAAATCTGTTTAGCATTTTTTTTAGCATTTTTTCTACTTTACTGAGCACTGAGATCTACCAATAAACTTACAAATGACAATTATATTTATATCTGATATATATTTGCACATGGCAGCTAGTCTTACAAATAGGTAGTTTTTAAATCTTAATAAGTATGATATATTTGATCTGGTTTCTCTATTTGCTCCAGAAGAATCCCATTATACTTTTAAAACACCAGATAAATGCAGTTTTGCTATTGAAAGCTCAATATAACTGCACTCAGTCACTGCTTATGTCATTCATCAGCTGTTTTATGTGATTCTTAACATTTTAAGTTTACCCTGCTGTTGGGAACTGCAATGTTTCACAAACAGATAAAGTGGGCATTTAAATAATCAACCAGAAAAGTGGAGGCGGACGAGAATGCGGGTACACAAAAAACAGACAACAAGAACCAGAAAAAACACTGGGAAACTAACACAAATACAAACACACAGGAACCAATCAAGCTAAGCTAAGCTAAGCTAAGCTAACAAAAGAAACCAAGACCAAACAGACCAAGCAACCAAACTGTGAGCTACCACAAACGCACACGTACAAGACCAGACAAAGAAACACTGGCACCAAAGAACTGCTTATACACAGACCAACAAGCAACACCTGAGACTAACAAGAGGGCAGGGCTACAAAGGAGGCACAGGTGGGAACACTAATGACAAGGCGGTGCTAGGGTGGATACAAGGAACAGAAACAGAGCCCTGTGCTGATGTGCAGATGGCAGGGCAAAACAGAGACACAGACCAGGAAGGGAAAACTCAAGGTAAAGACAAAGACACCCGCCACACAAAGTAAGTGAGACGAAGGCCGATCGCTGCAGCTGGGAGCAGCAGTGAAGATGGTGTCCTTCGCAATTTGACTTGGACAAGCTCACATCAGAGCACTGTGTAACAGCAGTCATATGTCAGCATGACGCAGCTTATATCCAGCCTTCGTCCATTACTGTGACATGTATTGCATGTCGTACAGTTTAATAAATGATACCCTGCTCTAGAAATGGTTCTGCAGAGTGGTTTGGCTACTGTAATATTTGAAAGCAAATGCAACTTGAGCTCAATTTCGTTGTACATAGTGCAATGACAACAAAAGTATCTTATCTTATCTTATCTTATAACATTAAAACCACCTGTCTAATATTGTTTAGGCATCATGTGGTATCTAGCACCATGGCATTAGCAGCAGATCCTTTGGACAGTAGGTACTGACCACTGCATACCAAGAACACCCCACAAAACATGCCTGATGTTTTGGAGATGCTCTGACCCAGTCGTCTAAATGTCACAGTCTTGTCCAACACATGTCTTTGAACACATCACCTTCAAGAACTCACTGTTCACTTGCTGCCTAATATATCCACCCCTTTACAAACATCACTGTAGATGAAGGTAATCAATGCTTTTCACTTCACCTGTCTAGGTTTTAATGTTATGGTTGATCGTTGTTTACGTTGACCCAGAGATTGATATGAAGATTATAGCTGCTTTTTTAAACCCTCGCGTACACACCAAACTCTCACATACACACCAAAAGGTATTTTCTGAAGTCAGTGATGTGTCCATACTAGGTATAGAAAATGGAGGTTGGTGTTGTGTAGTGAGGAACACACTACACCAAGTGTAAGACAACAAGACAACAGTATTATTAGTTAAAATCAGCAGATTTACCTGCATCACTGCTTTGCCCGGTTGCCACAATTTCACAGTGGTGTTTACTAGAGCTGGGCAGTATGGTGATATTTTATCAGATCGTGATAATTTTGTTACTGTGATAACAATATGCTTTTCTAAGCATATGAAGGATACTGTTAGTGCTTAATAATAATAATAATAATAATAATAATAATAATAATTAGACTATAATTAATAATAATAATTAGACTGGATTAATTAGATGAAGAGCAGCAGATGCTCAGTAAAAATCACTGTATTCAGTACAGGAGAGTCTCTGAATAGTAGTTTATAAGAATCTGTAGCTACTGATACTAATCACTAATCAATGTCTGTGATTATATATATCATGATAAATATCCTGTATCATGAAAAATGTCTTTACATATTGTGATATAGTACTTTAACCAATTCACCCAGCTCTACTTCAAATATTGTGATATAGTATTTTTACAGTATCGTCCAGCCCTATCTTTAAATATTGTGATAAACTATTTTTACTGTATTGTCCAGCTCTATCTTTAAATATCGTGATTACAGTATTTTTACCATTTCACCCAGCTCTACTTTAAATATCATGATATAGTATTATTGTCTATATTGTCCAGCCCTCTCTTTAAATATAGTAATATAGTATGTCACCCAGCTTTATTGTTTACCTCTGAAAGCTTAAATGTTAGCCTATCCACAAATCTACTACAGTGTCCTGTTCACAGTGCCTCTTCTGTCTGCCCTGGAATCTCATGTGAATATGAATGGGAACGAATATATACTCATTACTGTCAAAAGCAAAAATCTTATCCCAATCCCAATCCATTTTGTTTTTCACTTTTTGACATAATGTGAATCTGACAGTTGTTCTTTATTTTGTGGCAAATGTTCTTGACCAATGGGTCAACATAAATGTTCTAAAATGACTCATATATGTTTGCATTGACCTCCATTGAAAGTTAAGAAGGGGTTTTCCAACTCTTGTAAAGTTACCATTTCTGAGATACAAGATTTGTGCTGGTGATGATTTGAGACAGGAGCAGACATTTGAACACCACAACCTTTTGCCAAACTGATAGATTGGCCAGAAATCAAATTTACACAATTTTAGAGGTTACTTCAACATCTTGACCCCAAGCAAGCAAATGATGATGTAGACATGCAGATCATGTTTTTTAGAGCTAATTAGTGCCAATAACCTTCAAGGAAACTTCTGAGATTAGCTACATTAGCTTTGTAGTGGACAGAAGTAAATGTCAGACACTGACCATGTCTTGGTTGATCTGCTACATTTTGGATAAGCTGAAAATTGTGTAAATTAGTTTTTTTTGCAAGATTATTAAGATTTTTTACGCCTCTGCCCTCAGAGCACCACTGTCACACCCTTGAGCAACTCGCTTAACCCCCTGCATGTTGGTGAATAAAAATATTCTCAAGACACGCTGCCTTGCCTGCTGTCCTTAAAGTAGCCTTGCCGCAGTGATTAATGAACCTGAGAGAAGAACCGTGGAGAAAAGAGACTTAACGCTGGACAGCTGAATCTCTAATTGTTCTGAGCTGCTGACCAGGCTGTGCAAGCTCAACTGAAAAAGAACGAGGTTTCAGAACCATCACTGCCCACTTCATCAGAAATGCCTAGCTTGTACTTCCACTGACTGCCCACCTAATGAGCTCGGCTATATAGATGTACAGTTGGAGATGGTAGCAGATCTGTTACTGCACAGTTTATCAGCTTTCTCCTGCATTCATCACTGGTCAGTTTCTGACTGCAGGACTTCTGCTGTCCAGATATTATTTGGGTGGTGGATCATTATCAGCACAGCTGTGACACTGAAACTGTTCCCAGTTCCTTTAAAACAAGTCACTTTCTATGCATGTGTGTGTGTGTGTATGTGTGTAGTGGTACACACTCTGGTCTGATATATGTGTTTGTTGGTCTACTGGTGTGTAGTAACTGGTTTATAGTGGGTGAATGTGCTGTAATTGGGTTTCTATAGCGTGTGTGTGTATTAGCATTAGTCGGTTCTGAATGGGTTCTTCAGTGCTGGTTTATAAAAACGCTGGTTCTCCCGCTGGTAAAACAGAGCGTTTCAGTGAGAGTTTTATAAAGGGTCATATATTATGGTCTGTTTTCATGTTCCACTGTAAAATAGCTCCACACTGCAGACTCTCAACTCCTTTATTTACCTTCTGAGAACATCTGCACTGCTGCCGACTGGGCGATAATGTCCGCTAATGATGCCTTGAGCACACCAGACGGTGCTCTGACCACCGTTGTTAAAAGACTTGGAAGTGGGTTGGAATTAGAAAAAAGCCAATATCCAATCTGTTGAAATATGTCTGGACTGACATTCCCAGTGGGTGTATGTTTTGCTGTCTCAATGAGCAGATTTGTGAAAAGAGGAGATAATTACATGTTTACTGACGGTTAAGCTGCTAAGAGTGTTGAGCTGGTAGGTACTAAGTGAATGATTAGTAAATATTGGGAGATGGACTATGAACTTTAGATATGAACTTTCAGACATATCTAGGGATTCAGAGCAAACAAAGGGCACTCAAGAGACAACCTGTGACACCTGGGGAGGGGAATGAGAGGACAGGGCTACAATGTAGTTACAGGTGGCAACATTAAAGGCTGGGTGGGGCTAAGGCAAAGACAAAGACCAATACCGAGCCATGTGCAGTATTGCACATGACAGACTGAAAAAAAAAAACTGACACAAAGACCAGGTTCGACATGGGAGCAAGGTGTGGCCACACATTACATTATTTTACTTAAGCCAGACATTGGAGAAAAGAAGACAGTGACCCTTAGTTTCATGGCGAGTGCATTTGGAAAGCATCTTATTTTGTAAGATTTTGTAAAATGCTTGCTAAGAGAAGAACAAATAAGCCTAATAAACTGGCTAGAGGTGTCCGAATTTTTCTCAGTGTAGTTTCGAGACCTTTGGCTTGAATACGACAGAGCTCGGACAGAGAAGCTTTAAGATAAGAGATAAGATAAGATAATCCTTTATTAGTCCCGCAGTGGGGAAATTCTCAGTGTCACAGCAGAAGGGGATAGCAAGACACTTAGTTACAAAAAAATGTAGATAAATAATTTACACGATATACACAATATAAATAAGAATTTAAAAAAATAGCAATAACTATTATTTACAGCAAATGACTCTTAATTGCACATGGGGGGGATATTGCACATAGTATAATAGAGAAAATAATAGAGAAAGCGCTTCAACAACTTTTTAAGAGAGAAATGAGATGAAAAAATGAGAGATAGTTGTGAGATTAATTCATATTTCAGCATAAATAAAGTGTAATCTACTCTCTGAGCTCCACAGTAGTGTCGCTGTGTTCACATCGCTAAGTAAAACCGCTGATACGTCACTAGGCCCTGTTGCATGATTGCAACGTTTCTCTGAAAGGAACTGCGGGGTGCACCAAGCAAGGAGTACCTTTAGTAGTGCAGAGATTGTTGTGAAGTTGTGAAATGTACTCAGGTAAAAGCTGCTCTGATAAGATGCCTGAAAGAGGTGATATTTTCTAGGAAAATGAAGAATAACGTAGGCTCCCGAGTGGCGCAGCTGTCTAAGTGCTGACCTGCTCATCAAAACATAAGAGATTTAATGCTGCCAGGAGACCCAGAGTGAAGAAATGGCCTTGCAATTTCTGGGTGTGTACAATTGGCCTTGAACCCCCCCCACCACCACCACCACCAATCAGGTAGCATGAAGCTAGCCAGTGTGGCCCTCTGTTAATTGATGTGACTGGTGTGTTTAGCTATCCAGGGACACTGCATTAGCTGTAGTTGGAAAAGATATGGTGGAGCTTCATGCAACCCAGAGGAAGTACATGCTGATGTTCCCATTTCCTCCTCATAGGGCATTGTATGACGAGGGAGTTCTTACTAGTGGGTGAGAAGTGTAAATGACTAAATTAGGGAGAAACTAACAGGTGTTTTTCTCATGCGTTAAACAGTATTTACTGTCACCATCCAGTAGATGGTTCTTAATAACAATCTCCTCCTTTCACGTGCTTTTCAAAACTCCAATAAGTGCACATGCAGCGAGGTGAAAGTGCAGAAGAGTGATGGCCACCCTTTGACCTCATTAAAGTTGATAAAGTTTGTTGTCTATGTTGAAAATCACCACACTTACCTTTCACACCAGATTAACGACAGTGCAGAACATTAGAAAATCTGCTTCTACATTTATACGACGCCTAAGGACTTAAAGGACTTAAAGGGTTTTCGCTCTCTCTTTTAAAATGATGTGAATGTTGGTGATAGCGTCTAAATGTGTAGACTAGCGGACTGGCAGAAAACTAAAAATAGAAAAATGTATCTTTAACCTTAAGCTTAAAGCAAACCTGAGCAAAACACAAGAGGTGTGTGTGTTTAAACCTGTTAGTGTTGGGTAGGCCAGTGTGTTTGGAATAGGGCTCGAACCCTAGTTGCGATGGAGATGGTGTCACCAGGGGTGTGATGTACACATCGAGCACTGCATGATGAGGAATTTGATTTCCAGCGTGATTCAGCAGTCGCACGCAGAGCGGAGGTCCCTGAGTAAACTAATGGAGCTCACCGCCGCGCTCTGTCCGAAATCCAAGCACATATCGCCGCCGTCGCAGGAAAAAAAGCTCATAACTCTGCTGCTGACAGGCTTTGTTCCTTTATTTATTTGTTTGTTTCTGCAGACGGTAAACAGAAAGCTCGCTGGGCTTTTCTGCAACTTGAAAAGAAATGTCTCGTTTAAACAACATTTCGTGATGAATGGCTCAAATCTGCGTGAAACACAAAATGCATTTTTCTTCTCTCCTGAAAAAGCTGTTTGGATTGATTTTTGTGTGATTATTATTCCTCATTCAGTGCTGTGCATGCTAGCTCAATGAGAACAATGAATTTGTGCAGCTTTCAATTTCTGCCATTTATTAAAGCAGATGGAGCCCACAATAAGAATACAGACGTGTCGGTGTAAGTCACCGCAGGGCATGCAGTCGAAAATACTGATAGCATTCTGGTTTAACTGAGGGCAACAGTGTATTTTTGCTGTTTAATCTGATCTTCTCCATGAAAGATGTGATTTCTCGGGGCTGTAACTACTTCTCAGGTTGTTACAAACTACCAAGAAGACACATTTTTGGAAATGAAAGTCACAGTGGAGATGGACTTCTTATTTAAAAAGGAGAGTCTGTAACCACCGT
Organism: Salminus brasiliensis; assembly: GCF_030463535.1. Classification (NCBI taxonomy): domain Eukaryota; kingdom Metazoa; phylum Chordata; class Actinopteri; order Characiformes; family Bryconidae; genus Salminus; species Salminus brasiliensis. Next base: position 8,826,593 of record NC_132899.1, on the reverse strand, counting down.
CTTTAGTTGTAACAATGAAATTTTTTATTTCAATCAAAAGAACAGTGTGGAGAGAGTCTGCCAATTCTGAGTGCCCCTCGATCTTTCTCTCCTTCGACATAGGAATACCTTGAGTTTTTATACCCTACTTCACATCATATTCTGTTGGATTGTTCCCATATGTGGAATGTTTGCATTTCAGGAACACTCATTAGCCCCCACCATTACATACGTGGTCCACAGACACATCTGGACCACGTTTAAATCACTGTCATGTCCACCCAAAGGGATGTCCAAATCTAAACAGCATCTTATGTTTGTTCGATTCATGTATAGTTTTCACATTTGGTCAGGAAACGGGACCCCCTTTCTTTACTACATCTACCCCGTGTGGCTTACCATATCATTCCTCAACTCCATACCATTCCTTCAGGCCTATGAACATCTGCATAGCCAATAAATACACTACCACAGTACAGTAAATAAATTAATCGAGTACTTATCAATCGTTCGGCCATTCTGAACGTGCAGCATAGAGCTTCTTTTATTTTGTATTAGAAAACACAGAAGATTATGTCTTACACAACCATGCAGACCTGTTACTCATCTGATTTATGGGATTTAGGGAGTCAAAGGGGACGAAGACAAAGTGAGACAGTTTGGTCAGTTTAATAAGGTAAACATTGACAATTAAGCCATTAAAATGACATCATAATGGTTATTAGTATTAGTATTAGTACAGTTATTAGTAACTGTATTGTTCTTGTCCAATGAAAAACTTCCACAAAACAGCAACTTTACAGGAGGAGGAAAAAACCTTTTTTGGAGCATTTCTATTGGTACATTCATTCAGAATTATTTATACACTGTGCAGAGCAGCTACAGGGTTCAAAGGATGGAGGAAACCCAACATTCAAACAGAGCTGTGCTTCTCAACCTTGGTCTCGTTTTAGCGGATGCCCTGCTTTAACACACTCCTGCAGGTCTGAATAGGCTTGTTAATGAGCTGATTAGTGTAGTCAGGTGTGTTGGGAGCAGGGAAAGCACTAAACTGTGCAGGGTAAGGTGCCTCCAGGACCAGGGTTGAGAAACACTGATTAAGAGCATAGCTTACTAGCGCTAGCTTTCCCACGCAGCACAGAAACACTTGAGTGTTATGGAGCACCAGAAGACCTGCGTCTGTGGTCGAAGGCGATACATTTATTTATTTAAACATCCACCCAAGTATAACACAAAGTAAAGAAAGATGGCTTCCCCTATTGCTTCATAGAAAATAAAGTGGATAGGATTAAGGATGTGCAGTCAGTTTTTTTTTCAGATTTCTGTAATCGTAGGACTTAACTGTAAGAGTTAATGTGGAGTAGTGTGACAGTGGTTAAACAGAAGAAGAAAGAAACAATGTACAAGAAAAAAAAAATCTAAATTAATATGGGGCTGTATACTTATTTACATATAATTTTTAGGTGATAATACTGTTAATAAAAAGTGTGAAGAAGCGAGAATGTTAAGTTACAAAAAAATGGACAGCACATAAAGGAGTACGAAAATATGTATGTAAGAATGTATAATGAGTAATGAGTGTATATATATATATCGATAACAGGGTTGTGGGTTCGATTCCTGGGCTCGGCAAGCTGCCACTGCCTTGAGCAAGGCCCTTTACCCTCTCTGCTCCCCGGGCCCTGGAGTTGGCTGCCCACCGCTCCGGGTGTGTGTTTACTCACTGCCCCTAGTTCACTAGTGTGTGTGTGTTCACTACCACAGATGGGTTAAATGCGGAGGACACATTTCACTGTACAGTGACAAATACGTGCACCTTTACCTTTTTAAATATATATAGAATATATATATATTTCTGAATCTCATCTGTAATCAATTAAAGTAACTATCTATAATATCTAGCTAACTTCAGCTAGAGTAGTTAACATAGCTAGCTTTAGATAAACACGTCAGCTAGAGTTTGGTTTCATAACAAAAAATGCAAACAAAAATGTATTTAGTATTTACCACCTGAGCCTAACAGCTATTTCAGCATGAGCTCACGCTGTTCTACAGAGACCTTAAACTAGAACTCTACTAAAACTGCAGAGCGTTTCATCCTGAAATGTTATATTGCATCCATCTGTGAAAACAGCGCCCTGACCTGAGATTAATGACAGGGTCCCTGCATGCTGCGGTTCTTTAATGATAGGCTCTGCTGTCGGAGTTGAATAGTTTGGCAGTGACTGAGTTTCCATTAGAAACCGAAATGCAGGATGAGAGAAAGTGCATCTGAGGCGAGCGAGGGAGCGGAGAACGGACAATCAAACTCAGCTCTGTCATATTTCGTATTTCCACCTCACACGTGTTCAGGCCAGTGGAGCAGTGAAACACCTGCTTAGAGTCGTTACATAACGAGCCTAAACTGAGATGATTGAGCGAGTGGGTAAAACTGATTGTGGGTTAGTGGAGGTTGGAATAGAGGTGTACCTGTCTGTGCATCTGTTAAAGCCCCTATTAAGAAGCTGCTGAAAGATGCTGCAGCTGGCCTGCCAACTGCAATAATACCCAAGTGCTGGTACTTCTGCTGTAATACACTCGAGTCCAAAAGTATCCAGACACCACTTTAATTAGTACATTCAGTTGCTTTAAGGTGCACTCGCCTCCACAGGCATTCAATTGCACACACATGCATTATATGATCATTATAAAAAAGCATTGACCAATAGATCAGGACAGTCTGGAGTCTCTGCATGTAAGCCTAAGGACATACATATACACATATAGCCACATATGGCAACAACCATCTGGGATACCATAGCAGTCATATAGTAGCAAATACCCAGCAATCACCTGGGATATTAAAAAAACACCATGGAAACCAGTTGGCAAACCCCAGAGCAACCGACTAGCAACAGTATAACGTCCATGTACCAAACACTAAGCAACACAATAGTAACTACCTGGGAGATCATGGCAACACCATAGAAACCACCCAGCAACACCACACACCACAATCTACAGCTACCTAGCAACTCTATAGTATCCACTTGGGATACCATAGCAACTGCGTAGCAACCACCTAGCAACTCTATAGTGACCACTTGGGATACCATAGCAACTGCGTTACAACCACCTAGCAATTCTATAGTGATCACTTGGGATACCATAGCAACTGCGTAGCAACCACCCTTATAACAACATATATATATTTGAGAATTTCCCCACTGTGGGACTAATAAAGGATACCTGGGATACCATGGCATGCACCTAGCAACACCATACCCTAGCAACAGCCTAGCAACTGCCCTGGAAGTGAGAACCAACCATTCTGTGTTCATTTGCTTAATGGCCTCAGTACTCCAATCCCATTCACAAAACTACTATCACCAGTGTGCATCGTCTGGACACCCTTTTACTGACTGACCGGCCCTCAGTCACTTTCAGAAACTATTTGTGAATGAAAATCAATTAGTGGACATTTGTGAGCTTCCTTTATGGCCATTATCTCTAACACTGCTACACACTTACCGCTGTGCATTATAAAAGAGACAATCTTTGCAAGATCAATTTTGCTGCGCGTGTGTTTGCATGATTTTGCATAATTTGGAATGCATTTGAAAAGTGTGGTGTGTGTTAACTGTGTAATAATCAAAACACATAAAACAGGGTAAATCTGTGTCTCCTGTAAACCTGGTGGTTGTGATGGGTTGAGTGGTGCATCTGGGTCTAAGAACATTTTATCTGTTTGCCAAAATTATATGTTGTATTAATTTGAAAGCCCAGTCATGGTGTTATTTTTTGAGCGCTCAGGCTGATGTAGGCGTTTATTTTCCCATGCTTCTTGTTGCAGAGAAGCATTATCATGTTTGATTCTCTCATTTAGAGCTGATGTCTTTATGTAAGTAATGTGGTTGTACTGAGCCTGTGACTAAATGCTGTTATTTATTCAGAAGCTCATAATTTGTTTAAAACGATTGGGTACAGCATGGCTTCTTTTCAAATGTGCATTTATAGATGTTGTTTTAAGTTTGTACGAGAGAAAAACAACAGATTCATGTTAATCGAAGTGTCTTTCTTATGAAAAGATTATCTACAGTGCTGTGAAAAAGCATTTGCCACCTCTCAGTTTCTTCTATTTTTGCATATTGGTCGCATTTAGATGTTTTAGAATATCCGGCCAATTTTATTATATGACCAGGACAATACAAGTGAACTCACAATGTAGCTTTTGGCCCACTCTTCTTTGAGGAATTATTTTAATGTGGCTACATTTTAGAGTTTTTGAGCATGAGCTGTCCGTTTAAGGTCTTGCCACAAGACACTTTAGAGGAAGTGCAGCCTCTAGCGGAAACCAAGCAAAAACTACAACAATGATTACCTCAATCTACACCTATCAATCCTAATCTTAATCAGGTTAACCTACACTTTAATTTACACCATAGTCTACACCTAATCCTAATCTTAATCAGGTTAACCTACACTTTAATTTACACCATAGTTTACACCTAATCCTAATCTTAATCAGGTTAACCTTCACCTTAATTTACACCATAGTCTACACCTAATCCTAATCTTAATCAGGTTAACCTTCACCTTAATTTACACCATAGTCTAATCTTGACCTAACCTAAACCTAACCTTAACCTACACTTTACACCTAAACCTAACCCAGACCATACCTTAACCAACACCTTAATCTACACTTAAACCTATTATTAACTAAACCTACACCTTACTCTACACCTTATTCTAAACCATAATGAAATGAGGAATCCTTACTGATTCTCCGTTAATTCTCCAAAAGTCCCCAAAAGTTCATAAACAGCAGGATTTTCTCCACTATTGTCATCCAGTGCTGTTTTCCTGGAGTACGACAGGCATGCTGTGTGTGTTTGTGTGTATTTTGCTCTACAGCCCTACTTGTGCAATGAACTTGTTTTTTGGCAAATGTGAGATGAGCCTTTGTGCTCTGTTTGGTCAGCAGTGTTTGGCGTCTTGCAACTCTCCCATGGATGTCGTTTTTGCTTAGTGCCTTTCTTTTTGTGGGGTTGTGTACAGTGACCTTAACTGAGGAAAGTAAGGCCTGCACTTCTTTAGATGTTCGACTGGGGTGTTTTGGGAGCCTCTGGATGAGTCTTTGATACGCTCTTGGTGAACTTTGGTATGCCAGCAACTCCTGGGAAGGTTCACCCCTGTTCCAAGTGTTCTCCATTTGTGGATAATGGTTCTCACTGTGGTTCACTGGGGTCCCAAAACCTTAGCCATGTCCTTTAGATTTGGCTTTGATACTTTTTAAAACGTGGCATCATGTGCTGCTAGCCGTCTAGTCAGGTTCTAGCCAGTGATTTTTACATTTAACAGGTCTGGAAGTAATGATACCTGGGCGTGGCTAGTGAAAATGAACCTAGTTGTCATTGAATTTGGTAACTGGTTGATTTAGCAGCTAAGGGGACAATTCCTTTTCTCCATGATAATTCCTTTTCTCTGTGATATAGGTTTTAACTCATTTTTATCTTCAATAAATGGAACAATAATTTAAAAGCTATATAGTCTGTTCACAGACATCATGCCATTGGGCTTAAATGCATGGGCTTTGGCTTTATTCTTTATTCTATATTAAGGTAGCTCTGTCAATAATAATTTGCATGTATGATATTGTTGGACTTGGAATAAACCTTATAAGCTTATGTTATATTGAAAACTGATAATGAAAACATTTTGAAAGGATAGGTGTCCCCAAACCTTTATCAACACAGTGCATGTTGTGTAATGATGTTACTGTATTTATTGTAACCTAGATTAAAGAACTGTGTACAGTTTATGGACAGTTCAACATTCTCATTTCTCTGTTGTATCCTGTCTGATCCCCATTCTGTTTTGTTGTCCAGGCCCAATGTGTGTTGGTGAGGATGGCGTGTGTGGGGGCTGACCGGACACTGGGCTACACTGCGATGTGACTGCAGCAGTGTTATCCTCTACACTCTGGGTAAGTCCTGCGAATTCTTCTTTTTTCTCTGCTTCTCAGTGGAAATGGGTGTAGTGTAACTAAGAAAATGGACTTTGCTAAACCAAGGAAACATACTTAGCTTTACCTTGCAAATGGGTGTGGCTTAACCATGGAAATAGATGTAGCTTCACTGGTGAAATGGACCTACTGTAGCCTTTCCAGGTTAACCATGGAAATGGACATTGCTTTATCATGGAAAGGGAAGTAGTTCCATGGTGGAAATGGGTGTAGCTCAACAATAGAAATGAGTGTAGAGTAACCATAGCAATGAATGTCGCTTCACCATGGATATTGATGCAAGTTTACTATGAAACTTCGCATAGCTTAGCTTAGCACTGGATATAGCTTAACTATGGAAACAAACTTAACTTATCCATGAAAATGAGGGTAGAATAACCATGGCGATGGATATAGCTTAAGCATGGAAACGGGCATAACTTATCTATGAAAATGAGGGTAGAATAACCCTGGCGATGGATATAGCTTAACCATGGAAACGGGAATAAGTTATTTATGAAAATGAGGGTAGAATAACCATGGCGATGGATATAGCTTAACCATGGAAACGGGAATAAGTTATTTATGAAAATGAGGGTAGAATAACCATGGCGATGGATATAACTTAACCATGGAAATGGGCATACCTTATCCATGAAAATGAGGTTACAGTAACCATGGTAATATATGTAGCTTAGCTATGACAATGGATGTAGCTCAGCTATGGAAACGAGTGGAGAGTGACCATGGCAATAGATGTAGCTTAACCATGGAAATTAAAATAGACCCACGTTTTAATTCTGTTTGTACTGCCTGAATTACGAGAGCTAGGCAGTAAGAGTAGATCTGGCTGGTTTTAGATATTTCTCCCACAACATTTAGCAAACTTTGAAAGTGCACTGTAAAACATCATTTGTTGATTTAACGTAAATTCAAATTTCATAAACTTTCTTAACTTATTATTTAGTGTTCACTAACATCAATTGGTTATCAGTCAGATTACTTACATTGTGTTAAAACATACACAAATACACTGGGTTGTCTATGCTCTCTGTTTTTCTTCCTCCTCATCTGAACAAAATAACCGTAGGCACTAATGCCCAATCCGGTTTTAGGATCTAAGATCAGCCTGTATGACCAGGTCCAACAGAATTTAGCCTCCATATTTTACCCATCCACTGCAGTGAACACCCATACAGCAGTAAGCAGCTGCCTCGGACGCCTGGTCAGGAATTGGGACTTGCTTAAAGGCACCTTAGCTGTGCCAGTCCAGGAGATTGAACCATTGTCCTTCCAGTCCCAAGCCAACTTCTCAAACCATTAGTCCATGGCTGCCTCACTAGTCCTGACCGGAATCACACCTCTGCTGCCTCGTGTTGAAAATAAAGGCGTTGGTTGCTGCTGGACACTGTATTCAAGGGTGCATATCCAAGATTCCCTGGTAGACATTAAACACTTGTAATAGTAAAAAAAATTAAACCTAGAGAAACTAAACCTGATTGTGAAACAAAAATGAAATCAAACTGTTGTTGGAACTCTTTCGGCCTAAAAAAAAACTCACTCGTCCTGTGGTTATTGCCGTCCAGATGTAAGAGTTTTACCACTGGGGAGATGTGTAAAGCTTTGACTATCCAACTTTTTCTGTCTGAATAAGTGAAGGAAGAGCGAAATGTAAAGAATATATTTTCAATTATTTATAAGTTCAATCCTGGTCATGTTGCCAGCCATTGACAGCCAGGGCCCCAAGTAAGCACAATTGACCTTGCTCTCCTCATCACTCCAGTGCAATGCTGGCCCGCACTGGCTTTTGCTGGCCGATGTATCAGAGCCAGGGACACTGCGCTTTTTCCTCCCAGCGTGTTGATTGCCTGGAGACAGTGCATCAGCAGCAGTTTGGAAAAAGAGGCGATGGCTGGCTGTGCACATGTCAGAGGATGGCGTGTGTCGGCCTTCACCCTCCCAGTGTCAGCATTGCATGTGATAGGGGGAGAATATGTATGGTTTGGGTAACTGACGATCCAAATTGGGGGAAAATGGGTAAAAATCTAAAATGAAACTTGAAAAAAAATTTACATAAATAAATAAAAATGGATGAAACATTACATAACTTTACACACTTATTTAAAATAGACTGTGAAGCTGAAATAAGTATAAAATAGTAAAGATAAAGTATCTTGTGAAAACGACTCGGATGAGCACAGTTTTTTCACAGGGTTACTTACTTAAATCTGATGGTATAAATGTACTGTGTTGCTTCCCAATTTTGGATGTACCTCATTGCCCAGCCCTGTCCCAGCCTTCAATGCCAGCACACTGACCCTCCTAACATCACCCCTTTTTAAACACCCTCATCTGCACACACACTTACACACATAGACAGGCACTTTATTAAAATCAACCCCTCCACATATTTCTCTTTCTTTTATTCTCCTGATATTTCTTCAGATGTCAGTGCTCTAAACTAACAGGAGCTGAAGTCAATAAGTTGAGTCGGGAGAGGCCCGAGCCGCGGCGGTTCTGTTTAAAATGAGTAGCCGGAGGTGTGCAGCGGAGACGGAGAGATGACACGCTGCGATACGGACGACCTGCTCTCAGACTGCTGCCGCAGGGTCTTGTGTGTGTGTGTGTGTGTGTGTGTGTGTGTGTGTGTATGGAGATGAAAGTTGAGGAATTTGAGTCAGTACTCCGAGTCCTGATGGAAGATTAGGAACTGGGGCAAGGAAGCATGACTGTACAATGCTCTGTCCCAACCAGTGCGCTCTAGAGGGGGTTACAGATACTGAGGTCAGGAAGCATCTGGCAAAAAGCTCCAAATTTCAGTGTTAATAGGTAGTTGCTATAGTGCCATATCAATCACCTGGGACACCAAAGCAACTACTTAGCAACTTCAGTAGCTACCACTTTAGAATACAATAGTAACTACTTAGCAACTGCCTAGCAACCCCATAGTAACCACTTGGAATACAATAGCAGTAGAATAGCAACTTGCACCGTAAAGCAACTTTTTAGCGACAGCTTAGCAACCACCTACTACCCAATAGAAACCACCTGCAATACCAAATCAGTTTCTTAGCAACTGCACAGGAACTACTTTCAATAGCATAGCAAACACCTGGTATACTGTATTAAATACTAAGCAACAGCATAGCAACGTCTTAGCAACCCCATAGTAACCAGCTGAAATACAATGGCAATTGCCTAGCAGCAGCGCAAAAGCCACTTAAAACAGCATAGCAACTGCCTAGCAACTCCCTGGATTCAACCACCTGCATAGCGATTGTCTTCAGGAATTTTTTTTGTTGTTGTTGTTATTATACAATTATTTTATTGTTATTATTATTATTGTTATTATTATTATTATACAACAACAAATATATATAGAAGAAAAGAAAAGAAACAATACAGACATTCTAAATGATCTTTATTTAACTTCTAGCCAATTTACTGTGCCAAGCTCAAGACCAAGAAATGATGGTGCTCCATCCAGTACTTTTGGGGAGTTGGGGATGTGATGGTTTGTGATCATCCAACATCCTGACCTCACTAACTCTTTTGTTTGCTGAATGCAATCAAATCGTCACAGCAATGCTCCAAACCCTAGTGGAATGCCTTCCCTGGACAGTAGAGACAGTTTCTCCAACAAAAGCAGGATCAGCTTGTTTAATACCCTTGTTTTTGGACAGTGAGGAACAGTGAATGAACAAGTGTCCCAATACTTTTGTCCACATAGTGTACGTAACTCTGAACCAGAGCAGTGAAGGTTGTTCTTGGCCGCAGTCTACCTCAGTGGAGTGTTAATTATTCAGGGTTTTGCATTAATGACGCAGTCGACCTAAACTGGGCATTGTTTCGATGGGAATCTCTGACGTGGAAACCCAACAATTACACTTTCTCAGCATTTCTATTTACATATAAAATATTATATACATATTTTCTCTGTCTCTGTGTATGAACATATATGACCCTCTCTTGCACACACATATATACCTTTTCTCATGTCCCTCTCTTTTACCTGCTGTCTATCCAATAAAGGAGGAAGTGACTGTGGTTCATTCATAATAGAGAGTGTCCTTGGTAGCACTGCAGCAGTGTATGCAGGCAGAGAAAGAGAACCAGAGGAGATGCTTTTAATGCTTTTAACACTCCAATGGCTTTATCACTATTTAACATGGAGCTGCTCCTTCAGCTTTCCCAGCATATCTGCCCATGGCAGTGCTCTAACACACACACACACACACACACACACACACACACACACACACACACACACACTATTTTCTCTCTGCATTCCATATAACTTAGCACTCATTATCCTTGTTGATGGCTTGCTTGTTGATTCAAGCACAATATTTTGGAGCTGTTTTGAACGTATTTTTTCCCCCTGCTCAGGTAATGGACACTAATAGCCTCTCAGAGGTGTGTGTAGGGATTGGACAATAACAGCATGGCCTTTCCATCAAAAGCACACTTCATTAATTGCTGCGTGTGTGTTTGATTTAGGGCTGTGCTGAGTGCTAACTGAACTGCAGTAGCACAGATGGGTTTGCTCAATCTATGGATAGCAGCCACACAGTACCAGTTCCTCATGGCATGGATTCCACAAGATGCTGGAAACATTCCTTTGGGATTCTGGTCCATGTTGACATGATTTTGTCACACAATACCTGCAGATTTTTCAGAAGTGCTTTAGCTTTCCTGAATCTCTCCTGTTCTACGACATCCCAAAGGTGTTATGTTGGATTAAGACCACTGAGGAACCCTGGACTCTGGACTCTGGACTCTGTCATGCTCGTGAAACCAGTTTGAGAGACATTTGCCTTCTGACATGATGCAGTATCATGCTGGAAGTAGTCGTTAGAAGATTGCTAAATTGCGGTCGTGAAGGGATGCACATGGTCAGCGTTCATTCTCTACTCATTACTCAGTATGACTGGTGATGACTGGTTGGTATTAACAGCCGCAACATTTAAGGAGTTCCTTATTCGGAGAATACTTGGGCGAATAGCAGAGTGGTCACCATACTGGAAGAGCCTACAAGCCTGGTAGCTACTGTTTTATCCTGACCAGGTCAGCCCACATTAATGTCCTGTTCTGTTCATGTTGCAGCATAGGTGCAGCACTGGTGAGGAAAACAGTGTGGTCTTTCTGTTAGCTAGCTACAATTTTTTTAATGTGTTCATGGTACTGTGGCAATCAATGAGGTTATGTAAGGAAATGGGAGAACAGTCTGACCATCCAAATCAGACTGGGCGACTTTTTATATTTTTTCCCAATTTAGTCAAGATTTCTAAATTCCTCCCAATAGATAGATAGATACACTTCCCCTATGACACAGTGCTACCAGCACTGGGAGGGTCATGTGCTTCACGAAACTGTCACAAAACTGCTGCTAGCAGCTTATGCAGAATCACTTACACAAGTGCTTAATCGTTCACTCAGAATATCCAAAGCTAGTGGCAGTGAATTCAAGATCATTTTGAGCCATGAAACTGCCAGAAATGAGCACCCAATAACCCTAATGACAGCCGAAAGTGCTTGGACAAAAGCACTGACTGCCAGTTCTGTAACATTAGCTAACAGACACCCACCTGTGCTGAGTAATGGGGCATAATGAGGGCCATTCTACCCACCTAGAGAGAAAGAGAGGGGTCAGTTATTCTCTCTGGGACTCCCAGCTGGCTGTGGCACCATGGGGCATTGCAAAAATGTGCAGCCTCCTGATAATAGGCCTTGCGCTTAGATGGCTGCCCCACTCTAAAGCTCAGTTTAGACACTTGTAATTGAAATCTGACTATAAAACTATAAAAATTTATGATTTAAGAAACAAATATAATGTGCCCTGCAGAGATCTCCCAGTATAAAGTACACCAGTGTTCCTGTTAAACCATCTGAGCGTTTGAACAGCTCCATCCAGCTCCATTTGTGGAGCCCCAAACTGCCACGAGGACAATCTCCGCAGTGAGGAATTTCTCGCTTCCGTTACAAAAGAGACAACGATGTTTCACTTTCAATCCATCCTCACAATACCCGAAGCTTTCAGCAGCCAGCGGCCGTGAAATAGTGAAGACGCCCAAAACCCTGTTGGCCTCCAGTCCCATCAGGGCTGTGGCTAATCTGAGGCGAGTGAGGGAGGTCATCTCTCTCTTCTCACTTGCCTCAATACATCTGCAGCCCTCTGCCTTTGTCCCGCTGTAACCCTCAATTCCCACACAGTAATTTTGCTGGTGTGAGAAGGAGAAAGGCTTTTGCCATGACCTCCCAATGCAGACTCCACGATCAATAACCGCTCATATATCATTTATTTGGAAGATAGACCAGGTGAGACCCAAACCCCTCTCTCTTTATGCCGGTTTGTTCTAGTAATGCATCCATTGTTGTACGTCTGGTGTGTGTAGTCACTGTATGTGTAATTACTATTTCTATGTCTTTCAAAATAACAGTCAAGTCTTAAAAAATAGCACATATGGAAGTAGCCCTTACTTTGCCTTGATGCACTTTTACACACTCTTTTCATTCTCTCAGGCACCTCCATGAGGAGCCTCCTGGGACTCTTTTCCCCCAACACGACTGAAGAAGATTTACACATGCTTGAGACCTCTAGGGGGAGCCTGATCATAGTGTGACCAAAAATGGTCACACATTTTGTTATTGAATGAATCATACATCTCAGAGCCATCAATCAACATTTCCATGCAGAATTAGATGTAAATACAAATCTGGCTAACATAATACATACTTCAGCAAGAAGCTAACATTAGCATGCTAACTTGCTACGGCAGCGCTAATGGGCTAACACAAGGGCTAACGTGGTGATTACTCTAACTAATACAGACTGCTCTGGCTGGTAAGATTAACTCAGGCCCACTCTGTCTAAGATGTTTAGATAATGCTATGCTAACTTTAGATAATAGTGTAATATTTAAGATCTTAATCCTTAGGATTTTTATTTAGTTTATTATTTAATCCTAATGCAAAAATGATTGACATTTTTTGTCATCATTGGCTTAGCATATCTTGTGGAGTCCCACAGGGTTCTGTTTTGGGGCCTATGAGACTAGAATGTAGATATCTGAGCAGGTGCATTGCGGTCTACAGGGTTAATGGCGTAGTAGAGTATGCAGTAACTGTCTTTGGGGAGTGAATTCAGGATGGGGACGTGAGATTGGCTTTCACACTGGCTACTGTAGTCTTTCTGTGTTTACTTTTTGGATTAAACAAATAATTAACTCTGAATAAACAGATGATGCAGGCTTTATGCTGCTCGCGAAGGGAAAATAGAGTGACTAGTCAACTTTTTAAAGGAATGACTATCTGGAATATTAGGATCATATCTGGAAAAGGCCAAGCCACATTAAAATGCAAGTGTACAACCACTTTAGGAGGTGGTCTGAGACCCATTTGAGAAAATTAGACATTCCGACAACCTAAACCCCTCCCAGTACAACCAAAACCCCTCCCAGTACAGCCGTATGTGTATATCAGATTTCAGTCCGAACATTTGACTACCGAGTGTAAATGTGATTAAAATCTTAGAAGAATATGCAAAGTGACCAGGTATAAACAGGGTCTCAGGCTCATCACTGATAAAACCGTGTCTCCATAGAGTGTGCTCTTAATAATAGAGGTGCTACAAAACCCATCACAATTTTGGCTTCATAAAGAACCATGTTTGTAATAGAGATGTGCGAGGGTGAAGAACCTTTAACCCCTTAACACCCCAAGGCCTATTATGTGTGATGGTACCCTGCACTGGACTGGTGTCCTGTCCAGGGGGTATTTCTGCCTTGTGCCCAATGATCCCGGGTAGGCTCCAGTTCCACCGTGGAAGCCCTAGTGTCCCTCTCATTTTATGAGAAAGAAAGAGAGTTTTCTATTTTCCCCTCGTGACTGAACATTGTACGGTGTGTTTTAAAGCTTGAAGCTCTTCCAACATCCCCTTCCCTTTTCTTCCGCTCTCTTTCAGCAGTTTCAAGGTCAGAAATACGTGTTTGGCACGGATGGGTGTGTTTTTGTCAGCGCGGTGTCCTGTGTGTGTGCGTGGATTAGTAGTAGACAGAGGATGTGCTTTAAGGACTCCTGAACCTTGAAATTTACACATTGTTTTATATAGTGCACTGTCAGAGTCTACTGGGGGAAAGTAAAGAGTACGTAGTGCACAGTTAGAGATACACTGTGTGCCAGATGTATGAAGCTTTTGCTCTAAGCCTTAAGTTTAAACGCCTAAAATGTATGTGCCATTTTAAATATGCATTTCTCTTCTCCTCTCCTATCCTCTCTTCAGATCTCATCTCATCTCATCTCTCCTCTTCTCACTCTTCTCTTCTCTTCTCTTCTCTTTTCTTCACTTCTAATCTCCTCTCCTTTCCTCTCCTCTCTTCTAATCTCGTCTAATCTCGTCTCTCCTCTCCTTTTCTCTTCTCTTCTCTTCTCTTCTCCTTTCATCTCTTCTCTTCTCTTCTCTTTTCTTCACTTTTAATCTCCTCTCCTTTCCTCTCCTCTCTTCTAATCTCGTCTCTCCTCTTCTTTTCTCTTCTCTTCTCTTCTCCTTTCATCTCTTCTCTTCTCCTTTTATCTCCTTCTCTTCACTTCTCTTCTCTTCTCCTTTCTCATCTCTTCTCTTCTCCTCTCTTCTCTTCTCTTCTCTTCTCTTCTCTTCTCTTCTCTTCTTCTCTCTTCTCTTCTTCTCTCTTCTCTTCACTTCACTTCTCTTCTCTTCTCTTCTCTTTTCATCTCTTTTTTCTCTTCTCTCCTCTCTTCTCTTCTCATCTCTTCTCCTTTCATCTCCTTCTCTTCACTCCTCTCCTCTCTTCTCCTCTCTTCTCTTCTCTTCTCATCTCCTTTCATCTCCTTCTTCTCTTGACTCCTCTCTTCTCTTCTCTTCTCTTCTCATCTCCTTTCATCTCCTTCTTCTCTTGACTCCTCTCTTCTCTTCTCTTCTCTTCTCTTCTCATCTCCTTTCATCTCCTTCTTCTCTTCACTCCTCTCTTCTCTTCTCCTCTCTTCTCTTCTCATCTCCTTCTTCTCTTCTCTTCTCTTCTCCTTTCATCTCTTTCTTCTCTCTTCTCTTCTCTTCTCTCCTATCCTCTCTTCTCTTCTCTTCTCTTCTCCTTTCTCCTCTCCTATCCTCTTCTCTTCTCTTCTCCTTTCATCTCCTTTTTCTCTTTACTTATGTTCTCTTCTCTTCTCCTTTCTCCTCTTCTCTCCTCTTCTCTTCTCTTCTCTCCTCTTCTCTTCTCTCCTCTCCTCTCCTCTTCTTTTCACTTTTTTTCTCCTTTCTCCTCTTATCTTCTTTTTCTTCTCTTCATCTTTCTTCTCTTCTCTTCTCCTGTCCTCTCCTCTCTTTTCTTCACTTTTATCTCCTCCCTTACTTCTCTTCTCTGCAAATCTCACTAGTGAGACCGTACTTGCTAAAGGGTTAACATATAAGTTCTTCATTTTAGATTAGATTTAGGAGAGAAGATTAGATAGATGCTAATCCACGTCTATCATGAAGGAAGTCACCTGGCAGTTTCAAAGGCTATGCTCTTCTCTTCTCCTCTCTTGTCTTCTACTTTCTTCTCTCATTGTCTCTTCTCTTCTCTTTGCTACTCTTCTCTTTTCTTCTCTTCTTTTCTGCTCTTCTCTTTTTCTCTTCTTTTTTTTTAGTTCTCTGCCTGTCTTTGCGGTGATGTTGATCTCTTCAGAATACAGACAGGTGAAAACTCTGGCTTCTAAAATAAACTCTAAATCATATCCTAAATGATGATTCATTGAATAAGTTTTAGCTTGGAGCAAGTTCTGGGTCAGCCAGTAATCTTCGCTCACCTGTTCTGAGAACAGAGTTCAGCACATAAACGTATGAAAGATTTGTCTCTACCTGTTTTAAATGCGTGACAGACAGGGTGCTTTAGAGGCAGCTTCTCCTGGGGAACAAATCTGCAGCTTTTTCCACCCTGCATAGCCACACATTTAACCAAGGCAGAGGATTACAAATGTGTGTGTGTGAGATCAAATATTTATGGCACATCTTGTCCTCCAGTATTACATGAGCAGAGGGACCGGGATGCGAGAGTGTGTGAGAAAACGGTGTGTCTTCACAGATGGGGAGGGCATTAAGAATACGGGATTGGCCTGGTCTTGATAAAATGCTGTTTACAATGCAGACTATTTTTAATGTATGCAGACTGTTTAGAATGCAGGGATGCGCCCTGTGGCTGGGGCGGACTCAGGAGAGTCCAATAGCATGAATTCACACTAAAAAACATAATAAACTGAACTGAACTGACATTACTTTGAGCAGTTCACTGTGATGTGTTGTATTTCTTATATTGGATCAAATCTGAGTTCGGTTTAAAAGCAGAGCAGTGTGTTTTATAGCTGCACACCAGATGAAATGAGCTCTCTGAGAATGTGTGAATTGCTTTCTATAATTCAGAAGCATTGTTTTATGGTTTATGTTTTCAATCTGAACATGAAGCATGAACATGCATGTTCCAGCCAATGACTGTAGCTTGTAGATTCTTGTTCTGATGGAAGCTCTTAATGAGGATTGCTGCGAATGAGATGCAGCAGGATCCATATGCAGGAAAGCATTACTGCAGGAAGCCAAGTGTCAGTGTTGTGATCACAGTCCAAGGCCAGGAGACCAGTAGAGAAATGAACCAATTTGAATAGATTCAGGTTTGTTTTCATTTGTGCGAGAAACACTCTGGTTGACTGAAGGTCTGGGTCAGGCAAGATTCACCAGTCAGGAGAAACTAAGGACATATACGTACACAGTATATGCACAGTACTGTGTATCGTTGTTATTTAAAAACCTTGGATCTGGCAACTATACAACAACAATATATACTAATAACTAATATATGCACACACAGATGCTGTATAGACAAAAGTATTGGGACATCGGCTCATTTGTTGTTTCTTCTGAAATCAAAGGAATTTAAAAAAAGAGTAGATCCAGCTTTTTTTGGACTAACTGTCTCTACTGTCCAGGGAAGAAGGCTTTGTGCTAGATTTTAGAGGAGCATTGCTGTGAGGAATTGATTGCATTCAGTGGCAGAAGCGTTAGTGATGTCAGGATGCTCAAAAAATAAACAAAACGTCTAATCAACGTCTAGCTTCCCAAGTCAATTATTTTGATTTTTCATTACGTTAACACTTGCCCCGCTCTGTGCGTTTATGGACTTTCCCCTTACATACTATACTACCGCGTGTGTAGTCACATGACTCTGCCCCGTCCAGTCTGCTACATGGAAGCAACATGGAGGAAATGATGATTAATTAAAATAATCAATTAATCGTCATCTTGATTTGAGGTCATATCGCCCAACACTGCCTCTAGCCCACGTCTGGCATTAGGCATGAGGCCAATAGGTTCATGTTTAGCTGCTCTAGACAGTGCTATTCTATTGACAAGAGTGTGTGCATAGTAGGGGTGTCCATAAACATTTGCCCGTGTAGTACATATATGTATGTATGGATTGCCTTCTGTTTGTATCGTGCAGTGTGCTGTTCAGGAGGGCTGAACTGAAACACAGTCTATAGCCATAAAACTTTTGTCATCAGTTTACTCCTAAGCACTTGGTGTAATACCTCTGTGTGAGGTAACACTGTGGAAGGAACGCAAGACGATATCTTCAGTAAGCTTCTCTGTAATGGTACACCCCACATCAAACCTCGCTGAGACTTCATTCATAACAACACAGGCCTTAAAGCCCACCAAATAATGTATCAGTCTTATTAATGTGGGGAAATATAGTATAATAAAATCATTTTAACAGCCTCTAATTCCCCAGAAGCATTCCCGTCCACACTGATACAGTGAGGCAGTGAGGCAGTGATCCCTAGTGAACGCAGTGCCTGTGTTTATCAATGTTTCTTTCTCTCGTAACTTTTTCTAGGACATCGTCAGCTCTTTGTACAGTAAGGAACACACACGTCAGTGTAACTATTTGGAACAGCCAGCGATGAGACTGTGTGTGAGAGTGCTGGTCCGTACAGTACTGAGACAGACAGATATGGCTAATGTTGACATGATAGGAGAACAGGACATACTGATCTCCACCCTGCAGAAGGACAAGCCGTCTGTGTATCAAAGGGCTTTCTCTATTGTGGAAAACAGTTGCAGGACAAATGAACACAGCCCAAAACGCAGGACGGGGTCACTGCTAGTCAGAGTCTTTGGTATTTTATTAAAATGGTACTTCATTTGTGTCACTGCAGCATTTTTTCATTGTGTAAAACAATCACTAAGAATGTTGTAGCTGTTCTACAAATGTGTAAATTGTGAAAAATCAGTCTGTTGATCATCAGGATTACAGTTAGACACTTATTAAAGGTTTACTGCATTTTCAGGACTGTAGTTTTTTTTAAATAGTTCAGGCCAGAGGAGGATAGATGGGTCCCCCTTGTGAGTCTTGGTTCCTCCCAAGGTTTCTTCCTCCAGCTCTGAGGGAGTTTTTCCTTGCCACTGTCGCCTGTGGCTGCTCACTGGGGGTCTTAGATTTTTTGTGTCTTTTTATGTTGTGGTATCTTGTCTTTTTACTAATTACTGATTATGTAAAGCTGCTTTGTGACATCAACTGTTGTAAAAAGCTCTATACAAATAAATTTGATTTGATTTGATTAGTTTAGAAGATGGGTAAACACTAGAGATGGTTTACAGGTTTGAATATAAAAAAGTGTGCCAATATCCTTGTTGTTATATAACCTCCTGAAGACTAGTTCTAGGAGCTTTGGAGGGGGGTGACTGGGACTTTTTATTTGCAAACTTGGTGTTTAACCTTCTGGGATCTACAAACGCACCAGCACCTCAGATTTAATAGATCTCGATTTTTCTGTTAATATCGTTGTGATAATACAGAGCAGAAATACGGTTCAAACATTCCCTGAATGTATAGATCCTGTCTTTGGGCCCTCAGAAACTCATCACCTGCCTCTCACCATGTATACACTATTGTGTTCATAAATTCCACTGCTTTTGTGGAGCTGAGACTCTGGTAAAGCCATTTCTAGCACCAACACAATGCATCCACCTGAGTAAATATGTATGTTTTCACAAGAAATATGAAACATTTCTCAAATCTGACTTCAGTTTTTCAGGTTTATGGGCAAAGTATCTGGTCACATGGTGGTCTAGCTCAAATTGGGGCGTTATAGTGAGAGCTGACACTGTTCTGAACATGTGAGTATTATCTTGTATGCGTGTGCCTTTAAAGGCAAGTTTAGGAAAATATGCAAATGCCAGATTATTAAACAATGCAGTTGCAATAGCTTAAATAAGAGGTAGAATGTCTGTTCTTCATGATTCACACCATCACATTTTAGCACTGTGTTTTGCTATTTTTGTTGTTGTTGTTGTTGTTGTTGTTGTTGTTGATACTGATACAGATAATGGCACCTGAGACTAACTTTCTTAAATAAAGTACTCTAACTTTCAGTACCTTCAGTACTTTATCTAAAAGGTGCCGTTGTCAATATATGTTTAGTGCTCAAAGGTCTGTGTAGCTTTACAGACTACAGACAGATGCTCACAGTTAAAATAAGGTAAAATAAGAGGCTTTAATATCAAGGGCTCCAAACAAACCAAAACATCTGAGCACAAATGCAAAGGAAAGGGACTGCCAGAGGCAGAAAAAGGAGGCAAACACAGAACAATATACTAGAACCACGGGCAAAAAAGGAAAGGCCAAAACACAAAGACTATAAAAGGGGCACAACCGGTTAGTACACTGTATGTTCAAATGTTTGTGGACACCCCTTTTAATGAATGCAGTCAACTGCTTTAAGCTGCACCTATCGCTGACACCAATTTGGAGATCCCAGCTGAGATGCCTATTTAATTTGTCTAAAATGTGTCAAATACGTATGAATGTTTTTTTTCTACTAGACTACACTCAGCAATTACCTTTTATCAATTTCAAATCAAGTCTGGGCAATATGACAATAATTTAGGAATTTTCTGAGCATATTGAGTTTCAGTGCTTAATCTGATCAGCTGCACAATTTATTACAAACAATGTAGTTGGACTGGATGAAGTGCAGCAGATTTGAAACATAAACCACGATTCAGGATGGGAGAGTATTTGAATAGCAGCTACTGATGTATTTTGTCTGCAATCATATATCACATATCATGTCGTGTATCACAAAAATGTCTTTAATTATCATGATATAGTACTTTTACCATATCGTCCAGCCCCAAATCAATCAATACAGTTTTCTCCTACATACAAAGTTAAGAATTTCTCTGTTTAAATGAACTACAGCTGAGAAACAGTTAAGATGAAGTCACGCTATGCTTTTACATCACTGTCAGTGAGTCCGGTAGTTAATGCTAAGCATCTTCAAGCCCTCTACAGCAGACCAGCCCTTCATTTTTCTCACTGTTTTTGAAGAGTGATTTTGAAGAAGGTTTTGGTGGCTTTGGACTGAACCCCAGCAGGTCGCAGCCTGAAGACTGAATTGATGACTCTGGCTTTAATTAGTATAGCCTGTATTAGTGATGTGATCAGTTCTTTACAGGCTATGCTAATCTATGCCAGAATCAGCAATGCAATGGATCCGGATCCTTCTACACCCGTCCTCCTGGGGGAACTACAATCAACCACTTATGGATTTTTTTGTCATAGTTTGGTGTGGTAGTATTTAAAATGTGGGATTTCTGAGCAGCTGTGTAGCATTTTGACCTTAAAATAGCAGCTTCAGGATCATGCTGATGCTCCACTGACTGTAGGAGGGAGAATCACGCCTCTGTCACGGCCACTCCGGGCTGGAACACTGCTACTGATCTGTGGAACTTCGGTGGAGCTGCATGAGACCTGTAGCCAGAACTGTGTAACACTGCATAACCCGAGTCATATTTGTGTGAAACTGAATATTATTCTACAGCCTCAGTCCACATTCTTCTTCCATTTCTGTATCTCTCAGCTTGTGAACAAATGCATGTGTACTACTGTCTGCGATGGAGCACTCAGAGCCAGATTTGTATTCAAGGTTGTGGGGTAAAAGTGAATTACACTCTGTAATTACACAACTGTAGGGGGAGCCCTTTAGCAAACACTACCAATTCTTACATATTGCTGCTTTAATATGCTTTTAAAAGCAATCCAAACTTAATAGGTACATTTTGGTTAATTATTAATTAATTTATTTTTATTTATTTATTTTTGCTTAAAAAAATTGCCAAAAAACTCTTTCAAGCATGATACACTATATGTCCAAATGTTTGTGGACACCCCTTCTAATGAATGCATTCTATCTCAATACTTTTGTCCATATAGTGGAGATGATCATAATGCATTATAATTCTCCCAGTTATAAAGGTGAAGGCTCAGCATGCTGCTCTTATGTTGAAGCATTCTGTGGAATGAATTACTGCTTTTCATTTACTCAGCTTTTCATTTTTTACTAACATTAAACGGGTTTGTTTAAGTCTCGCATGCAAAGCTATTGGTTTTCAGTCAGAGGGGCATTTTCAGCTGTGCAGTGTGAGAGTTGGGTCTCCGATTACATGATTAGTCACTGTGGGAGCTCGCTGTGTCACATCATTAATCTCTGCTGCAACTTTATCTGCTAATTAATCGCTCTCCCTCACTGCTGTGGTCAGTGGCATTTTGTGAGTGTGTGCGGACAAGTGGGCGGGTGTGGATGTGCTTTGATATGAGTGTGTGTTTTTGGATATATGTGTATCTGGCATGTATGTATATATATGTGTGTGTGTGTGTGTGTGTGTGGTCCATATAAAGAAACCAAAAATGGTCCCTGTTTTTTACACACTTATATTTATAATGTTTCAGTCCTGTCCTCCCCTTTTTCAGCTCGCGTACACTACATTCAACAACATATTTATGTAAAGCTCACACTGTTGCTGGGTTAAGTATAGGAGTAAGTACACTTTAGAATTGCAATGATATGAGATTTTCATGAAAGTTCATGGTTTTACAGTATCACAGTTTCACAATACGTCCTTATCGTTGTTGTTGTTGTTGTTGTTGTTCTTCTTCTTATTATTATTATTAGACCCATTAACCCCTTAATAGTCCAAGGTTTTTTACACACTAAGGAATACTACAGGGACTTCTGTCAGGGACAAACTGATGGGACTATTCTCTGGTAATAGAAGTGTGTAATAAAACCTTTGGCCCGCTGGCAGGCCACTAGTCATTTAAGTAGTTAAAGTTAATTATATCATTTTACAAAAATAATGATTTAATAATTTTACAAAAAGGGAAGATAAATATATGTTATTAAGGGGAAGTATAAGTAATACTTATATTGCTTGACATTATGAATAAATAATGAAAAAAAGCATAGGAGGTAAAGCTCATTTAAACTTTTTTTTAGTGACTAATTATTATTTTCATTATGGATTTATCTGCTGATGCTTTTCTGCATTCATTAATTGATTGTTTGCTTTTTATACTCTTGGTGGGATTCCTTCGAATACGGTGGTATTTGTTTTTTTTTCCAATACTGTTATTAAACGAATGTACACGCTATGATAACCATTCCTCTTCATACCATGGTGAACCTAAAACTGCTATACTGCTGCAACTCTAGCCTATGAATACATACAGTAAGACCCCTGTTTTGTTCTATATAAGATATTTGATATAAGATATTGGTGGTATTTAAAGCTCTAAATGGCGTCTTTCTGACCTGTATTTTCACCTAAGCCAATATTCACCCTCCCATGTTGCTGTTAGCTACTCGCACTCTGAACTGATACCTAAATGTTTTCAGTCAAACTCATATTTTTATATATATTTTTCTGTATTCTCAGTCTCGGAATTCCTCTTAAATGGCCCTTAAATGGCTCGTAGCCCTGTGTCCAGGTAATATTTCATTCCATTTAATTTTAATTTTAACTCAGTTTTTAATACATATTTGTTGCTGATTTTTGTTGAATACTACAGCAGATTGTCTGACTCCTGTAGTCTGTAGAAAGTGCTGTAGAAAAACCCTGATTTCACTCGACTTTCACACCTTATATTTGTGTGAAAATGAAAGGTTCTTGTTTGAAATGAAAGTTTTCATCGTTTGGTCTGAAGGTGGTTTGGACACCTGAAGGGTTTGAGTGCTTATGGGTGGTGATGTCACAACAAAGGACCACCATGAGTGGGCTTGGGCTTTATTACCAAGCACTGCTATTCAAACTAAACTCAGTACATTTTGCAGAGATACAGGTAAACCTGCTTAGGCTTTACAATGTCCAGTTAGAGCAAACCAACACAGGAAGCATTTTCAGGAAACATCAGTTTTCTATCAGTTGTATTCCACAATATCAGACACTATAATGATGACGGTTTTCAGCATTATTTTATTTGAAGAAAGTAGGTGTCTGCTGACTGTGTACCGAATGCAATTCATATTAAATATTAAATCTGAATTTGAACAGTTCTTCTGAAGCTGGATTGGGGAAAATAGCCTGTTGTCTTAGTGTTCCTGCTTTGGTACTTATTGTCATTTTAAGAGCATATCAGTGTGTTGTCCATACTTCTATACTGTTTCTCTGCGTAGGGTAGGAAGCAGTTGCACAAAAACAAACAGCTCTTCACAAGTTGCAATGCCTGTTTGTGTGTGTGTGTGTGTGTGTGTGTGTGTTACAGGCTAATTCAGATCAGTAAGGGGGTGTATGTATGCCTCAGCGTATCATAGTTCATTCATCTGAAGTAGTATTTTAACTGCATCAGTCTGGAGAGGTAGAGAGGTAGAATTGTTATTACAGCAGTTTACTATCTGTGTTTAAACCTGCAAATATAAAATTATTACTAGATTAGATAGCATAGATTTATTTAGTAAAAGCTGTCCATCATAGAATCCACTATGAAATTAAATCAGGGGGGCTTGAGGAAGAGGTATGACTCTCTGTCCAAACATTAAAGCTGAGGTGGACCATGCAACATGACAATAACCCAACGTAAATCCAGTAAACTTGCTCAAAAAAGAAATAAAGAGTTCTGGAATGAAATGAAAGTCCAGATGTTAATTTGTTGGGATGTTGTGGGGCAATGAAACCTCTCAAAAAGCTGAAAGAATTCTGCATGGAGGAGTGGGAAACATTCTTTCAGTAGATGTCAGAGACTGGTAGATGGTTATAGCAAATGTCTGTTGGAGGTTATTTTTTACCAATGATCTAAATACCAGCTATTAGGGCATAGACTGTCCTAACTGTTTCCTCACATGAAAATTGCACTGCACATTTCATCAGTTGTATGTGTTTAGCTATGTTACCTCTCAATATAACATAATCTCTCAAAATAATATTTAAATTGAAATAATAGATATATAAATGTATATATATAAATGTTTAAATAGCAACCTTTACTATAATAAACACCTAAAATATTGTTTAGGCACCTAGAAATCATGTGGCAGCACCACAGCATCCACCTAGCAACCTTTTAGCAACACTATAGTCATCAAGGATACCATAGCAACTGTTTAGCAACCACATAGCAACCATCCTAGCAATACCATAGAAACCACCTGGAATACTTTTGTAAGTCGCTCTGGATAAGAGCGTCTGCTAAATGCCTTAAATGTAAATGTAAATGAATTCCATAGCATCTCCATAGCAACACTATAGCAACCACCAAGCAAAAACAGTTTCACCCTGCTGATCATGTAGCAAGAGCCTAGCAACTGCCTAGAAGTGGGGACCACTTAAGCGCCAGAAAATGTTTAACCTCCTAGCAGTCCTCCTAGCAGCAGCACCATAGCAACCATCTGGGATACCATATCAACTGCCTAGCAACCATTTAGCAAAACCATAGCAACCATCCTAGCAATACCATAGAAACCACCTGGAATACCATAGCATCCCCATAGCAGCACCATAGCAACCATGAAGCAAAATACAGTGTTACCCTACTGACCATGTAGCAACAGCCTAGCAACCGCCGGGAAGTGGGGACCACTTAAACTGCACAACCATCCAGCAGCTCCTTTTGTAGTTAATAATGACACCCACATCTCCGATGGCGCCGCAGCGGGCTGAAGCTCACGCCCGTGGTCTTTCATACAGCTCAGTCGGACACACAGAACAAACACATAAGGGAAGCAGACTCGGGGGCCTCTGTGCAGACTGGACTGATTAGCTGCTCCCTGTTGAGCAGCGCCCCGTGCATGTTGTTGCCGGCCAGGGACTTTTAAGGACAAGCCATATCTTTGTTGTGGCCCTGACTGTGTTTTCAGAGCTTCTGAGCAAATTGCCAAATAAGGTGACCTCACACACGCCCGCCGTTTTCTGACTTTCTCCAGTGTTCTCAGTTTTGTTGATTTGTGCCACAGCCAGCGGTTAAAACAAATAACCAGAAATACAGCAGCTCTGTTTCATCTAGGATGGGATTTCATAGGTGAGTGTTTGCAGAGGTTTTTATGTCTTTGTGTGTGTGTGTGTGTGTGTGTGGTAGTGAGTCCCTGGATCCATCTGCAGTGCAGTCCATTCCTAATTGGACCGTTCTGAAGTCTCTGTTGTAAGTCCAGTTAAACATCACGTAATAATCATCGTAAAATAATTTCATCATTTATTATTAAAGGCGGTGTGTCTTCGGCAAGGAGACTGGATTCTGTCCTCTTCTTGCTAATTATGTAATCAGCAGTGCAGCTAATACGGCAGAACTGACGTACGGAAGCTCTGTCTTAAGTTCTATATTAAGGATACGTTTCCTAGATTACTTCTCATTAAGTTATGATGCTCCCCGATCCGACCAGTGTCATTTAGTGCGGAGTATCAGCCGATACTGATCTGATCTGATCTTTGTGTTTGTATAAAAAATACACAGCCCCCCAGTTTAGATCAGATGAGCCTAGTATCAGTTTCTATAATCAGACATTCTGGACTGATTGATTTAGTTTAGTCGAGACTTTTCTTAAAATCACTGTTTTATAGTGTTTAATATCTTATAATCCAGTCTGACTCTCCTCCCTGACCAATCAGCTCCCAGCTCCTTTACAACACTGCAGTCAAATCACTTCCTGTGTGGACTGTGGACTGATATCTGTGGTTGTTGGTCTACTGGTGTGTAGTAACTGGTTTATAGTGGGTGAATGTGCTGTGTGTGTGATTGGGGTTTCTACAGCATCTGTGTGTGTTTGTGTGTGTGTGTGTGTGTGTGTGTTAGCATTAGTCGGTTCTGAATGGGTTCTTCAGTGCTGGTTTAAGAACAGAGAAAGGCGAGCAAGCGGTTCTCCGGTCCTCCTGCTGGTAAAACAGAGCGTTTCAGTGAGAGTTTTATATAGCGTCAGATATCATGGTCTGTTTTCATGTTCTGTAAAATAGCTCCACACTGCAGACTCTCAACTCTTTTATTGACCTTCTGAGAAAGTCCGCACTGCTGCAGCCGGCTGGGCAACGTTATCTGTTAATGGCGCTTTGAGGACACCAGATGGCGCTCTGAACACCGCGGTTAAAACAAAGACTGCGATTGCGATTAAAACAGCCAACATATAATCAATACATATAATCAATTAAACTATGCCTGGATCTGCCCCGATCCTGATCCACTAGATTGGTGATCATTCAAAACTTTTGCCCCAAAACTCCTGAGTTTGCCCCCCTGCCCAGCTCCATGGGCATGGTCCATACTCGCGGAACCAACTGGTAGGCAAAATGTGTCTATTCTACTGACATTTTCTCCTCAGAATAAAAATATTAATGAAAAATATTTGTAAGTAACTTTGTAAAGAAAAAAAAAAATTGTAAAGACTGCTGCTTGTGTCCGCCATGTTGCTTTTTCTCTCGAGACGGGCTGGCACTAACCCAGAGAATACACAAGGCAGCAAAGGATATGTCTACGCTGCCTTCGCAAATCAGCATGGTCAAGGTACCTTAGCAGGAAACTCAATGTAAGCTGCACGACCATGAACCAGCCTTTCCCAGCCCATTTGTGTGTGTGTGTGTGTAAATGTCTGTCTACTATGTGTTATGTTCCTAAGGACCTACTGTGTTCACACATACACACGTAAACCTCCTCACACACACATACATACACAAACAAACACATATGGTTTCACAGATGCAGCGGATTTACTTGTGATGAGAGAAGGATAAAGAGTGATTCTGCACGGCTTACGCTCGGACAGAAACAGTCTGTTACAGAAATAAAGCCACTGATGCCGTTTCATTCGGAAGAGCTTGATTTATGAGCACTCTTAGCACATTAAAGCCTGCACAGTGCATTAGCACTCACATGCAACAGTACTTGCTTTCTTATCTGTTGCATTTACTGCTTGTAAAAGTGAGTAAAATCATCACAGAATGAGTGTAAAACCTTCTTTTTACCACTAAGTCTGATGAATGTGATCATTTCTAGCCACCTCTCTCTTTCTGAAGCCAGAAGAGAACAAACAGATTCTCCACTTGAAAAGTTTTACCCTTCTTTCACTCTCCAGCTGCTCATCCAGGCTCATCCACTTCCTCTGAATCGTTGAGGGCTTTTTCATCACTGCCAGGGGAACCTTTTTTGGATTTTAGACCTAAAAGCAGCGATCCATCTGTTCTGAGACAGTTAAATAAAATGTATTATTCATTAATGCTATTTTCTGTCTAGTAATATTCAGTACTATTCATATATCATTGATAATAAAGTGTGTTATACTTCACAAACTAATTACTTTGACTCTGTGATGGAAATTCTGTTAAGATGCACGTTTGTGTTGAGAAGCAGAGAAAGGGTTCACAGATACTCTCAGAGACTCTCAGAGGCCACAGCTTTCCCAAGTCTGACACTCTCTGTAAGTGATGCTGCACAGCATTAGATGAATGTGTGTTACATCATGCCGGTGCAGTAGGGTTCGTTAGCATTGTGCTACCTGCCTTTGCTGAGTCATTATTAACCCAATGAACTGGAACAGCAGTAGTCAGCACAAATCCCCATGCAGTGTTCATCTAAAGAATCAATTTTCTCATTAACACTTACACACACACACAAACACACACAAACACCTCTTCCAGAAACAAAAGTACACAGGGTTGAGCTGGACCTGATCCAAAACATGCCTTCTTGTTACCAGTGGTTCAGAGTCAGATCAGGTTAGCGTATTATCTTAATGTGTGTGGTTTGAGCCCTAGGTGTATTATTATGCCATTAATCTTGTTATGACTTCAGAAACTACTACAAATGATCTGGTTTAGTGTATTTTGTGAAATTCCACAGGGTTCTATGTTAGGGTCTGTGAAACTGATGTTAGTTATGAGAGTATTACAGTTTTGAGAGTGAAGGACTGAGGTGCAGGCCTACACACAGGGTACACAGTTTAAAAAAATTATGATTTTTTGTAATTGACATTTTTTTTCCCACCTTTAAATGGCAACACAGTCCCAGACGAAGGATACCAAAAACACAGGAGTTAAATGACTATCATGTTAAGTTACACTGTAAAACATTTAACCCCAAAAAAGACTGCATGTGAAAGCAAGCAATTGAACTGGGTTATTCATAAATCCTTAAATATAGATTATAAAATTATTTAGAATTAAATAATAGTTCGTTCAAACTATTTATTTGAGTTAAATAATCCCAAATCATTTGTTAGGTTGAATGGACAAACCACTTTTTTACAGTTTTGGTGTCCAATAACTAACATAACTAATGTCCCAGCTAACATACTTTCAGAAGAGGCAGCTTCCGTAAATCCTGCAATTCTTTCAGTTTCTCCAGTTTCTCAGAATTACCATTCCAGCTGATACCAAACCTGTGGTAACAATCCTGAAAGTACTGGTTGCTTTATTAGTTAAATTGATCACAGCTTCTCTAATGCCCAGTAGACACTACTATGGGCAACCCAGTAAAAACCTCCTAGTCCTTTCACCCAGCATTTACAGTATTCCTGTCCAGAGAGGCAGTAAAATATGCACACTCCCAAACAGAATGGACAGATGTCTTTTTTTAGATAATGATATCTGATTTCCAACAGGCATCTTTATTGATAGGCCCCATTCAATAGACTCACGCAGGTCTAGTAAGTAATATCTATGCAAATGAATTAGCTCATTAAATCAATCTTGTCTTTTAAACTGGAAAAAAGTGAAAGCCAGTGTACAATCAGGAGATAAAATAAACAGATTCTGCAAAATGGAAATTTCCATCATCATTGTACGGATAGCTGCAAGCTAATGTACAAGCAGCATCTTGATTAGGCCTGCCACACAACAGCATTTTATAGAATACTTGTTGGTGTTGCTGTTGATGAGTACCCGAACACTCGTTTTGAAAAGCATCCTTAAAAGCAGTTACTGTACGTGAAGAACAATAATTTGAAATATGTGAGGATGTCGCATGTGATAGCACAAATGAACTGAAATCAGCCGTGAACAAAACTCTTCAAATGTTATACAAATCAAATAAGCTCATTCTAATCAACTGAGCATGCACAAAGTAACTTGCCAATAGATCCTAATAATAAAGGTTTGTTCTTGGCTTGAAAAACTTATAATAGAACCATGCACACATGAATAATCTTCCAGATATCACTTAATGAATTGTCCACTTATGAAAAACTAAAGGCTTTACCTTTGAAGGTACTTCTTCATCATTTAGCTAGCAAGCAGGCTACTGCCTCATGCTAACTGCTAATAATGCAAAATCCACCATTTAGGAGAAAGATGACAATGAAAACACTATATGGACAAAAGTATTGGGACACCTCCTCATTCATGTTTTTTTTTTTTTCAAAATCAAGATCTTAAAAAGAGTTTATCTTGCTTTTCTTGGAGTAACTGTCTCTACTGTTCAGGAAAGACTTGGAGCATTACTGTGAGGTTTTGATTGCCTTCAGGAACAAGGTCAGGTGTTAGTAAGGTCAGGATGTTGGGTTATCACAACCCCAATTTCAGGGGGTTTTATAGCCCAGCTCATGTTAGTGCAGTGGAGATCAGAGTAAAATAAAGAATTGAAGAATATTCAGCCTCCAGTGGAACAATCGCTGTAATCTCTATGCGACACAAGGACAGGGCTGTTTGCCTCGTTCGTCAAGAGCACTGGGTTCAAAAAACACAATCTGCATTACCATTTCAAACCTCGCTATTAGGACAACCGCGACTGTTTGAACGAAGCGTTTCAGTCGGGCATGCTGAGTGATTTCTGCTCCTCTCGCTCCTCTGAGATTTTCCATCCCCAATCTCAAACAGCACACTCTCCAAATGTCAGCCGCGTTTGGCAGCACTTACATCTGTGAGCAAACCTCTTACAGACCCAAACACCTCGAATCTCCAACAAGAGCGGGATTCACTGATGATCTGATCAGCTGTTGAGTCTGAGAGTGACAGACTGCCAAAATCTGACAACACGACTGAGAGGAAGGCTAGAAAATGTCTAGTTTACTTTCAAAAGTGTCCAATTTTTCCTTTCTGTCTGCCCACCTCCCTTAAACAGCCAGCAGGCCGAAAGTGGTATTAAAACTTCTATTACCAGAGAATGGCCACACCAGTTTGTACAGAAGTCCCTGTAGTTACTGAGTAATACACCTTAGTGTGTAATAAGCCTTGCTGCGTTACAGGGTTAATTGTGATTGGCTAAAGCAGTCTAAAGGTGCACTGATTAAACCCCACATTCTTAACAATCAAAGCTGCCAGAGAGGAGGCCTTTGGGACAGAAGAACCACAATTGGTTCCTCGGGGAACCTTGAAAACAGTGAGTTTTTTTGTACCCTAGGATGAAAAGCTGTCTTAACCTTGGCATAGTTGAATAATTAAAGTTCAGTACATGGAAGTGACAAACCATGCCCACTGCTGTGTCCTCTTCCGTCCCTTTTTTTTTTACTGCCTCGAAATTTCCATACACCCAGCCCACAAGCGAAAGCTCGGGGTTAAAGCAACGACAACTTTAAGAGAACATGGAAGCAAGGCTACAAAGCCTAAAAGCTAATGCTAGGCTCACTGGAGAAAGCAGAAGGAATGTATTGTAACTTGGGGAAATCAGGGGAGCATCTCTGCACATGGAAGCTGGGGGAGCATATCGTGTAGCAGCTGGAGCAGCGACTATAAAGTTAAGGCTAAAAGCTAACGCTAGGATGATCTGAGAAGGGAGGCCAATGAAGTGGGTGGGTGGTAGGCGGAATCTCTTTAGCTAGCTAATTGCACACCGTGCCAAAAAAACGCTCAGGGTGTTTTCACACTTGTCTTGAATGCATTGGTTTCATATGAACCGTGGAATTTCATTGCTCACTTTTCTGCATGCATTTTTGCTAAAAGTAGCATTTTACCATTGAGGAACACCTTCAAACAAGGAGCCGTTCCCATAGGAGAAGGTTTTTCGCCATGCGAAGAAAAAATTGCACCAATCACGTAATGCCAGGAGTGAAAAGCTTCCACACCTGCAGTGGGCCTCAGCTGAGTCTTATAAATATGAACAGGAGGGCCAGGGATCGGACCACCCCCGGGCTTGAAAACAGCTTTCACACTTGACCAAATGTACAGAACCCTGAAAAGACAGCGGCATTAACTGGTAACTCAGGAATAATTGCAGAAATTGCAGTTATTGTTTTGGTGGTAATCAAGGCAATGCTATGGTATGCAATATGCCTATTGTGATCTGTCACGGTGCTGTAAACCAGCCAATAAAAACAGAGCTTATCTTTTTCTCCATAAGCCTCCATAAAAGGAAAATCAGTGCGTTTCATTCTGAGGTAAAATAACAGGGTTGTAAACAGTCTAGTAAAACCGCATGCACATTGCATTATTATCGCAACCAAAGACAACAATTTAAAATACTCAATAAATGCATTCTGAGGCACCTTTAATACTAAAATGTGAACATGTAGAACCTTTTTATAGCTTAAGAAATCTCCAAATAATATAAAGGTTATGTACCAATAAGATCTTTTTCAGACCACCTTCTCTCAACTTTCTCCAGGGGTTAACCAGCAACCAGAGACCCCAGGAAACCACAGGACACTGTAACTAAGGAAGACAAGGAAGTAAGGCTCTCTAGGACTAAGCAGGAAACAGGCTGTGCTAAATGGTGTGACGACTTTGCCGTGTGAATAACAGATGAGACGTGTATAAGCGCTGAAGCCATAATCAGAAACAGGTGCATGTACTAGGGTCTGAACGACTGTGTTCTCACTTCTTCTAATGAGCTGCACTAATAGAGCAATCACACCAATCACACATCAAGACTGAGAACACCGTCTCAAGACTGAGACTGAGAGGCCGTTTTCACACCGAATGTCCGTGCCGGATTGATGCTTTTGTTAAATTATTTGCATTTGATCTGTTTTGGTTTCACGTTGCAGTTTAGCAGGTGCTCCTATATCTACCGCCCATCGTCATCTTCATGATTGGTTTGTAGAAGGGCGAGTCTGTCTGTCATTGGCGTGTTGTCAATTTGGTAGGTCCCCTTTCCTGAAAAAAATGAATGAAAATTATTCGTTTTCTTCGACTAAACTGCTTAAATTATGGAATTAATACCAGCAGCACCAACTTTAGGCACAGAATTTGTGATTCGAGAGTTCCAGTTCACTAAATGAGTGGCTAACAGATATCCATCCCACGTGCTACCTCCGATTGTTGCTACTTCTTTTCCGGTCCTGTTTCTTCTGCTGTTGTCGAATGAATGAGTGACGATAGCCTGCCTTAACTTCCTGTAATTGGTCTGAAAGTCTGAAATATCTAAAAGAAGGTCTTTAACACTGCAAACAGTTCAGTTTAAGTCTGACCATATTAGCTCTGGACTGTGTTTTCGAGGCACCTTTCACATCATGAAGTCTAAAAGTATGAAAGCACCCTAACCTTTTAAAACCTTTAGACGCTACCGTATGTGGGCCGACGCTCTATTCATCTCTTTCATAGGCCCTAAAATAGAACCCTGTGGCACTCCACCAAATGTTTATACCAAACAGTGACTAAATAACTAAATAAGTTTAATTTTTGTGATGAATAACCTAACGTAGGGTTCAAGGGGTTATTGTATGGATCTGCTAGCTGCTGATGGCTGTAATAGTGGAAGCAGGAGTTCTCAGCCAGGCTTGATCTACAGCAGTGCCAGGACCCCACCTCTCACAAAGTAATGGACAAAGAGGGGAATAAGAGTTGTCATCTTGAACAGAAGTGCTTTATAGGCTTCAGCACTGAGAGGCAGTTCATTTCCAGACAAAGCCATCTAACACCCACTATGCTTTTAACCCAGTCGTGTTTTTCCTCTCTCTGACTCGTTCCTAAGAGACCCACCATAGTGTCACTGCTTGCTTCTCTCTGCCTCATTTCTGCCCACATGCATGCGGCTTTGTAAATGGCCCTGACTGGATGGCTGCTTCTGAAAGCCTGGATCGGTTTCTGATGCTGCTTTCCAGTTTCCAAATCCAAATCCTCGCCTTGTAAAAGTGAAATCTTTGTCATTTTGCCTCCAAATATGCAACAAAGAAAGCAAAGTTTTGCAGAGCATTTAAGACACAGACTGGATTGTTACCAGCTCAGACTGGAAGGAGGAATGACGTGTCTAAATGTGAGGAAAGCTTTAAACGCTGCCTGTGATTGAGGTGCCAGGCCATGAATTCCTTTATAATGGACAGGTAAGAGGAGAGCACTGCGAGTGCTTTTTTCCCATCTCTACTTTCCGTGTCCCATGGCAAAGTTCCTGGAACCCACCACCAACCTGTCTCCTCCCTTTTACTCAGTCATATCCTATAGTCCAAACTCACTCATCATTCGTGGGTCAGGCCTTCTAGCACAAAACAGAAGCCTGAAGTCCAGGCCAAGTTCTCTAAATGCCTCCCAAACATGTAGGTTGATGTAGCGTAGTGGATAGCAGCACTGCCTTTCCTGTGACAGGCTAGAGTTCAGTTTTCAAGCTAAGGAAGCGCACCACCCTTAAGAACAAAACAACATGAGCGACATGAACAACATGAGCCTCTTTATGTACATTTTCTGCTGAATTTAGTCATTTTTAGTCTGCGTAATCGTCCTGCAGTGTTTAGGATATCAATTCTGACCCTACTGTGCAATGTTAGGTCTGATGCTTGTGTTTCCGGGTTGTTTGTCTCATTACCCCCCGTAGGAACGGACGGCAGAACTTTGGGCGTGAAAAAAAAGGCTGTTGGTGTTTTTGGTGTTTGAAAGTTCAGCAGGCTTATGCTGGCTCCAGCACACCTACTAATTGCTTGTGATTTTCTCCACTAGCGCTGTCCTTAGAGACATGGTCAGAAAGCTACGCCAGGGCTGTTGGACATTTTTACATGTTGAACACGAGACACTTGACAAATAAGACGCAATCAACCGAAACCTAAAACAATGTGTAGAGCTGTGATTATAGCTGAGCCTCTTTCGCTTGAGCGACAGAGCCTGGTCCTAAATCCTCTTACACATGCAGAGCGCAAGGCTTTTTTAGCTTGTTTGTCATTGACTCAAACGTGGTGTGTCCTCTTGTTGAGGATATATTGAATTAAATGTTACCTTAATAATTATGTGTGACATTTAGCACAGAGTGATTTACTCCGCCAGTCCCGGAAAAATTTCAGATGTTTAGATATTCTTTATCAATATCTGCCTTAAAGAAGGTAGATAATTTTATTGCATTGACAGACAGACGGACAGACAGACAGACAGACAGACAGATAGCTAGATCAATAGATTGAACATCATCGAAACGGACATTCAGAACCTCAAACTGACCAACTGAGAAACTCAGCAACTAAGCAGCTTATATAATCCTTCATTAATGGTAATCGAAGTAAAATCTTTAATTGAGTGTGATCCTGAATGCAATCAAATCCACACCGCAGTGTTCCAGCATCTATAGTATAAAGCCTTCCAGGAGAAGAAGAGGCTATTATTGGAACAAAGCTGGTACATACTCATGCTGCTTTGCCCTCAGTGGCCAGGGTCCGGGACGCACAACACAATTGGGCGGGAAGATGACGCTCTCTCGACTCATCACTGTTACGCGATGTTGGCCAGCACAGCTGTCTTTTAAGCTGGTGACCGACAGTGCTGCATTGGTGCCGGCATTTATGTGTCAGAGGAGGTGTGTTAAGTCCTAGCTGGTCCGGCTAGCTTTGCATGTATCGGAGGAGACGTGTGTTAAGTCCCTAACCTCCTAGTGTCAGAAGCATTGCCAGTGCTGGGAGGTCTTATTGCACGTACACTCACCCAATTGATTAAGCCACATATTAAAAAGCTCAAACTATGTGGACAGAGCATTATGACAAACACCACAGTTCAACAGTCTAGGATATTTCTGCTGGCAGCTTTAGGCTAGTCATTGTGCAGCATAGTCGATAGCCTACATACGTGTTATGAACATGTAGCTGCAAGGCAGTGTGTAAAGCGAGTAGCCACTCCCATCTCAGTCATTCATGCTGAATTTTCTCATCCTTTGTTTTACAGGCGTCCCATGGTTAAATTACATTACTCCACCTCCCCAAGCACAGCTAATCTCGTCCAAATATGGCTCTAGAAGCCTTTTGAAGACTCCATGCTGTGAAATTAAATGTAAGGAAATATCTCTCAATAAGGATGATGTTTTTTAATGAGCGGATTCAACCTGTCCTCCAAGCCCTAAAACAGAGAACTGGCCCAAACCACTGCTGGACTGACCCTGAGCTGGAGGTGTAGATACTGACAGTCATCTGTCGGAAGTCTGCAGCTGAAAAGTGATCCAAGGAGACCTTTCAGCACATAGTGTGAGTCTTTAGGGGGATTCGATTCTGTCAATGATCTTCTCAAATTAGTTTTTAATTGGAGATGTCTTTTCATTCCTTGTTTCAGGCATTTTTATCACTCTCATATTTCCGATGAGGGAAATGGAGTCATTAACTGTGGGGAGATCTGCTACCACAGGTATAGTTAAGAGCGCAGTGGAAAGCACAAGGGTGCCATCAGTGAATCTTATCCACTTTACTGATGTCTTTGAAACTTTTGAGCCTCAAAGTCTTTATGAATAACAAACTGAGTAATTAGTCAGATATTAGACGTTTGTTATGAGGACAGATGTGAGCATTAGCAGCAGTGTTGACGACTGAAGGGGCTCATTATTAGCTTATGAGTTGAACCAGACAATGGACCTTATTCACCAACCGTTCTTAAAGCCCCCTTACACAGTTTTCACCAAGAGTCTGACATTCACCACTGTTTTCTTATTTGGGATTTGTTCAGTTTATGAGGACAATGGCATCCATCGTTATAGGAGTTGAGCTCTAAACAAGTCTAGTACGACTTTCTTTAAGAACAAATTTAAGAAAACTTTTGGGAAGTTATTAGTGAATGAGGCCCATTGTTAGTATGTCACCTGTGTTGAGTTTATTGTCAAGGCTTTGTCTGATGTTTGCTGAATCTGAGGCGTGTTGAGAGGTGTTTATCTTTTGTCTGTAGCCTTGTTCCAAAAAAGGCTTTTGATTTTAAGAAGAATACCATGGATATTGACTTTTTGAGCATTTGATATCTGAACTGCACCATTAATCCCATTAACACGACCATTTCAGGTCCCCATGGACCCATATGACATGCCATGACACCACCGCCTTAAACAACATGGGTCTGGGAATTGACTATTTAAACTATTCTACTACTATTTCTATAAACAATTAAAATGTGCTGGTGGGTTAAATCATTTTCTTTATTATTAATTAAATTAAATAAAGGAAATTAATGTATTTTATTTCTGGTTTTTAGAATGATGGGAGGGATATGAGATGTAAGGTGTATCAGATACAGTGGTGTTGTTATGAACGATCCCCCATGAACCCACATGAAATGCAATGACACCACCACCTTAAAGAACACAGGGGTCTGAGAATCGGCTTTCTATAAACAATTCAAATGTGCTGGTGGGTTAAATATTTCTTATTATTCATTAAATTTATGTAATTAATTTTTGGTTTACTTCATACACAGGGTTATATGAAAGTATCTTGCACCAGACAACCCCAAATGACAAGAAATACATCAGTAAATATGCTGAAATGTGTTTGACAGATCAAGACATTGATCAAAACTAATATTTAAGGATTTTTTCACAACACAATAAATAAAGGAGTTCACCACCGTCTTGGGTATTTTTAAATTGTTGTCTAATTATGTGATAATGTAGAACTGGGGTATTTTTGGCAAGGTGATCATACTGTGAAAATGTCACCCGTAAAACCTCTAATCAGAATTCTGTTTATTTTATTCAGACTGTTTTACTGTTTTTCTGTACTGATGAAGCCGGGGTGTGTGCCGTCGGATGGCGTGCCTCGTGAGAAATATCTGGCCTTCTGAGAACTGAAAAAGTGTCTATTGTGAGAGACAAAAGTGCTTTTTATAAAAAAAGGGTCTGCTCTCTTTGTGAGTTGTGGCGTGGTGTTTTTTATTGTTTGACAGTGCTGATGAAGGAGTGTGTGTGTGTGTGTGTGATGCTGTTCAGTCCTCTTTCTACTACTTTTCATTCAAATCCCCAGGCTGGTTAGTATTCAAGCTAGTCCTGGGGTGAGTGTGGCTCCATCCTGCCCTTTCCTGAGCCAGATTTCTGAATGGCAGTATTCCATCTCAGTCTACATGTGTTTTGTAGACCTGAAAAAGGCTCATGACCATGTTCCCCGAGACATCCTGTAAGAGGCGTTCCGGGATTATAGGGTGCAGGGGCTGTTAAAATGGGGAGCTGTTTGGTCCTCGTACTCTCTCGGTGCAAGAGCTGTGTCCATTTCCTCAGTCAAGCTTGTTCAGTGTTGCCACTGGAACAGAAAGGGCGCCATGCAGGTCCTGCAGACGGTCTCTCCTCCAGCTAAGTGTAACCCGGCCTACATACAACATAGCAGAATATGGTTTAAATAACATATTTCTGGAGAAAAATAGAAAACATACAATATTAGCACCGGGAAAACTGGAAAGGCAGCATAGAAGGAATAAATGGGCTGGTTTGTGATTGAAACATATGGGTATGGGCGGAGCTACATGTCATACTGCAACCAGACAGCCGAGGCGCTAGGGCTGTGGTTGCTTCACTTTTCAGAGATGTTGGTTGTATTGGTTGTATGACTGCGTGACGTTTTACACTGCTTGCTCTACAACGCTACACAGTGCACCACAGCAACTCCATAGGTCAATTAAGCCTGGAGCTCCGACAGTGGCCAGTTTTATCAGGCAGAAACGGTCACAACATCTTCATCCCTGAGGTGCCACTAAAGATTCTGTGAAGGGCATTTTCCTCAGAGGTCGTGTCCAGTCTCAGACCTGAGGTCAGACTGCTGCAGGCTGCTGCGTTTGACATCAGTCAGTTGCATGAGGTGCAGCAGGTCCTGGATCAGTGTTGAAAAGCCAGGCGTTACCCATGGAGCTTAAAGCAGTAGAGATGACAGCAGGCGTGTCTGAGGCTACAGGCTCTCGGTCTCAGGTGGGATTTAGAGCAAGGTTGAAAGACGTGGCTGTGGAGGCTGCTTTCACCCAGCGCTGCCTTAGATTTCCTTTGGTATGCCTTTTGTAGGTTTGGATTTATGTGGAGAAGAGGCTATTCACTGTGGGAGAGCACTGTGTGAGCATGCCATTTGCGATTTCAGCAGCGTACTGTGGCGTTCTTTACAGAAGCATGGATTTTAAAGCTACAGCTGTAGTAACTTTATCAGGTAATTGCTTCATTATTTGACGTCCATAACCCTTAGAAGTCTACAGTTATTTTGCATACACTCGGCTTACTTTGCATTTTAGCGTATCATCATGTGAAAAAAATTACACATTAGGAGACCCTATAACACCTTTGTCTTTCTGGACATTTGATCTTTATTTGATGATGGAGGTAATATAACTAAACACATACGACTGAAGAAATGGCTTCAAAATTTATTTGTAAAATGTAATGAATAGGAATGCTGTTTTCTTGTGCGGATAAGGTTAGGACAACCCCACATTTATTACTACTTCAATGCCTAAGATTAGAATCAGGTGCAGCACATCAGCTGCAGATG
The DNA here is from genome assembly GCF_030463535.1 of Salminus brasiliensis. Taxonomy (NCBI): domain Eukaryota; kingdom Metazoa; phylum Chordata; class Actinopteri; order Characiformes; family Bryconidae; genus Salminus; species Salminus brasiliensis. Next base: position 8,787,769 of record NC_132899.1, on the reverse strand, counting down.
GTGAGAACATGGTTAGAAAGGCTTGTGGAAGAGCCTGTTTTATTTAAACCTCAGACAATTATGCTCAGCAAACACTAGAAGACGTGTACAGCCAGATAAACAGAGGTTGAACACTCACAGAGATGTAATCAAAGCAAGAAGGTTTATTAACCAATACAGGTAGAACACAGAGAGCTAAGGAAGGGGCCAGAACTTAGAACCACAAGCCGTGCTTGGGCAACGGGGGGATAATGAACTAAGGGCTGAGCAGCGCTCTATAAACAAAAGAGGGGTAGCTGGGGAACCAGCCGCTAGACTGAGGGGCAAGGCCGACCCAAACTGACTGTGCAGCATGCTGCCCTGAACGTAAGCGAACGTACCTCACTTGCCTCTAGGGGAAGTCGGAGAATCTCGCCTGAACATGAACTGTAAACTAGAGTCGCTAGACTGAGGGGCAAGGCCGACCTAACCTGACCTTGCAGCGTGCTGCCCTGAACGTAGGTCGCCTTGGAACGGAAGCAAATGTACCTCGCTTGCTCCCAGTCCCAGGTGCAACACATGAACATGGCATTGAACACTGAGTGAACCCAACAGAACACGAATCAACACAAATGAACACAAATGAACCGGAAACAAGGCGGAAGTCCTTATTTGGGCCTGTGGGCGGTGGATCGGGATCACCCCGGGAGAGGGCGTGATGACGAGGGCCTGAGACAGACTATGATCTTGCAGGGCTTTGCAAGACTGCTACCAGATTCATTTTATTTTTTTTATAATTTAATTGTATTATTTTCCTGTTATTTTAATTATGTATTTTACAAGGCTCCTCCATGTCTTACCTACTTGCTAGAAGTGGAGTAATTTCATACCCTAATTTTGGGAGGAAGGACCATGACCAAGCAGTAAAATAGACAGTAGTGAGTTATGAATAATAATAGAAGGGCAGATGAAGTTACAGATTCTCTGAGGGTTAAACACACACACTTGCAGCAGCTCCGGGATGCAGTCTGCCCGTTTCCTCTCTCTAACAGAAGCTTTAGTCTTAATGATTTTGTTTTAATGATCACAGTGTCCCTGGAAGCTCATTAGGTGTGTGTGCGGGGCTGAAGCGGGCCTTATGTGGGCTTTAGTGCAGCCATCTGGTGCAGGGAGGAGAGAGAGCTGTGGCCAGTTTCAGAAGCGTTTCACTGACTTTCTGTAGCTCAGGCTGAGCTACAGACCCTGCTGTAATAGCAGAGCATCAGACAGAGCGTCTGCCTGAACTACCAGACCAGTGCAGAGAGTTTGAATTCCAGAGTGATTCTCTCTCTCTCTCTCTCTCTCTCTCTTTCTCCCTCCATCTCTCTCTCTCCACTTCTCTCAGTCTCTTTGGTCAGAGAGTTGGGATTGTTATAGGTCAGTGTGTTGGTCAGTCTCTGGACCAGCTGACACAGGGGACTCTGTTCACTGGAGTAGGTCTGGGCAATAAGGTAAATACATAGTCAAGTCATCAGAGACAAAAAAGAAGTGACGTAAGACATGAAGGATCAAAGACCCCCAGTGAGCCCCAACGGTGACAGTGGCAAGAATAAACTCCCTCAGAGCTGGAGGAAGAAACCTTGGGAGGAACCAAGACTCACAAGGGGGACCCGACCCGTCCTCCTCTGGTCAGAACTATTTATTAATTATTGATAAAAATGACCAAACCAGATACAGCAGATAGGTAATAGTGGTGATATTAATAGTGGCAGATAGTTAAGAGTCCATTTAGGTTTGAACATGGTCATTAAACAGGTAGCAGTGGTAGGAGGGTGTGCTGCTGGTCTGTTATGGGTGGTGGTGGGTGGGGGGTCTGATGGTCGGACTGGTAGGTGGCAGCTGGTCTGACGCAGGTAGAGGGGACATCAGCAGGCAGTCTTTCAGCAGGTCAGGCTGGGTGACCATTTACTCGGAGAAGGTAAAAAGAGAGAGTTAGTTCTATATCAAATACTATATCACGATAATTAAAGACACACAATATGTATCACAATATTTATTACGATACATGTAATCACAGACTAAAAACATCAGTAGCGACAAATTCTTATAAACTACTATAAACTACTAACCTGCAGCTGATCAGTGTTTATTAAGCACTAACAATATCCTTAATATCAAAACAAAATTTATCATGATAAAATGTTGTCATATTGGCCAGCTCTAGATTGGAGTGCTTAAAACCGCAGGCTTGTTTTGGGACTTGATTACAGATACCTCCAGAATTTAGAAGCTCTTTTTTCAGTGTTGGGGATTAGGGGATTTTTTTTGAACATGTAAAATCATTCTGCAGAATTCTGCATGCAGGACTTCAATGGGAATTCTTGTCCCATCATGATGACTGAGTGGTCCACATACTTCACTACAGTGCAGTGCAGTACTGTCAGAGATCTTTAACCAGATTCTAATTGGGAGGTCAGTCTTGATGAATCCCAATTAGATGAGTCCTCCTAATTTGATGAGTCCTCTCCAGGCCTTTTCTTTCAGTGTATCCACCGCCAGACCAAAGCCTCCTGAGGTAATGATTTTGAGTCACAGGTAATCATAAGACAGGGCGCTGTCAGCTAGACTTCTCTCTCTCTTTCTCCCCCTCTCTTTGTTCCTTCTCTCGCTCTGTCTCTCTCTGTCTGTCTCTCTCTCTCTCTCTCTCTCTCTCTCTCTCTCTCTCCATTATCTTTTTTTTTCTCTCTCTCTCTGTCTCTCTCTCATTCTCTTTCTCTCTCTCTCTCTCTCTCTCTCTCTCTCTCTCTCTCTCTCTCTCTCTCTCTCTCTCTCTCTCTCTTGCTCTCTCCTCTCTCTCCCCATTATCTCTCTCTCTCTGTCTCTCTCGCTCTCATTCTCTTTCTCCCATCTCTCCCATCTCTACCATTTTCTGTCTCTCTCTCTCTCTCTCTCTCTCTCTCTCTCTCTCTTTCTCTTTCTCTTTATTTCATTCACTCTCTCTCGCTCTGTAGTGCTTTCCTCACTATGGTTTTCTCCCTCTCACTTTTTGTCTGTCTTTCAGCCCCTCACACTGTCTCTCTCTGTCTCTCTCCCTCTACTGGCTGGTGATTGACCCTGTGTGTGTAAGTGAGTGAAAGAGAGAGAGAGAGAGAGAGAGAGAGGGAAAAGGAAGAGATTGTGTGTGTGTGTGTGTGTTTGTGTGTGTGTGTGTGTGTGTGTGTTAAAGCCCACACTCCGTCTGCTACTGAAGCATCAGAATCAGTGAGTCAGTCTTCAGCACCGTTCACACTCAAACAGCAGAACAGCGGCAGCTCTTAAATGACGGTTCTGCGGGTAATGCAGGCTGACCTGCTGACACACGGTCAGAAATAATCACCTGCCTGCCTTCCTCCAGCACCAGCCCTGCACTCCCAACAACACACACACACACAGACACACACACACACCAGACCATGAAACCCTGCAATCAGACATGATCCCCGGTTCTAAAGGAAGTTGTTAATGGATGAAGGTGTATAGGTAAGAACCTGGAAATATGCTGCGTCTCACAATACAGGGATTACAATTCAGTGTACTGTGATATATCGGGATATGGTCAAGCAGTATACTGCGATATATTACATTTTTTTTATTCAATTGTAGGAAAACTGCATTGGTATATGAACACACTCCATTTGCACACAATCTGAGAAGAAAGAGTTGACTGTTTATGCAGTCAGAACAGTTAGATCTGAGTACAATAGTGCTTTCTAGTGGTGGGAGTTTAAACACAACACTAAATAAACCCCTGCCTGCCACTATTTATTAAAATACTGTGTTTTTTAAGAATTGATGCAGTATTGCAGCACATAGTATCACAATACTTTGATGTTTTAATGTTCCTTACACCTCGTACTGTGGTGACAATATATTTAAGCAATAGAGAGGGAGTAGTTCCACAACAAATGAGTAAGTGCTGTGCAATGGGACCGAAGTGGAGGTTCTTTAAGATACCTGTTGAGCCCTGTACACAGTCCAGGATGCTGAAACTGTAGGGCTCACATTTTGTGGTATAGATAGAGCCATAGATCAAGTTCTGCCAATAAAGAGTTCTACATGAGGAGATCGGTCACTGGGTGAAATATGAATGGAAGTTCTCGTAACGCTCAATACGGCGTCTGTTTTGGATAAAGTCCCACATTTTAACAAAAGGAGCTAATGACGCAAGTGAAAAGGTTGGATGTGCTAGTGGGGAAAGCCCTCCTTGATGTGTGCATGTATACAAGTACAGTAGCCAGAATAAGCAGAAAGATCTGGAGCCGAACTCTGCAAAGTACTCATGAGGGTTTTATTAGATTTGATCAGCGATTAAAAATATGTTTTTAAAACGGTGATCTGAACTGCAGTTTCCAGTATTTTGGTCTCTCCACATTCGCAAAGATGGGAGCCTGGTCTTGTGTGACTAGAAATAACTGGCTGACGGCCTTACAAAGATGGCCTCCAAGTGACCAGGCTTTCCTATCAAGGCTTTGGTTTATTTCAGCCTTTTCAGTTGTTTTCAACACATTAGCCGAGGTTAAGTTTTAGTGTGAAAAAGCTGAAGAGCGCTGAAGAATGCTTCTCATCCAATCAGATTGTGAAGTCGGAATTACCTGTTGCATAATAAATTCAGCCATGTCACTCCACTGCTGCGTTCTCTTCACTGGCTTCCTGTAGCTGCTGCCCTCATCAGATTTAAAACCCTGACTCTGGCCTACAAAGCCAAGAATGGACCAGCCCCTCCGTACTTGATGGCAATGGTCAAAAGCCGTTCCGCACCAAGAGCCCTTCCAGCTTCAAGTACGGCTCGGCTCGACCCGCCATCCCTCAAAATCCACGGAAGACAAGCGTCCAGGCTTTTTTCTGTCCTGGCACCAGAGTGGTGGAACGAGCTTCCCCTGGGTGTCTGAACAGCAGAGTCGCTCACGGTCTTGAAACCCAGGCTGAAGACCCTCCTTTTTCAGAGAATACTTGGGCGAATAGCAGCATAGAGTGGTCTCCTTAATGTCTTGTGTTTAGTCATGTCTAAACTAGGAGGTATCTTTGAATTATTAGTCTATTCAAACTAGCTGAGGTTATTCTTGAGTAAATAGCAAAGCACTGTTGTAAGTCGCTCTGGATAAGAGTGTCTCCTAAATGCCTTAAATGTAAATGTAATGTAAATGCATAATAGTTCATTTAAGAAAATGATTAAAATAATACATGTAATCATTATTTCATTGTACTATTACAACAAATAATGAGAAAATGCTACTTGCTAATGCTAATTATTTTAGATATCATCCAGGCTTGCCAGGCAAACACATCCATCTGTGTCAACCACACCTCGATGCTGCCTGTTTTCGAGCGGGCTGCTGTCTAATAAAGCACTGAATAATTGAGGCCAAGTTTTGATCTAAATGCTGAGTGTAATTAATCCTGACTTTGCTGCCTGCAGATGCAGAAGCATAGCTGTGGAATCAGCCTGTTCAGACACGTTTCACACACAAGCCAGTCATTAGATTCCAGCGAATGATGTAAACACAGATTAGTGGAGAGCGTACGCAACAAGAAGGCATCGTCTCTCCTCAGATCCACAGTGAACCCGTGCCGATTCCAGGCAGCTGTTTCTGGAGGAACTCGCCAAGACTGGAGAGCAGCTGTTTCCTGAAAGATCCCAGAAGAACTACTGGATAAGAGAGAGTAGTCAAAGTGCTCTTATTGATCTCAGCACTGTAACACTGTGGTGAATCTCGGCCCAGGTGTGTTTCTTAAATGGTTTATAGAACCCAGCTGGCCACCAGCACTGATAGGCATTGTTTTCTGGTTGAAGGCTGACCAAAATTCAGTGTTGTACAATGGTGACCAAAACCCGACACCTGCTAAACTTCATAATGCTAGCATCCACACAGCATGTAATTGTTATTTTAATCAAGGTGTTAGAGCTTGATGGAGCTTGATTGGAGTTGGAGATTGGAGTGTTGGTTTTTGACAGATCACTGTGATTTAGAACCAAAATTCAACATCTGTTAGGGCAGGACAATATGGTAAAAATGTTGCAATATTTCATGACATTTTAACGAAACACAATATTTATTGTCATGCAAAATTCACCAGTAGCTGCAGATTTTAAAAAGCCATCCAAATACTCTCTCATACTGTTTGATATTGTGACACAGCGTTAACCAGTTTCACAGCATACTGTGATATATAAGTTGCTGGTTATTGTGAAGGGTATGTTTGCTTATTAATTGTACTGGAATAAAACCTTCCAGACCTCTTCCACCATCCACACTGTTCCCTCCCTCCAGACTGTTCCTTTCCGCCAGACTGCTCCCTCCATTCAGACTGCTCCCTTCCTCTAGATCTCTTCCTCCATCCAGACTGCTCCCTTCCTCTAGACCTCTTCCTCCCTCCATACTGCTCCCTTCCTCTAGACCTCTTCCTCGCTTCAGACTGCTCCTTCCCGCCAGACTGCTCCTTCCCTCCACACTGCTCCTTTCCACCAGACTGCTCCCTTCCTCTAGACCTCTTCCTCCCTTCAGACTGCTCCTTCCCGCCAGACTGCTCCTTCCCTCCACACTGCTCCCTCCATCCAGACTGCTCCCTTCCTCTAGATCTCTTCCTCCCTCCAGACTGCTCCTTCCTGCCAGACTGCTCCCTCTATCCAGACTGCTCCCTCCCTCCAGACTGCTCCCTTCCTCCAGACTGCTCCCTCCCTCTAGACTGCTCCTTCCCGCCAGACTGCTCCCTCCATCCAGACTGCTCCCTCCCTCCAGACTGCTCCCTTCCTCTAGACCTCTTCCTCCCTCCAGACTGCTCCCTTCCTCTAGACCTCTTCCTCCCTCCAGACTGCTCCTTTCCTCTAGACCTCTTCCTCCCTTCAGACTGCTCCTTCCCGCCAGACTGCTCCATCCCTCCACACTGCTCCTTTCCGCCAGACTGCTCCCTCCATCCAGACTGCTCCCTTCCTCTAGATCTCTTCCTCCCTCCAGACTGCTCCCTTCCTCTAGACCTCTTCCTCCCTCCAGACTGCTCCCTTCCACTAGACCTCTTCCTCCCTTCAGACTGCTCCTTCCCGCCAGACTACTCCATCCCTCCACACTGCTCCTTTCCGACAGACTGCTCCCTCCATCCAGACTGCTCTCTCCTCTAGATCTCTTCCTCCCTCCAGACTGCTCCTTCCCGCCAGACTGCTCCCTCTATCCAGACTGCTCCCTCCCTCCAGACTGCTCCCTTCCTCCAGACTGCTCCCTCCCTCTAGACTGCTCCTTCCCGCCAGACTGCTCCCTCCATCCAGACTGCTCCCTCCCTCCAGACTGCTCCCTCCATCCAGACTGCTCCCTCCCTCCAGACTGCTCCCTTCCTCTAGACCTCTTCCTCCCTCCAGACTGCTCCCTTCCTCTAGACCTCTTCCTCCCTTCAGACTGCTCCTTCCCGCCAGACTGCTCCATCCCTCCACACGGCTCCTTTCCGCCAGACTGCTCCCTCCATCCAGACTGCTCCCTTCCTCTAGATCTCTTCCTCCCTCCAGACTGCTCCCTTCTTCTAGACCTCTTCCTCCCTCCAGACTGCTCCCTTCCTCTAGACCTCTTCCTCCCTTCAGACTGCTCCTTCCCGCCAGACTGCTCCATCCCTCCACACGGCTCCTTTCCGCCAGACTGCTCCCTCCATCCAGACTGCTCCCTTCCTCTAGATCTCTTCCTCCCTCCAGACTGCTCCTTCCCGC